>NC_072053.1:47144203-47481203 GCF_027791375.1 Indicator indicator | reverse complement strand
AAAAAAAAAAAACAAAAACAAAAAAAAAAAAAAACAACAAAAAACAAAAAAAAACAAAACACAAAAAAAACAAAACAAAACAAAAAACAAAAAAAAAACAAAACAAAAAAAACAAAAAAAACAAAAAAAACAAACCAAAAAAAAAACAAACAAAACACAAAACAAAAAACAAAAACAACAACAAAAAAAAAACACCAAAAAACAAAAACACAAAAAAACAACACAAACAAAAAAAACAAAAACCAAAACACAAAAACAAAAACAACACAAAAACAACAACAAACAAAAAAAAACAACACAAACAAAAACAAAACAAACCAAACACAACAAAACAAAAAACACAACAAAACCAAAAACCAACACACACCACAATCCATACCCACCACCCCTCCCCCACCCCACCCACCCCCCCACACCACCCCCCAACACCTGCATCAGTTAGCGGCCCTTCTCATTTTCAGCTCGTCTGGCCCCAGACACTAAACATGCCACACATCGTGCTGTGACTTAAAGTTAAAGTAGTCAAACTCTGGGGTCCCATTATAGGCCCGCTAATCACATTAGTACCTACCCCCATGATCATCTTGGTACCCGGTCCATGGATCAATTCAAATAAAGTTTTTAAGCGCAGGAGAACCCACAACCCCCGATACTGTAGCTTGCGCCCGGGGCGTAGTACCCCCCTAATGTTTCCACGTTATGAGTCCCCTACACCACCCCACAACGACATATTAGCCGGGTCTGCAATATCCACCCACATCTTACCCTTGTTCCCCCCCACTAACACACCCACTCGCCCACCACCCCTCCATTGGATGGAGGGGGGGGCCCTCCATGACCCCCTCCAACGAGCCCATCCCTTACCAGTACGTTAAAAATCCTAAAATGAATATATAAAAAAATAAATGTGTAATAATAAAAGTTAAATAAAAAGCGCCCGCCAGGCACAAGAGTGAGCCTGGTCCAGACCAACATAAGGGGTCCCACCGGATCTTTCCCGCAAATGTCTAAGGCCAGCGGCCTGCCAGTGCTGGGAACAGGTGATGGATGCAGACCATGGCCAAAGGAAATCCCCCACCAACAAATAGCCTTAAGCGCGTGCAACCAACAAACCCCTACCCCTGCCTAGTCTAGTTCTCACCTCCTTAGTCACCCATTGACCATACCATCCCCCCCCATTACCACCTGCACAGGCCTCATACACCTGCCTGCTTTATCCCTTCCTCCCCCCCCTAGCTAACCAAACACTCTGGCCTGCACCCTTATCTGGGGGGCATCTTGACAGCAACACCCACCAACACAACCCCCTGGCACTGCCCTCTGCTCCCCCAACACAAAAGAAAGAGGAAAGTAACACACAAAACTCAAGGTTCAGATAAAGAGATAAGACTTTAATATAACATAAGATATATATATATAAGATATATAACATAATATATATAACATAAGATATATATATAACACCTAATCACAATGTATAATTACCTTATCTAATAATCTAATTAATCTAATAATACAATGCATTATTACCTTAGCCTATGTGCAGAAGTGCAGTGAAATACAGGGGGAAAAAAAACCCATCATCTTACAGTGTCAATGCATCCAAACCCCTCCCCACTGCCTTGTGGAGTCGGGAAAGGGTGTGAAGATCAGGAACTGTGGTAAGAGGAATCAGGAGGAAGGCACTTCCCCCCTTTCAAGGCCATGTCAACTTACATCTGGGCCCCTTCCCCCAAGTCACATGTCAGGACACAATACAGAACCTGATGCTTATCAGTTTCTTGCCTTTTTTTTGGGCATGTGGAACATGACCTGTGGCATTTGCAACACAAGACATTTGGCCCATGAGCTGATATAAAATGGATTTGCTAGAGAGCACTGAAGGCTCCTCCTGGGATTTTCTCCCCCCACATGTGTGGAGTATAAACTGCAGTCCAGAAGGATTCCTTGAGAAACAGAGACACTAGGAGGAGTGTCCACAGCTAGAACCAGGGTTGTGAGTATATATGGCACCTGCCTGAGTCTCTGGGGAATGCCTCCTTTTGTTGGTAAGGAGCAAAATCTTGTTCTTGGGCTTTATTGTTTTACAAATACAGATCATCAACCATTTGTACCTGTTTCTGCATTCTGGAGATACTGTGCAACTGAGCAATGAACCTGTGAATAATATTTTATATATTTGTATACAAGTTACATGGGTGACAGGATTTTTAAATTAATAAAACAAATTATATTTTGTCTATTTCCTGCCTGCATCCTTTTATCCATAACATTGAATGGCGCAGCAGGCTACAGTGTGCTCAGTGGCACAGTATCTCCATAATATGTGATGTGAAATCAAAGACGTTGATTTGGAATGGACTAAGGAAAATTGGAATCGAATGGGCTAAGCAAAATTGGAATCAGATGGGACTAATTTTACAGAAATTAGAAGTGAGTACCACAGAGCTTTGCTGTGACTCAGTGACTGAAAGGTTAATTATAATCCTGGGATCCTGTTTAATTCAGGCACAGGAACAGTTTAAAATGTTCCTGAAAGAGTCACAGGAACAAGTTAAAACCTTCCAGAAAGGGTATGAGGAAAAGATTCGGTAACTGGAAAAGTAACTGAAAAGCAAAAAAATACAAGCAAAAAACCAAAACCAGTGGTACCCTACACCCACATGTCTTGCTGCCATTCCTGTGGCAAAGAGCCAGCACCCAAGAACCCAGAAACAGCAAGTGGAACAGGAAGCCTCCCATGTTGCAATCTGAACTTCAAGCCCCGTAATACTTTGCTCCAGTTAGCACTTTTGTTTTTGAAGCTGGCGTGACTGCAGCATAGTGTGAATAACAGCAGCATGTTCAATTCAATTCATGACAGCAGCTTTACTAAAATCCATGTACTCCGTATCCACAGCCTTTACCTCATGCTCTTGGTAGGTCACTTTATCATAGGAGATCAGGTTTGGCAAGCATCATCTATCTTTCATAAACCCATGGTGACTGGGTCTAATGCTCTGGTTGGCCTGGATGTGTTGCATGACAGCCATCAAGATGATCTGCTGCATGGCCTTCCCTGGCACAGTTTTCTGGATCCTCCTCACAGCCTTTCTTATAAATGGGCATCACATTTGCCAATCTCCATTCAAGTGAAACTGAATAATAAACTTCAATATTGTCTGATATTCTTAGCCACATCTTCTTTGTCAAATCACCACCAAAGCATGCCAGTTTTTGTCATTGGGGACAGTGAGATAAAGAGAATGGCTTGTTCTATGAAGGGAAAAACAAATCCTTGCAGATAAAGAGATTCATACTCTTTTGTATCCCCTGACTGTAACTGTCCCAAAAGCTTACCTTAGCACTGTGGCAGTACCTACACACACTGAGATAACTTTGTTAATCCTTCCTGTAGCTGCTCAGAACTTCCATGCAACTATCACCAGGCTTCTCAGGAGCTGTGATCTTTCTTCCTTTCAGACTTTCTTTCTTACTTTCAGGGACTGACAGGCCTTATAATTAGAGACTAGGCAAAGATGACATCACTAATCATGCCTTCTCTGTATCGTTCACCACCAGAGCATTCACCTCATTCAGCAGCAGGACCGTATTTTTCCTGGTATTTCTTTTCCTGTTAATGTATTTGAAGAAGCCCTTCTTGTTGTCCTTCACATCCTTTTCAGTTTTAATTTCAAGAGGTCCTTAGTTTTCCTTGTTGCATCCCTATGCTCTCTGACAATATTCTTATACTCCTCCTAACTGGCCAATTCCTTTCATCACATGCTGTGAACTTTCTTTTCCATTTGAGTTTTCACAGCAGTTCCTTACTCACAGAATCACAGAACACTAGGGGCTGTAAGGCACCTTGAAAGATCATCTTGACCAACCTTTCTGCCAGGGCAGGATCACTTAGAGTAGGTCAAACAGGAATGCATCCAGGTGGGTTTTGAATATCTCCAGAGAGGGAGACTCCACAATCTCTTTGGGCAGCCTGTTCCAATGCTCCATCACCCTCACAATCAAAAAGTTTTCCCTTATGTTCACGTGGAACCTCTTACGTTTCATCTTAGACCTGTTGCTCCTTTTCCTATCATTGGATATATTTTAGCATGTTCCAGTGTCCTGAGAGAGAGAACAAATACCAAACACAAGACAGGAAAAGAAATTGTGATGATATATCCTAATCAAAACTATTCTTTTGTAACTAGCACTGATGACAATTAATTCCTTTAAATAATTTTTACCTTTAAAATAAGACAACATTAATTTTAAGGATTTAGTTAGAAAAGACAGACAAACCACCCCATATGTTGAGGTAACAGCAATCTTGGGATTATGGAGAGATTGCAAAACAGAAAATGGTTTCAGGTCAAGAAAACCTCTCCTTCTAAGGACAATGATATTTTTATTATCAACCTTTACAAGCCTAATTAATCAGCACCTTACTTTTCCAAAACCCAAATATTTTCTACTGTTATCTTTTTTTGTTAAGTCTGTGTGCTTGTTGAAATATTTCCAAAACTGCAGGTTGTTAACATTTTGATATATGGAATACAGACTTTGTTTTGTTAAGAAAGTAATATTCACCTTAAGCAAGAATATTCACATACTGTTACTTCATATCAGATAAAAAGAACCCCTTCGTCTACTAGTTTGTGCAACTGCAGTATAATAGCCACAGTAGCAAAAATGAGCATGTTTTATTTGCAGGTTACAAGAAGCATGTAGTTCTCAATATCTGTATCTGTTTATACAGCTCAAAAAAAAATGTTTAGGTCTGGGCTAAACAGAACTTTCATTTATTAAATCTGCTGACACAACACGAGGTGATAGTAAAATATTCGATTCCTAGAGTCTGTAGACTTCTTTCCGCAAAGTAGCATTTAGTGTTACGGATAAAGAGGGGTAAGACAGGGATCATCATCACTGGTGATAGATCATTGCGATGATACAAAACTGGGGGGTTGCCTGACATCCTCTCAGGCTGTGCAGCCATCCAGCATGACCTAGACAGGCTGGACAGCTGGGTGCAGGCAGACCTCATGAAGTTTAATAAGGACAAGTATAAGGTCCTACATCTGAGGAGAAATAACAACAGGTACCAGTACAGGTTAGGGGCTGCCCTGATGGAAAGCAGCTCCACAGAGGAAGACCTTGGAGTGCTGGTGGACAGCAAGTTCTCCATGGAACAACAATGTGCTCTTGTGGCCAAGAGAGCCAATGGGATCCTGGGATGCATCAAGAAAGGTGTGTCCAGCAGGTCTAGGGAAGTTCTTCTACCTCTCTACTCTGCCCTGGTGAGACCACACCTGGAATACTGTGTCCAGTTTTGGGCTCCCTAGTTCAAGAGAGACAGAGACCTGCTGGAGAGAATCCAATGGGGAGCCACAAGGAGGATTAAGGAACTTGAGCATCTCCCCTATGAAGAGAGACTGAGATCCCTGAGGCTATTTAGTCTTGGAAAGAGAAGACTGAGAGGGGATCTGATCAATGTCTATAAATATTTGAGGGGTGGGTGTCAAGTGGAGGGGGACAGACTCTTTTCGGTGGTTCACAGTAATAAGACAAGAAACAACAGGTTCAAACTTGAACATAGAAAATTTCACCTCGACATGAGGAGAAACTTCTTTACAGTGAGGGTGACAGAGCACTAGAGCAGGCTGCCCAGGGGCGTTGTGGAGTCTCCTTCTCTGGAGACTTTCAAAACCCACCTGGATGCATTCCTGTGGGGACTACCCTTAGTGATCCTGCTCTGGTAGGGGGATTTGACCCTATGATCTCTTGAGGTCCCTTCCAACCTCTGATGTACTGTGATACTGTGATATATTATTTATTAATTTAGCTTCACCACCCATGTAAAAAGTTATGTAATATTACACAGGTTCATATATTTGATTGAGAATATCTTCAGAACATGGGAATGGTTACAAATAGTTTGAGAAAACAGTATTTGTAAAAGATATATCCAAAAGCAGTATGTTACCCCTAATAACAAAAGCAACTCTAGGAATATTCCAATTTACCCAGTATGCTCCTTGCTGGTATCTCTTTTTACTGGAAAATAATATAAAGAAATAATAATATAATAATATAAAGCCACACATGGGGGGGAAAAAACCTGAGAGAGAGAGAGCTCTGCAGCTCACCCATTTTAAGCATCCATGCTAATTTGTGTCATAAGGTACTAGAAAGTATGTCACAAAAGCTGAAAAGAGCAGAAAACTGATTACCATCAGTTCTCTGCTTAAACATGCCCAGGTTTGCCCCAGCACGAGGGTCTGTACCTGGCATAGGGGTCTGTGCCTGACACACTGCTTGGGGAGTAGGGACCATTTGCGTCCACTGACCTCAGCCTTGGGGAAGGGGAGATGCCTTCCTCTGTTCCCTTTTCCCAGCTTCTCTCTTTTCCCCCGATATTGGCTCCATAGGGTGGGGGAGGGGGTACTGCCACACTTACTAACATCAAAAAGTAAGTTTTTCTATGTTACTGTACAAAGAGGGAAGCAAAAGTCACAATGGAAAGCAGGGTATATGTGGAACCATATAGCTGGATGGACCTGAGGTAGAGGAAATAACATCACAGAACAAAAGAGAACACATTTAATAAAAAATGATCCTGGGTCCTTTTTAACTGCCCCTTACTAATTTAGGTCTTAGCTCTCAGAAGGTACAAATTTTATGAGAGTATATATTGGGATACAAAACTAATTATTTAATGAAGTTTATATTCTATAGGACCAGTATTCCGTCTGGACCCATTTATACAGAGTATGGGGGCAAAATCCCTTGGTAGTACACAATGCATGAAATGCTCTAATTACAGTACTACTAAGGAAGTGTGCTTGTAGCTTCTACTGTATCAGAAGTGAGATTCTTAGCAACGAGAACTTCATCTCAATTTTAGAACAGAACACATACAATCTGTAAATTACACATAACTGGGAAGCTTTTGAAAGTCTGGCAGAGGAGTTGTTTGGTTCTCTGAATCCTTGCTATCCTGTTTTATCTGAAAACCCACAAACTGAACTGGGTTGATCTGTGTGTGCAGTCTCAGCCTCCAGAGCTTCTCTGTCTCCACGGCAGGTCAGAGGACTGGCATGGTATGGAGTGATGGCTTCTGGCGAGCAGAAACCGAGTGGTGCATGGAGAGCGGAGTGTCCCCTTCTGCTTCCCTGAGCTGGTAACTCTTGTGAGAGAGGCAGGCAAAGCATGGGTGCAGCCACAGCTGCAGTGGGTGATTTAATGCCCCAAGAGTGCTGGGACCTAAGATCCCTATGCAACCCAATAAGCTCAGCAGAGGAAGGCCCTCTGTCACCTGGGTGTGTCGCTGAAGTTTTCTCCAGCTTGGTGCTGGAGCTTACTTGAGGTGTGATGGTGGCTACTTGGAGGAGGAGCACTGTTTTCCCAGCACCCACTAAAATGAATCTGGGCTACAGGCTGTGAGGAATGCCACAGCCTTTCATGGGCAACAGGAGGCAATGGTGACTGTGGTTGTGTGTGATATGAACAGGTTCATGACCTGCTCAGATGGGTGGCACAGCTCCAAGATGAAGTGATGGAGCTCAGGGAGGAGATGAGTAGGTTGAGAAACATCAGAGAGAGTGAGAGGGTAATTGATTATTTCCACAAAATGATCTCTACCAAAATGGAGTGAGAGGTAACTCTTAGTGGAGCAGAGTATTCCATATCCTCTCATCAGCAAGTCCCCCTGCCTTCTGTAGTATCCTACAGGAGTAGAGTCAATGGGAACAGGTCTCTGCCCAACAAAACAAATGGAACAAGCATGTACCATTAAGAAGCACACCACCTGCGCCTTGTGGAACGGGTATGAGGTGCTGCAGGAGGAACTGCTTTTGAGCAAAGACGAGGGAAGGCCAGAGGTGTCACCAAGGCTGACTTGCCATAGGCAGGCCATAAAAGCTGACCATCAAAAGGAAAACAGACAAGACATTTCAGTAGGAGACTCCCTCTTGAGGGAAGTGGAAGGCCTGATATGCAAACCAAATCCACTCCATAGGGAGGTCTGCTGTCTCCCTGGTGCTCAGGTACAGGACGTCATAGGAAAAATTTTCACCTTTGTGAGGCCTTCAGATTATTACCCACCTCTGGTCTTTCAGGTGGGTAGTAATGATATCAATGAGAGGCTCACAATCAAAAGAGATTTCAGGGCCATGGGGCAACTGGTAAAGGGATCAGGAGCTCAGGTTGTGTTCTCCTCCATCCTCCTGATATCAGCAATGGACAAGGGAGTGTATAGCAAGAGCCAACAGGTCAACTGATGACTCTGGGACTGGTGCCATTGACAGGACTTTGGGTTTTACAATCATAGCTCAGTACAGAGGGCTCTGGAGTTGCAAGTAGCAAATGGGTTGTCCCATGCACTTGTCCCAGAGCAGGATAAGGAATCTGGGGTAAGACTTGGCAGGGTTCATTGATAGGGTTTTAAACCAGATTTGAAGGGGGAAGGGATTAATAATCTCATGCCTGCCTGTGACACAGAGTGGGGCAGCACAAGAGGGGCAGAGGGATGGAGTCCTAGTATGGGATTTCAACTTGTGACCCTAAGTCAAGCCAGACACTGTACCCAAGGGGGATTCGCCTAAGAGGGTGACACCACCTGCCCAGCTGAGTGCCTCTATGCTAATGCACAAAGCTTACACAACAAACAGGATGAATTAAGGGACACTGTGCTGCTAGAATGCCATGGCATAGTGGCTGCTGTTGAAACTTGGTGGGATGATTCCCATGACTGGAATGTAAAACAGATGGGTACAAGCTCTTTAGGAAGCACAGGCAGGGTAGGAGGGGAGGATGTGTTGCCCTCTACATCAGTGAGCAGCTGGAATCAGTGGAGCTCCACCTGGGGAAGGATGATGAGCTGGTTGAGAACATATGGGTGAAGTTTAAAGTGAGGACAGGGTAAGGTGAT
Source organism: Indicator indicator (assembly GCF_027791375.1). Classification (NCBI taxonomy): domain Eukaryota; kingdom Metazoa; phylum Chordata; class Aves; order Piciformes; family Indicatoridae; genus Indicator; species Indicator indicator. The sequence continues at coordinate 47,472,292 of NC_072053.1, read as the reverse complement.
GTTACAGTAAGGGTCTGTTACAGGCCACCTGACCACTAGACTAGCCCTATATAAGTAGATATAAGTGGTGTCATGTTCAACAAGCCCTGGTGCTCATGGGGGATTTCAATCACCTTCACATTTGCTGGAGTGGCAACATAGCAAGGCACCAGAAATGCAGGATGTTCCTGGTATGCATAGATGACAACTTCCTCCTCCAAATGGTGGAGGAACCAGCAAGAAAAGGTGCTATACTAAACCTTGTTCTCACTAACAGGGAATATGAAGCTCAGAGACAGCCTTGGCTGCAGTGACTATGATGTGCTAGAATGTAAGTTCCTCAGGGCACCTAGGAGGACTTATGACCCAAGCTTATAACTCTGAACTTTAGGCATGCGAACTTTGATTGCTTCAGTGACCTGCTGGCCAGAGTATCATGGAACAAAGCCCTAGGGGGAAGGGGGGCCCAGGACATCTGGTCAGTATTCAAGGATCACTTTCTCTCTGTCCAGGAGCAAAGATAAAGGCAGGAAGGAATGCTAGGAGCAAGGAGCTCCTAGACACACTGTCACACAAAAAGAAACTGTACAATGAGTGGAAGAAAGGACAGCTAGAATGGGGGCATCTAAGGAAGCTGAGTCCAGTTCTGGAACCCCTATTACAAGAAAGACATGGAAGTGCTAGAATGTGTCCAGAGAACAGTCATTAAGATGATGAGCTGGAGCTCCCCTCCTGTGAACACAGACTGAGAGAGTTGGGGCTGTTCAGTTTGGAGAAGAGAAGACTCTGATGAGTCTTTATTGTAGCCTTCCAGCATCTGAAGGGGGCCTACAAGAAAGCTGGCAGGGGACTTTTCATGATGTTGTGTAGTGATGGGACTAGGGGGAATGGATCCAAGCTAGAGGAGAACAGATTTAGGTTAAACATTAGGAAGAAGTTCTTCACCATAAGGGTGGTGACACTGGAACAGGTGGTGAAAACCCCATCCCTGGAAGTTTTTAAGGCCAGGCTGGATATTGTTCTGGGTAACCTGATCTAGTGTGAGGTGTTCACGCCCACGGCAGGGGAGTTGGAACTGGATGATCCTTGAGGTCCCTTCGAATCCTAATAATTCTGTGATTCTGTGATTTACTATCCAATAACTGTCGTAGCCAATCAAAATTAAATATATTGTAGAAAACATGAATTCATTATTTGGTTTGCATGGGGAAAGGGAAAGATTCAACTACCACTTAGGTTAGAATCCTTCTTGCATTTATATCAATGACATAATTCCCATTCACACTAATGAGAGTGCAATTACTCATGCTAATGGTTGTTTCTGTGAGATTTTTGTCTTAGTTTGCTGTTCAAGAATAATGTGAATTTCCATTACCTTAACCATTAAAATTTTAAGCCTGCAATATTCTGCATCTAATATTAACCTCTCTCCATTTAAGAGAGAATTGTCTTCAAAGAAAATTTTTAATTTAAAAGCTTACAATCTTTTGTGTGTTTCAGCTTTTGAAAGATCTGATAAAGTAGAAGGCAATTAAATTATGGTTATCCACACAAAATGCCTTAAATTTGTCACTGCAGTGTTACTGTGTTTTATTACTAGTAACTGCTCTTTTAAAGATTGCGTGCAATATTCAGTGAGTTAGTAATATTATGTGTTGTGGTATTTATAGCTTAAGATGCAAAGAAATGGTGGAATAAAAAATGTTGAGCCCGTTATAGTGCTAAATTACGGAAACTGTTGCAGTCCATTATAATGGCAGCATAATTAATTCCCAAACATCTGATATGGGCTTTGTTTTAATCTTTTCTTGAATTATTAATATATTTATCATTACTAATTTGTGAAATCACAATGATTAAAAAATGTAAATAAATCATTACAGTTGCTTCTAGTATTTCACAGAAAAAATAAGTTTCTTTACTATATTCTTGCCATCATATTTTGAAAAATATAACCTGGTATTTTTTCATATAATATCAATGTCTATTTTTAATCGAAAAGAATTTATGCAGTTGCAATCCTCTAAGAGCAAGTATTGTTTTACATCAAAAGAATATTAAAAATAGGTTATTAATTAATTAATTTCTATTATAATAAATTAAGCATATTTACTTTCACTTGATATTCTTATACTATAAAATACATTTAAAAAATAAACTTCCCTCTGAGCAAAAATCTACTGCACTGTTTCTTTGTATCTCAGTACATTATTTATCATAGGCATTAAAGTGACATTTTAAATAAAATAAAATAAATAAACTATTTTAAAATAAGTAATTCCATTATTTCCAATAGAGACAATGTGCTGTATTTCACTGGAAGATAGTGCTTAAAGCTATTTTAATTAATCATCCAAATTACAAATATGCTTATACCTGGTGTGGCATAGAAAGTGCTTATGTATGAGTATGCTGTATCATGATGAATTTAACCAAATTATTTGCATGTAAAACATACAAACAGGTTTGCACAAGTATTTACTCAATTTTTCTTTTGACTTTTTTTAAAATGCCACCAACTGTCCAATTATGTTGTTAATAATTAAAATTGTTTTCATGTAGGTGCAATTTGGGAATCCACATCAGAAACCCACTGTATGAGATAATATTCAGGTACATAGACCACTGTGTCCCCTTTGAAGAACATACTTGCAGTTTAAAACCTAACTGCAGGTTAAACCTCAACATTGCTTATTTTCGTTTTATTAACCAATTCAAACTTGGAGTAGTAAAGTTAGTATATAAATTGATTTAAAGAAGACATTACTTCCTCTTCCTCTTCCTCTTCCTCTTCCTCTTCCTCTTCCTCTTCCTCTTCCTCTTCCTCTTCCTCGTTTCCTTTTCTCTTCCTCTTCCTCCATGTTTGTTTCCTGTTTGTCAGCTAAGTGAGTTTTTGTCTCTATGGGGACACCCTGCCCCTGCTCTTCTAACACTGTCTTCTTGAAGAATGTCCAGCCTTCCTGTACCCCTTTGCCCTTCAGGATGGTCTCCCAAGAGACATTCTCAATCAGTGTCCTGAACAGTCTGAAGTCTGCCCTCCAGAAGTCCATGGTAGCAGTTTTACTGACCCCCCTCCTTCCTTCACCAAGAATTGAGAATTCTATCATTTGTGGTCACTAATCCTAGCACCCATGTAGTAAGCAGTTTCACAAAGAGTGCATATCAGAATCTCTTCGGAAGCAGTAATCCTCTCTTCACTGAAGGCACTACTATATTCAGCTAGAATATCACACAAGAAGCAGGAAAGATCTCATATAGGAAAAAATGTTTTAATGTGAGCGGAAATAGACTAGGACTATTCTATGTAGAAACATATTACTAGGAACAAATAGCATTGTTATTATTCTTTTATATGCTGTGGAATTTGTGTTATATGATTAAATGAAAGAAAATACAGTAAAATATCTTTAAATATTTGTCTTGACCTGATCAGCTAATTTAAAACAAAAGCAAGAAAAAAATTAGAAAAAAAAGACCTTAAACATAAAACACAAAATAAGTTCTATGAAAGAAAATAAAAAAACAAGCCAAACAAAGCCAAACAAACAAAAAAAACCCAAACAACAGTTGAACTATCTATTACTGTGGTGGTAAGGCTATGACACATGGCCCAGCACAAATCCCGACAGGCCTTAAGATGTCTAGACAGATGCCTTTCTAGGTCCCTTTCTCTCCCTTCCTTCCTGCAGGAAAACAGGGCAACGTGGGAAAAGGAACAAAGGGGACAGGACCCTTGCCTGTCTGGTAAACAAGATGCTTATCTGGGGTCAGAGCATGTAAGCTCCCCCAGATACAAGGTCCTTGCTTCTGCCTTTTACAGCAGCTTCTGCCTTTTATGGACAGCTACCCGTTAGCTTTAGTGCCCCTTTGGACCAAGTGACCACTGGCATTTTGTATGTGTACAAGTGGCTAGGTAACCTAGCCTTGCCTTGCTCATGATTGTCGAAGCCTTGCTCCAAGCCCTGCCCTGCCTCGAGTGTCTGGTCCAGAGCCCTGGGATGAAGCTACAAACCATACACGTGCAAGTCGGAGAAGTCAGCACGTAGACAGCCAGAGAAGCCAAGCCTGCTTCTTTGCCACCAAAATCGTGCCATGCCTCAGTTTACCCACACAGGAACCACGCAAGCGCCCGTCGCAAAGAGCGACGTTAACAGCCCACTGTCCGCTGAAGCCAGACCAGCCTGGGACCTCACGGTAAACCTTTCTTGCAAGCAATCAGCCATGCTGCACCCACGAGAGCGCCCCTAAAGCCATTACAGCAGCAGTATCCCTTATATGGGTAAAAATAGCTGTGAGTAACTAATTCACTGCCCTTTGGGTTTAACGGTTCTTATCGAGTCTCCTCCCCACTATAACTGAACACTCTTTCCAAGTTGTTGCCTCCTAATTTGCACAGAATAGTTTGTATTTGCCCTGACTGAGATTGCATAATTCCCTCTGTAAATATATCTTCCAACCGTACAAACGATCCTTTAATGTGTTTTGGCATATTTTATAATAAAAGGTTACTGTTTTATTAATACCCACTGCCATATCATTTTATTAATTATTGCTGTAAGGGTAATTAATAGATAAACCTCCCCTCAACCGCAACAATTACCTGAATTGTTCATTACTGATATAAATATGTAGATATACATTAAGGGATGTATTTCAGAAAATTAGCCAGTTTAGTAAAAACCATCCTTAATAGATGCATGTGGAAAGAAATATTTATGATATTTTAAAAAGATAGTGAAGAAATGAGAACAAATAAAAATAAAGCAAAGTAAAATAAAAGAGAAAAAAATACTGAAAAATTGAGAAATATTTTCTGCTAGTCTCTGAATGTAATTTTACCTCAAGGATGTCAGTTTAAGTAGCAGCTGAAACAGCTTTAACTCAGATTTACTTAAGCACGAGAAAGCTTAATGCTTTTGATGGTCCCCTAAGAGTTAAAAATTTTCGAATGAATAGTTTGAGGGCTTGTTTATGTCATTGACATTTCCAGAGCTGCTGTGTACCATTTCCAAGAGTCACACACAACACAGCACTTTGCTGTGTAAAGAGAGTAACCAATGTCATTCTTTACTACTTAATTTCTTCTGCTTATTCACAGGTGAAAAATCCTCCTAGTTATCACTGGAGAGATGGAGAGGTGAGACTGCTCCTGCTTCGCCAGCCTTAGTTATGCAATCCCAGGTTCCCTGAGAGAATAAATCTAAAGTAGATTTAAATTCTTTGTATTCCTGTTTGCAGTAAATATTTTTGTAGTCTGATGGAGAAGAGAAACTTACAACCTCGCTTATATTTTAACAGGGTGAAAAAAAAAGTCTTATTTATTTAATATAAACAATTCTATTGGGTCAGTCTTAACTTTTTACAGTTAATAAGATATTAGCACTTCTAATGGCACATCTGTTCACAGTTCTCTTCCTTTGCAGTCAGGCACATCTCTGGCCTTGAAACTGTCAACATCAATAGATTAATGAAATCACAGAACAGCCCAGGTTGGAAGGGATATTGAAAGAACACCTGGTCCAAACTTCGACGAGAAAGAGGCCTCATATGAAATTATCTATGTGTGTCACATCACATCTTGAAAACCTTCCATGATGGAGACTCCTCTGTGTTGCTGAGGAGGTTCCACTGATTGCTCTCATTGTAAAAAAATTCTCTTATGTTAAGATGAGATTTCTTCTGTGCAACAGGTACCCATTGCTCCTTGCCTTCTCCATGTGGCTTCTTTTGAAGAGAAAGCCATCGTTGTCTTTGTAGCTGCTCTTTAATTGCTTGAATACTGTGATGACGCCTCCCTGATCTAGCCCTTTTCCAGAAAGAGGAAACTTAATATTTTCAGTCTTTCCTCATACGACAGGTTCTTCAGATATTTGATTTTCTTTGTGTCTCTCCTTTCACCCTCCTGCAGCCTTTTTTGAGTAATGGAGAACAGAATTGGATGGAGTACCCCAGGTACACCGTGACAAATGCCGAGTAGAGTGGTGTGATCATTTCTCTGTCCCTGCTAGTAACACACCTGAGGATCCAGCCCAGGGTCCAGTTTGCCTTGGTTGGTGCAGTGGCGCACTGCTGATTCACATTCAGCTTGCCTACCAGGACCTTTAGATCCCTCTCAGAAAGACTGCTTCCTAGAAACAGAGATCCAAACCTGGGTTCTTTGGTTGTGGTCCTAGGTTCAGGACTTACACTGTTAATCTATGTTTCTTGCTAGCCCACTCTTTCAGCCTGTCCATGTCTTTCTGAAAGATGATTCTTCCTTCTGACACGTCTTCCTTGCCACTCAGTTCAGTGACATCGGCAAACTTGGAAAGGATACTTTTATTTCCCTCATATTTATAATTTATGAGGGTGTTCTAGCAAGTCAAAAGCTGGGGAAGAAGATGAGGGGGAGACAGGACTGTCAAGAAGGTCCATTTCTTTTCTTGCACCAGTATCATGCAATGTAAGTCTAGAACTGAGGAAAACATATTTCAGTGAAAAGCACCCAAGTAAAGGCATATGTTGCCACTGATGATGGTGAACATCTGAGGTGTTTTTAGTTTAGGTACTGCAAGATAATTTTCTCTAGGAGATGGACAGTTCTTCCACCATGCAAAAACCCATTTTTTTCTGTGGAACATGAGAAAGAAACAGGACAAGTTAAGGGCCACTGTGCTGCTAGGATGCTATGACATAGTGGCTATTACAGAAACTTGGGATGATTCCCATGACTGGAATGCAGTGATATATGGGTACAAGCTCTTTAGGAAGCACAGGCAGGGGAGGAGGGGAGGAGGTGTTACTCTTTGTATCAGTGAGCAGCTGGAAACAGTGGAGCTCCACCTGGGGAAGGATGATGAGCTAGCTGGTCAAGAGCATATGGATGAAGATTAAAGGGAAGACAGGGGAAGGAGATGTTACTGTAGGGGTCTGCTACAGGCCATCTGACCAGCAGAACCAAGCAGATGAGGCCTTCCACAGGAAAATAGAAGCAGCTTCCAGGTCACAAGCTCGGGGCTTTGTGGGGGATTTCAATCACCCTGACATTTTCTGGAGAGTTGCTAGGTACAACACAGCTAGGTAGCTGTACAGCATTCCAGGATGTTCCTGGAATGCATAGATGACAACTTCCTCCTCCAAATGGTAAAAGAACCAATGAGAAAAGGTGCTATGCTGGACCTTGATCTTACTAATAGAGAGGAGCTGGTGACCAATGTGAGGCTCAGGGATAACCTTGTCTACAGTAACCATGATGCAATAGAATTTAAGATCCTCAGGGCAACTAGGAGGGCACATCCCCAGCCTACAACCCTGGACTTTGGGCATGCAGACTTTGATCACTTCAGAGATCTGCTGGCCAGAGTACAGTGGGACAAAGCTCTAGAGGGAAGAGGGGCCCAGAAGCAAAGTATCTTCACAAAGAGGAAAGCAGGAAAGAATGCTAGGAGACCTGCCTGGATGAGCAAGGAGCTCCTGGTCACACAAAAACAAACTCTACAATGAGTGGAAGAAAGGTCAGCTAGAAGAGTGGCATATAAGGAAGCTGCCCAAGCAGCAAGAGACCTGGTTACAAAAGCTAAAGCTCAGTTAGAATTAAATCAGCCACAGAGATCAAGGGGAACTGTAAAAATTTCTAGAGGTATATTAGTGGTAAAAAGAAGACTACGGAAGGTATAAATCCTGTGAGAAAGGAAACAGGAGAACTGGTGACAAGTGACATGGAGAAGGCTGAAGTTCTCAATGACTTCTTCACCTCAGTCTTCACTGGCAAGGGCTCCAGCCACTCTCCTGGGATCACAGCAGATAATCTCAGGGACTGGAAGAAGGAACTGCCCATTGTGAGTGAAGATCAGGTTTATGACCATCTGAAGAACTTGAAAGTGTTCAGGTCCATGGGACTTGACAGGATACACCCACAGATGCTGAGGGAACTGGCGGATGAGGTTGCTAAACACCTCTCTATTATATTCCAAAAGTCATGGCAGTCTGGGTAGGTCCCCACTGACTGAAAAAGGGGAAACATAACTCCCATTTTCAAAAAGGGAAAGAAGGATGACCCAGGGATCTATAGACCAGTCAGTCTCATCTCTCTGCCCCATAAGATCATGGAGCAGATCCTCCTGGAGGTACTGCTGAGAGAAGAATAATGAAGAGGTGATTTGGTACAATCAGAACAGCTTCACCAAGGGCAAATCCTGCCTGATAATCCTGGTGGCCTTCTATGAAAAGGTCACAACATGAAGGCTGTGCAACTGGCATCATTTACCTCGCCTTTTACAAAGCCTTCAACACTGTCCCGCATGACATCCTGGCCTCCAAGCCGGTTAAGTCTGGGTTTGATGGATGGACCATGAGATGGATAAATAACTGGCTTGATTACTGCACCCAAAGAGTGGCTGTCAATGGCTCCATGTCCAGGTGGAGGCCAGTGACAAGTGAAGTCCCTCAGTGCTGGGACCAGTCTTGTTCAACATCTTTCTTAGTGACATGGGCAGTGGCATTGAGTGCACTCTCAACAAAATTGCTGATGACACCAAGCTGTGTGGTGCAGCAGACACGCTGGAGGGAAGGGATGCTATCGAGAGGGACCTTGACAGGCTGGAGAGGTGGGACCATGACAACCTCATGAGGTTCAACAAGACCAAATGCAAAGTCCTGCATCTGGGTCAGGGCAATCCCAAGCACCGATATAGGCTGGGCAGTGTCTGGCTTGAGAACAGCCCTGAAGAAAGGGACTTGGGGATGCTGGTGGATGAGAAGCTCAACATGAGCCACCAGTGTGCACTTGCAGCCCGGAGAGTCAATCACATCCTGGGCTGCATCAAGAGAAGCATAGCCAGCAGGTCGAGGGAGGTGGTTCTCCCCCTCTACTCCACTCTGGTGAGACTCCACCTGGAGTACTGCATCCAGTTCATGAACCCCTATTACTAGAGGGATATGGATGTGCAGGAATGTGTCCAGAGAAGGGCCACCAGGATGATCAGAGGGCTGGAGCACCTCTTCTATGAGGACAGACTGAAAGAGTTGGGGTATTCAGTCTGGAGAAGAGAAGGCTCTGAGGAGACCTTCTTGTGGCCTTCCAGTATCTGAAGGGGGCCTACAAGAAATCTGGGGAGGGACTTTTTAGGCTGTCAGGTAGTGATAGGACTAGGGGGATTGGAGCAAAACTAGAAGTGGTTAGATTCGGATTGGATGTTAGGAAGAAGTTTTACACCATAAGGGTGGTGACTTTGCATCATGCTACCACTGTCTTGCATTCCTACTGTGAAGCTTCTTTTTTTTCTTTTCTTTTTTTTTTTTTGTTTTGTTGCTTTATCTTTTTCATTACACTACATGTGGAATAATATTAAAACATACATTGAAAGCTGAAACTTCAAAACTGTAGCCCTGAAACAACAAGTAGTTGAAGAACTGTAAAACTAGGATTGGATTAGTCGTAGAGACTTACTGATTCCTTTAAAGTAATCTTTTATGTTTATTTTAATGAACGCTATTTACATTTTCTCTGATGAATTTGTTTTATGAGATTGAGATTTCCCCATTAACTAAAAGTTAAGACAGTGGCAGATCTCATGTGAGGGAGAATACATCTCTGACTAAGAAAGGTTAATGTGAAAGCTGCAGATACTGTAAGAAAAAAACCCAACAACAACAACTAACAAAAACAAATCCAAAACCTGAGAACTGCACATAGGAGCATAACTTTTATTTTTATATATACTCTGCCTCATGCTGAAGAGAGTCACTTCTGCAATGCAGCTCTGTGTTGCAATGACACAGAGCAGGCAATATTTCTGCTGGAAGAGTGATATAAAGAAAAAGATATATAAAGTAATACCAGAGTTTTATCAATGTCTAAGACTATGAGAATGCCATTACCAAGGTGAACAAGCTAATCATCCTAGGAATTCATGTATTTCAGGTCAGATGACCTGGAGAGCTAAAGATCACACCCTAGATGATAAATGCCATGTGTCTCAGGTTAGAATACAGCAGAAAGGCAGTGGTAAGAGTTAGGCATAATATTTAATTTCTTTCAGCTTTTTTTTTTACAAATGCTATGCTATGCTAATGAGGCTCCTGAGCTCTTTGTACATGAGTAGTTAATAAATCATGTAACCAAAAATTGAATTTGACTATTACTTGTACAAGGTAATTATAGACTTTATATTTCATAACTAAGATGATGTAAAATGCAAATATATTTGCAAACTGATGCTCTTCTGGTTCACAACCTTTTTCTTCATACAGCTCCTGCCATTACCCAAAATATCATCACAAAATATTTTTTAAATGTTGCTAATAATCTTTCCTTCTGAAAGGACAGAGTATGAGATTGGCGGGGTGGGGTGTTTTTGTTTGTTTGTTTTGGTAATATTTTATGTAATGAAGGCTTTGCCCTTGTAACTGCCAGAGACGTGTTCAGCCTTTCATAGTAGTTTATTTAGGGGTGTGTAGTAGTAGTAGTAGTAGTAGTAGTAGTTTATTTTGGTGTGTAAAAATGCACTGAAATGTTTTAGTTTGTTCCAAAACAGGAAGCAGTTTGGGATCTAATAAAGAGAGAAAGACTGGTCTTCTTTACAGTTTAAAAATAAAAATGAAGAAGGGAAGTATCAGAACTACAGAAAAATACCCATCACTAGTCATCTGTTCTCTAAGATACTAGATATTAAAAATTTCTATATTCAACAGAATTTTCATTTTTCAGTTTATTCAGTAGGATCTAGATGTCTCTGACATTTCAGTCAGAGATGTGTTTTTACATTTTTAGCTTCAGAGATACAATTACATGGACCATGAAACAAATTCTCAATTCACAAATCTCGGTTAGTACATTCTTTATTTGAATGATTCTTATGAAAATGAAATAAAAATAACATTGTTTTCTATTTTTTATCACTTATATAGTAAATTTAATTAAAGTACATAATAGCTGCCATTTAAAATGATGATTTGTGAATAATTTTAATTAAGTTTGCTGTGTTAATATTGGCATTGCCAGTAAGTAAAAAACAATTATCTAGTAAAGAAATTAATCCTTTTCTATCAGTAGCAGAATTAAACCCACAAAAGATAGCAATATGAGTCTATAAAATTGCTTCAGTAAACTCGCATAGACTTAATAAGTGAAGGAAGATGATAAATTATAAACTCTTGAGTCAGATATCAAGAAAGGTTAGAAGAAAGAGTAAGGATTGCATCAAATGTCTTCCAGATACAGCCATTTCACATGAGGACTTTTAAAAAATGGTTAATATATCTAAAAAAAAAAAAAAGTTAATTAAATAGTTACTTCTTTTTGGACAGTTTAGTTTATTTTGCACTACATATATACAACATTCAGCTCATTTACACTAGACAGGTTGATGGCTACACCACAGTTCAAAAATATCCTTTGACTTATAAAAAAGGACCGTCTTATTCATGACTTCCACTCATTAAAGCTGATTTCAAACTGCTCTTGTGTCATCAACAAACACATAAAAATTCTAATTGCAGCAGAAAATCTATTGGTGCTCTATGTATACATGTTACATATAGTTTGTATATATTTTTTGCAAATATGAGGTTTTACACTCTCCCTGTCGTGGACTGACACTGCTTTAGTCTAGTGCTTGGACTTATTGTTAGCAATATTGCATCTGGGAATAGTATGTTCATCACTAAACATAATCAACCTCTTCTTTACCCACTCAAGTTGTTCTTCTCTTGGGCATCATCACCATAATGCGTCTACATTTTAGTGACATCTATGTCCTTGTTTCTTTCCTCTTACATTCCCTTCCAATGGTCTTTCTGCAGAAAAGTGGACTAAGAGCTCAATTGAAATAGGCCATAACTATATTAATGGCACTCAGGAATAGACATTGTGTTTCCAGTAGTACATATTTACAATACATTTATCAATTTGTTTGTATAAAGCACTGTTATAGGTATGCTTCATCTGTAGAGAGTGTTCTTTTGGACAGGTAATTCAAACCTGGAAGAAGCACATAATGAACATTCAGTTAAAAACAATCACGTTTGTTGCCTTCTGAATGCCAGGTCACTGCTGGAATAAAACTTGTTTTCAACTTCACATATAGTCACAACATTGAAAACTTTACTCTATTCCCTAGCAGGAATAAAGCACTCAAAGAACCTGAAAAGATTCCCAACCTTAAGAGTGTCCATTTGGTATCTAAATTTGGGGTGTGCATTTTCTCCCAGAAACTTAGTATTACTATTTTCAACCACCACTTGTTAAAGGCAACAAGTGGTTGTATTCAACAGCAACAATCACCTCCTTCATTTTCACTTGTTCTTCAATGAATTAGAACCATGATTACAGGGTTTATATTTTAAGCTTTTCTTCCTATCTATGATTTCTTCAATTTCATTTTTACTGGAAAAAAATTAAAGAGTGAAGAGCTGGAATTCTTACTATGATATAACAGAACTTTAAAATAACTACTGAATAGTATTTTGAAGTGGAACAGAGTGAAATTAATTTTTCAGGCTTGTGCTTCACAGAGGAAAATTATCCTTTGTAGCACCCTCTCTTTATATAAATTGAGAGATGTTAAATGACACATTCTAGATAGTAAAAGCTTAGTGAGATGCATCCTATCCACTTGCAAATTATTGTATACCTGTTTGACTCAGAGATCTTTGTTCAGTCACAGACTCTTTTGGGTTGTTATGATTCTTTTTTTTTTTTGTTGGTTTGAATTTTCTTCAACAATTCTGTTACTTTGCTTTTGGGTGGGTTTTTTTGGGTTTCTTTGTATGTTTTGTGGGGACAGAGGGGTTGTGGCTTTTTGCTGGCTTTTTCTGGACTTTGTGTTTTGTTGTTGGCATGCTTTGGGGTTTTGGTTTGGGGTTTTCTTTGTTATTTTGGTTTTGGGTTTTGTTTAGTTTTGTTTCTTTAATGTCCCTTAATAATAATTCCCAAACAGGGTAATATTTTCAAAATACTTAAAGGCCTGCATAAGTTTTCTGATATTTATTGACCCATGGACTTTTAATTCCACCAATTAATTTTTGACTCCAGAGATACTGCAGAAAGTGCTCTTCTCCTTTAAAATTTCTCCAATGTCCTTGCCTAAAAGTAAGCCTTTATTTCAGTGTTGTTGTCTCTGGCTGGTCTTTTATTCTGTGGTAAATTTCAAACCTTAAAGGAAATCAAAGAAATATTCGCAATAAATTGTATAATTAATAATTGTGAACATAGTATTTTACAGTTTGGATTCATTACTTACAAATGAAGAATTTCTGTATGTTAACTTGGTGCAATGGTTGTTGTGTTAATGTCTATATGAGACAACAATTACAGACAATTTTGGGGCTATTCACTTTGACATTCAACAACAGCAATGTGATAAATGCATCATTGCACTCTGGTTTTCACTGCATCCCTGAAGTTCCTTAGCAGAGAAAATTAAATTAAAACTTATTTCTTTCAGTTATTTACTCCGATGTAAATGCAGATGAGACAAAATTTCCTTCGTAATCTACTATTAAATAGGATATTTTTGCATCCTGAATCAACAGGTATATGAATCTGCTTTGGTGTTGGAGAGTGTGTGAAGAGCAACAAAGCTGGTAAAGGGCCTAGAGCAGATGTCTTATGAGAAACAGCTGTTTGTTTAGCCTGGAGAAAATGAGTTTGGGGAGAGATCTTCCAGCTCTGTAGAACTACCAGAAAGGAACTTGTCATGAGGTGGGGGTCCCTTTCTTTTCCCAAATAACAAGTGAATAGGACAAGCACAAATGGCTTCAAACTGCATCAAAGGAGGTTTACATTAGATATTAGAGAAAATGTCTTCACTGAAAGTGTTGTAAAGCACTGGAATAGGTAGCTTGGGGAAGTGGTTGTGTGACCATTCCTGGAGATATTTAAAAGACAAATAGATGTGGTGGTGTGGTTTAGTTCTAGGTTGGCAGTTGAACTTCATGATCTTAAAAGTCTCTTTCAACCTAAATGATTCTGTGATTCTATGATTCTAAAGTACCTTTGCTCGTAACAGATATCAAGGACCATCAAGATGCATGAAAAAGTTTGTATGTAAATAGCAAAATGAATATACAGATATAAAAAGAGAATATGAGAATACTTACATACATGGAAAAGTTTGACTATATAATTCACTAGTTAGCAAAGCTATGTTATTCTTTAATGTAAATGTCTTGCAGAAATATAAATGCAGGTCTCTATGTAATTCCTCTTTGGAGAGAGATGCACATAGAGACATCAGAGGATACAACCCAGACCAAATCTCAAATCTGTTAAGAATGCTAGGAAAAAGGAGGGAAATTTCTAGTTCGTTGTTTAGAATGATATGAAATGATATGCTCTAATACATTACCTTGATTTCCATTTTAAACTTCTGCATGGGTTCCTGTGTCTGGTGGCTCTGTCCCTTTGGAATGTGATGCAGGGACTTCTGGAAATTAAATTAATATAGTTACATATAACTCAGTAAATCTTGTAAGTTAGAAACAGCCACCCTCTCAAACAGAAGTTCACAAGTGCCTTCCTTTCCCTTCTGTGATGGTTTTAAAACTGTCTTTTTAAGTTTTCTTCACAACGTTTGAGCAGAGAAAATGAAAGAGTGTAAATAAATCACTATTGGGTGTAAGAAAGCAAAATAATGATTATTCTAAACACTTCCATTGGGGAGATAGAAATGTTTAAGAATCTCAAAACAAAGTTGGGGAGTTGGGCAGTCTCAGTCTCAGCTTGCTCAGTTTCTGTCTGCCTGCTTCTTCTTTTCTGGCTGAAGATAACACACTGACCTTGACAAGCTAAGTCTAACAGCCTCTCTGCTTCTTGACTCTCTGCCTTCTGCCAGAGGGGTCTGGGGAGATTCCTTCTGGCTGCGGGGGGAGACTTCTTGGGGAAGGCCCCTTGGGGGAAGCAAAAAGGGGGCTTGGTTGTGTTTTTCTGTTGATTGTACATATTTGTAAATATTGTGAAAAGTGTATATTTGTACTTATTCATTTCATTTCATCACAGATTGTAGTTTTGCTTGCAAATACAGCTTTCATTTGCTTCCAGGCTGAGCTAGCCTTGTTGTTGTTGGTGTAAGAAGGGGTTTTCAGCTCTCACACTGTTACACCTCCCCAAGAACACCACCAAAACCAGGTTTTGCATTGCAGAATTATAGAAAAAGCAAGCCAAGGATTTGAAAAAGGTTTTGTCCTTTCATAAGACCACAAAGTCTTAATTTCAAGTCATGAATATTTCAAATTTTTCTTCAAAAGAAATTACCTCCTCCTGAATTCTGCATATGCTGTTATACCAAATGTCCATAGATTCTGGGTGTCTACCCTTGAACATCCACCAAGATATTTAGACACAATATACAAAAGACACTTGATTTTCAAAATGACAGAGATACAAAAGAAAAGATGAACAGTGGGGCATAAATGTGTAAGCCATACATTTAAAAGCCACAACTCAGCATTAAAATTCAAATAGTAATTCATTAAAATGCACATATATAACAATGTTTCACAGGATACCTTATGACATGACAGCAACATTGTTTCTAAATGCCTGTTACTGCTCTATTGAGTTTTTCTTTTTTTCAAAACTGAATTGGCAGAGGATAATTAGTCTTCTATGAGTTGACAAGAGGATTTCTCACCTGTCAAAGCCAGATAAACGCAATCTCTTTTAATCCAGTTGGGGATTTCCCCTGTCTGGATACAATCAAACACAATTTTCTCTGTTTCAACATATTCTAAATCAGACTTTGTTTTCCCAAGATTTCTGAAAAGCTTCATTGATAATTGTGCCCTGCTATTAAAAAAAAAAAAAGTTTGTAAGGAACATTTATTTTTTAATATAAATATTGATCCTATTTTGACGATTTTTACTCCATGAATATTCATTCATTACAATATATTTTCCCTCTGTGCAAACAGTTCATTATTGTTATGTATTATTTCTATTTTTTCATCATTAACTATTAAATATACCTTTTATCATCCATAGGTTCATTTCCATAAAATACCTCATAGGACAGAATGTCTGCTTCAGTGTTATTAAAGGCTTCTTTCTGATCAACATTTTCATCCTTATTCTTCCTGATAAGCTGACTGATGTATTGTTGTGCCTCAGGAACATCACAATATATGGTGTGAACCTACCATGGATTGAAAATTACATATTTCCTGTAAAGCTCTCACAACTGCTTGTAATTCATGCCATTCACAAAACATCTAGAAAAATAGAAAACCTATTCTTTTTCACCTGATACCATTCTCATGTTTCATTGATTTATCTTCTAAAATAATGCCAATTAAGTTAGTCTAATTTGTTTTCTGTAGGCTAACATTCAGTGAGTATTTGTAGCTTTAAATCCCTGTGTTAGTCTGAAAATCTCACCTGTAGCCTTTTAAAAAGTTTATATGAAAGACCTTTTCCATTTCAAAAATATAACAACAATAAACCTGTACTTTTTTCCTTATTGACTTTTTAAAAAATCCAGTAATCAATTTTCCATTTTCTGCAGTGATTGAGCTCTTACCTTTGTGACAAGAGTTTTCAAGAAAGATAGCACTGTCCTTTGAGGTTTCATTGTCTTGTTATACCTTCTTTCAGTTTGTAGGAGTTCAGTGACTTCTCTCTGTTGTTTCTGTAAAGATTCCTGTATCTTCTGAAGCACAGTGTGTGCTTGCCAAAGGTATCCATTTTCCAATGTCCATTCAGGCTTCTCTTCTTCATTAGTTACCTGTGGGGCAACAAACGTAACTATGCTAAACCAGGATCAAGATTTTTACTCCTTTTATATCGAATCACCATTGAGCAAAGTAGAGCAAAAATGGAGAAATGCAAAAGGAATATCAAATAAGGACTGCCTAGTTTCAAAATTCAGAATGTAGTTCTTTTATGATTCTAAGAAGTGCATCTTTAAAAGATTTTGAAGACAAATTTATACCATTCAATATTATAATGAGAAAAACAGCACGCTAGAAGTGATTCCAGGAGAATAACAATTCGTTTCACTACTGTGGTGTTTTAACAATTTATCCCAAATTTATCATTCACAAGCCATGTGTATATTTGCACACAGTTTTTATTACTAGTCCTGTGATTTACTTCAGCCTTTGCTAAAGTTGGCCTGATAGCCTTTGAAATACCCACAATAGTCCTAAAGGCAATAAGTTGCATTACAATTTGTGTGCTCACTTGTTCTGTTTTTAATATTGAAGCCTCTGATGCATCTGCTTTTTCTCCTTCTGCCTTTTCAGACTTCTGCTGAAGAATTTTTATTTGGACATTCATGTGATCCTGCACTCCTTCCACATATAGACTGATGTTGTGAAGTTCCTGCAAAGCTGAATTGAAAACAATAGAAAAAACAGGTAAGACAGCTTAAGCATGTTATCTAGGCAGGCCAAATTATGTCCAGTTAGAAATCAAGAATTATCATGACCTAATAAATCTTAATTTATTTATAAAAACTCAATTTTAAAGGGAGCACAGAATCATAGAATCATAGAATTGTTAATGTTGGAAGGGACCTCAAGGATCATCTAGTTCCAACCACTCCTGCCATGGGCAGGTACACCTCACACTAGATCAGGTTGCTCAGAGCTACATCCAGAGCCTTAAAAACCTCCAGGAATGGGACTTCTACCACCTCCCTGGACAACCTGTTCTAGTGTCTCACCACCCTCATGATAAAGAACTTCTTCCTAACA
Source organism: Indicator indicator (assembly GCF_027791375.1). NCBI lineage: Eukaryota > Metazoa > Chordata > Aves > Piciformes > Indicatoridae > Indicator > Indicator indicator. The sequence continues at coordinate 47,454,640 of NC_072053.1, read as the reverse complement.
TCCAATCCGAATACACTAATTTCTATTTTTGTTCCATTCCCCCTAGTTCTATCGTTAGCTTTAATATTCTAATAGCTTTAATATTTTTAAAGGAAAGCTACAAGTGATGAAAAGAAATTGCTGTAATTGTGCTAAGGAATATGGAGTTATGGAGTTATGACATATCTGTATCTTCACTGTTCCTTTATTACTCTGAGACACAGTATTGTAATAGAAAAGCTTATATGGACTTCAGCTAGTATGTAGCTCAGTGTAAACAGAAAGGCAAACAGAAAAGAAAGCAGAGAGATAAACTTTCTGTCTGAAATATGAAACTTCCTGTCTGAAATATGAAACTTACTCAATATGTGCTGACTATAAAGATAATCTAGGTTTTCACTCAGATTTTCTAGAATCTGGACCTGCAAGACAAGAAAAGAAGATGGTAGGATATCAATGTTACCAGTTTCCAAATCAGTTTCTTAGGGATGATAATTAATAATAATTAATTAATTAATGTTTCTACCTATAGGCACAGCCTACACAAATAGGCTGTTGTGAAGTAATTGGCTGATACTAGAAAAGAAAATACAGAGATAAACCAGAGCATTCAGTTTCTAGTGTTTTCACAAGAGCCTATTATACCAACATGTCAAACAGGCTGCCCAGAGAGATAATATATGGCCCATCCAGGCAAACAATCAAGGTCAAGATTGGTCTCTGAGCAACCTGATCTAGTGGAAGATATCTCTGTTTGTTGCAGGGGTATTGGTCTAGATGACCTTTAAAGGTCTCTTCAAATACAAAATATTCTGTGGTCTATGCTTTTGTTTTCTTTAAAATTTGTCCACATTACCAGAGTGAAAGCAGAGATAAAAAAAATACAGAAACTACTGAAACATTTGAAGAAAAACAGTTTTTGGAAGCACCGTCTTAAGGCAACCCAGAAGAAAATTTTATATGTAAAATCCTATCAGACTGTTTGGTGAAACAGAAGGTATTCTTTCTTCCTACAAGCCTTTGAACATTGTATCGTCATCACTCTTCATTATAATATTGTTACATTTCCTTGATATATAACCACTAGGCCAAAGAATTTGTAAAACCCACGATTTTTATTGCATTTTATCTATCAGTAATAGCCTATTATTGTGATGACTGTTCTTCAAAGTGTTTGGAAAGAGAAAAACCTTAAATACTGGTGCTATGCAAAATTTAAGTGAAAGGTGATGCTATGTCATTTGAAAAAAGAAAAGTTAAAACAAAACCCAATACTTGCCTGAGACCTTCACTCAAACATCATGCAGAAATCTGCGTTCGGTTTCATAAATGTGAAAAACAATCTGGCTCTGAGACTCCTCCCCTCACACTCTGTGCAATAAGGTTAGCTAAGACCTGCCTGAAAACTGGTTGTTCTAAAGCAATGCTGAAGATTTGCAAAATTACAGAAAGACCTGAGCATTCTATATGGAATAGAACACTATGCAGAAAATAGCAATTATCAGACCATGGATTCTATCTTGTGGAGTTAGATAATACCTGCATTTGATGGTCTTAAAGGTCTTTTCCAACCAAAATGATTCTATAAAATTTCTTTTTTTTTTTTTTTCACCTTTGTAGCCATTTCAGATTTTTAGTAAATCAAAGCTGCATTATTGCAGAGAATTTTGGAAAATGTGAGGAATTTTAAGAACATCTCTGTTTTATGGCAACTATTAAGTGAGGAAGTTTTTCTTCTGGATGAACTTGTTTCATTGCAGTGTTGCAGGGGTGAAGGTTTTAATGCTAATTGCTAACTAAAAAACTGTGACTTTAATATTCTTCAAAACACATAAGAAATTAAATGAGACAAATAACAATCTAATAACTTTTATTGGGAAGAATGCGGTATGACAAAAGAAAAACCATGTCACTTTCATTGGTGTTTAAATGCTGAAAAACTACTTGACTGCTCTGCAAAAAAAAAAAAAAAAAAAAAAAAAAAAAAAAAAAAAAGGAAGACAGGGGCATAGCAACTCAGTCTGAGATTATTTATATGTACACATCTAAATGCAGACAGAGTGGTTTCCACATCCCTTAACACGTGGAAGAAGCACATACTGGAAATTATAACAAGAACATTAGCTACAAAGCCAAAATTTTTTCCCCCAAAAGAAAACCCTTTTTCTTTACCTTTTCTTCTTCAAATTTCTCTGTTTGTTTCTTCATTTGGTGAAGAAGATCTTCCTTCTCTTGAATTAGTTGTCTGTTTCTTTCTTTCAGGTTCTGAAGGCAGCACAAAAAGGCAAAAGTGATTACAATTTCTACACCAGTGCTTATTTTTTGAAAAGGTCTACTATTCAGGATTTTTGTTCCACACATGTTGAGAAATTAAAATAATTTTGTACCAGGCAGCTAAGTCCTAGGGACCTTGCACAAAATTAACTAAAACTGACTGACTTACAATGACCTCATGTGAATCGAGGTGATCTGATTTTAAAGATCCTTAAGGCATGAATGTGCTGAACGTTTTCCCCAGTAGCAGGAGTAATAGGATAAACTTTACTATCTACTCATCCACAAAAAAAAAAAAAAAAAAAAATTACAAGTCTTATATACTCTGTGAATAGCTCTGTATTTTTGATACACAAATCCATAGTTATTTCCAAGTATATAAATACAGACAATATAGGACACCCCCACACTGAATTTTAACTATGGGCGTTAAAATGAGCCAAGCTACGAAAACTGTTTTGGAAATATACAGCATAAGAATTTCTTCATTTCCAAAAGCAGATAGACATAGTTATGTATGAATTTCACAAACTGTTTCTTTTCATTTGGCCACCTGTCCCTGAGGAGAAACCATTACTTATACAGCCTGTTCCTGCAGCCTTTAAATACCTGCAATTTTTACCCCCATGTAAAAATTCCTGGTTACCTTAACTGTATCTTGCCACTGTGTATTGCTCTTATTCATCAGTTCTTGGTAAGTTTCTAACTGGGACTTCAGATGCCTCGTTTTCTCACTATAATGTTTCTTTATAGTTGTTATAGTCTTCTCCTATATGACAAAAGTTTATTGAGAAATTGAATAATGAGTGAAAACATGAAAGCCAAGCATGGTAAAGAGAACAATTTTCACAACACATAGTGCCTGCTTCTCTTTTTTTCAATGTTTTTTATCGTGTGCAGATATTTCTTATTGATCACAGGAGGATTGTATTTTCACCTGCTGCAGACTTTGAGCACAATTTAACAATTTAATTGCCAAACGAATTTATTTATTTATTTATTTATCTACCTATCTATCCATCTATTTATTTATTTATTTTTGGTAGAAGTGAAAAATGAAAGACTTTCATAGAGTAGAATAGAATGAGCTCACTTTAAGCAATGTGCCCTTGTGGCCAAGAAAGCAAATAGTATCCTGTGGGTATTAAGAAGAGTGTGTCTGGCAGATCAAGGGAGGCTCTCCTTCCCCTGTATTCTGCCCTAATGAGACCTCACCTGCATCCAGTTCTGGGCTCCCCTGTTCAGGAGGGACAGGGTTCCACTCAAAATAGTCCAACAGAGGGCTACAAGGATGATTAAGGGACTGGAGTGTGTGTCTTATGAAGAAAGGCTGAGACCTGGGACTTTTTAGTATAGGGAAGAGAAGACTGAGAGAGGATTTAATAAATGTTTATGAGGGATGGGTATCAAGGAGGAGGGGACAGCCTCTTCTCACTTGCACCCTGTGACAGGACAAGAGGCAATGGATGTAAACTACAGCATGGGAAGTTTCACCTCAACATGAGGGAGAACTTCTTTTCTGTTAAGGTGGAGCACTGCAACAGGCTCCCTAGAGGGGTTGTGGAGTCTCTTTCTCTGCAGACTTTCAAGACCTGTCGGGATGTGGTCCTGTCTGAGCTGCACTAGATTATATGGTTCTGTTCTGGCAGAGGGGTTGGACTCAATGATCTCCAGAGGTCCCTTTCAACCCCCAGAACCATTGAATAGAATCACAGAATCAACCAGGTTGGAAGAGACCTCCAAGATCATCCAGTCCAACCGATCACCCAGCCCTATCCAATCAACTAAACCATGGCACTAAGTGCCTCATCCAGTCTTCACTTGAGCATGTCAGGGATGGTAACTCCATCACCTCCCTGGGCAGCCCATTCCAATGGGCAATCACTCTCTCTGTGAAGAACTTCCTCCTAATATCCAGCCTATACCTGCCCTGGCACAACTTGAGACTGTGTCCCCTCATACTGCTGCTGGTTGCCTGGGAGAAGAGACCAACCCTCACCTGGCTACAACCTCCCCTCAGGTAGTTGTAGACGGCAATGAGGTCACCCCTGAGCCTTCTCTTCTCCAGGCTGAACAACCCCAGCTCCCTCAGCCTCTCCTCAGAGGGTTTGTGTTCCAGACCCCTCACCAACTTCGTTGCCCCTCTCTGGACACGTTCCAGTACTTCAACATCTCTCTTGAATTGAGCAGCCCAGAACTGGACACAGTACTCAAGGTGTGGCCTGTCCAGTGCTGAGTACAGGGGAAGAATAACCTCCCTTGTCCTGCTGGCCACACTATTCCTGATACAGGCCAGGATGCCATTGGCTCTCCTGGCCTCCTGGGCACACTGCTGGCTCATGTTCAGCCTACTGTCAACCAGCACCCCCAGGTCCCTTTCTGCTTGGCTGCTCTCCAGCCACTCTGTCCCCAGCCTGTAGCACTGCTTGAGATTGTTGTGGCCAAAGTGTAGTACCCTGCACTTAGCCTTGTTAAATTTCATCCCATTGGCCTCTGCCCACCAATCCAGCCTGTCAAGGGCCCCCCTGCAGGGCCCTCCTACCGTCCAACAGATCCACACCTGCTCCTAACTTGGTGTCATCTGCAAACTTACTGATGATGGACTCAATTACCTCGTCCAGATCATCAATAAAGATATTGAACAAGATGGGGCCCAGCACTGATCCCTGGGGGTCACCACTAGTGACTGGCTTCCAACTGGAAGTGGCACCATTCACTACCACTCCCTGGGCCTGGCCCTCCAGCCAGTTTTGGACCCATTTCAGAGTCAATCTGTCTAAACCACAAGCTGCCAGCTTTGCCAGTAGCTTGTTGTGGCACACGGTTTTCTGAAGTCCAGGTAGACTACATCCACAGCCTGCCCCACATCCACTGGGAGGGTAACCGGATCATAAAAGGAGATTAGGTTGGTCAAGCAGGACCTGCCCCTCCTAAATCTATGCTGGCTGGGCCTGATCCCTTGACCCTCCTGTAGGTTCTGTGTGATTTCACTCAAGATGACCTGTTCCATAACCTTGCCTGGCACTGAGGTCAGGCTGACAGGTCTGTAATTTCCCAGTTTCTCCTTTTGGCCCTTCTTGTGTACGGGCATCACACTGCCCAGCTTCCAGTCATCAGGAAGCTCTAGTGAGCCAGAACTGCTGATAAATGATGGAGAGCAGCTTGGCCAGCTCATCTGCCAGCTCTCTCAGCACCCTAGGATGGATCCCATCTGGACTTGTGAGGATCCAAATGGCTCAGAAGGTCCCTTATTGCTTCCTTCTGGATTACAGGGGGACTATACTGGTCCCTGGGTCCATTTACCAGATCAGGAGGCCATTTGTCCTGAAGATAACCTGTCCCACTATTGCAGCAGCCAAAATGAAAGCGGCTCTGTGAAGAGAGATCACCACAGTTTCAATTCTCTCTTGCTATGCATCTGTGTTCTTCCTCTCTATCTGTGTTCTTCCTCTGTATCTGTGTTCTTCCTCTCTCTCTCACCCAGTGATCTGCAGACTCAGCTGAAAGTGTAAGATGCAACTGTGCAAGGGTGAGAGAAATGTAAAACTAGGCAATTTTTTCTGCAGGGAGTGGCAAGGAGCTAAGAGTTAGCAAAGAAGCAGTTTCAGATCACAGTAGGGGAAGGGGAAGAAAGCAGAAATGCTGAGCTAGGAAATGCACAGCTACAGCACCTTTAGAAAGGGGAAAATGTTGTCCAGATGTCCCTTTTCCCACTGACTCAGAGATCTGGGATCAGCAGTCAATGTGGGTTCCTTTAATGCCTGATATAAGGCAGCAAAGCCAAACCACGGCAGTAAAGGAAGGGGCACGTGGCAGCAGTGCTGTCGAAAAGCTGTTAGCAAGGTAAAAAGACTTCCACCTGCAGCAGCGAGACCATAAGCAAGTCCAGCAATGGCTGTGGGGTCCCAAAGCATGACCTCCAGCACTGCTAACACCACTAATCCCACGAGTGCAGTTTCTGTGCCAACTGCTTCTGCTTCTACCAAACCAGGTGCAAATTTCCAAGTGTCACCAGTGTCTGTAAATCTGGTTGCTGGTGTGGAAAAGGATCCTTCTGATCCAACTCCAAATCCACCTCAAGTAAAGCAAAGGCAAACACAAACAAACCAGTCTTGGATGACCCTTTAGAGGGTATGTCTAAGGCGACAGCTTTACTTGTTCCATTGCAGACAAGAAAGCCAGCCAAGAAAGGTGATAGTGATCAAAGTGATGATAAGGAAGAGAAAGTTAATTTTAAAGATATTGCTGAATTAGTGAAGCCACCAATAGATGATAAACATGCAAAACAGGGTAAGAATTCTGAGAGATCAGGAAACAAGGAAGGTGATTGTGAATGTAAGGGGATCCATTGTAGTAGGGAACCCTGGGAAAGAGGAAGATAAAGAAGACAAGGATGATATACAGTCAGCTGGTCCACCCAGGGAGGAAATTAGGCGTGTAAGAAAAGATTATCTCAGAGGAGAAACTGAACTAATAATGAGTTGATTGGGAAGGTGCTATGACAGAGGTGCTCCTCTTATAGTAGTAGGCAACAAGTTCCATTGGTAAAGTTTCCCTGTGGACTCGCCTTTTATTGGCTATGCTGATGAGTTATCCATCCAGGGATGATTTGCCCTGGAACCCACAGAAGTGGTTTATAATATATGAGGGAATCAAGCTTTTGAGAGGGTTTCTTGTGAGAGAAATAATTCATGGAAATCCTGGTATGCTGAATCCTCATGAAATTCCTGTGGGAACAGGTCTTGCCAAGAAACTCATTAAACTTGTCCCTCCTAATTATGCTTTTTATTTTGGCAAGCAGAATTGTGGCAACAAACTATGGTGGAATGCCTCCTACTGTTGGGTATTATACTGACCAAATGAGGCAATTGGAGGATAGTCTCACACATGTTTCTTTGGTTTCAGCCATTAAAACTATGACTGGAGAGATAAAGGATTGCATGAAAGAGTTGAAGCAGGAATTTGAAACCTGCATATCCAAATTGGTAAAGGGCAATGAGATCGTTCCTCCCTCTTCTAAACGGATACAAGTTTCAGCTGTCAGGAATAGATGTCTTCCTAGAAGGCCAGTTCAAACTAGGCCAATCCAAAATAGGCAGAAGCAATCACATGGGACTCTGTGGATACTCTACGTCACCAATTTCTTGAAAAAATGAAGAAGTGGTATGGTCAATCCAATTCTGTTCTTTCCAAGAGAGTGGGGACTGCAGAGTGGCAAAGCCAGAGATAACAATACCAGGAGGGTAGCTGCCACTACCTCAGTTTCCCAGAACAACTCTAATTGCTTCAACAGTGATTCAGACACTAACACTAAGCACTGTGTCAACTGTACATGTAAATGTAATGCCCATAATTTGGGGTGCCCTGTCTCCCACCATTGGCAGGAAAGGGATAATGGAGATAACAGAGTCTATTGGGATGTATACATTCAGTGGTCTGGCACTTCAAAATTCAAGAAGTATAGGGCCTTATTTGATGCAGGAGCTCAGTGCACTATAGTCAAGGGACAGAGTCTATAACTATTTTAGGAATCACTGGTGGGTCTCAAGACTTGACAAAGTTGCAGGTTGAAATAAGTTTAACTGGGAAAGAGTGGAAGAAACGTACTATTGTAACGGGACTTAATGCACCTCATATTTTGGGAATTGACTTTCTGAAAGAAGGGTGTTTCAAAGACCCTAAGAGTTACAAATGGGCTTTTGGAATAGGAACTGTAGAAATTGATGGAGAAAAATTAAGGTTGTCTATTAGGCCTGAGCTTTCAGATGAATCTGCAGTTATGGGAAACTTGAGGTAGGGGATGCGAAACTGCCAGTTGCATCTCAAACTGCATCACAAGGAAGACAGAACCAACTGTGACTCTTTCATGCCCAATCACAACCTGATTCGTCGGTTGGAAGGTCAGAAAGTCATCAGCAAATCTCATTCACCTTTCAACAGTCCAATTTAGCCTGTATGAAAGTCAAATGGAGAATGGCATCTGACGGTTGACTTCAGTGCCCTTAATGAAGTAACTCCACCCACGAGTGCAGCTGTACAGGACATGATGGAACTCCAATATGAGCTGGAATCCAAGAAGGCCAAATGGTATGCTACCATAGATACTGCTAATGCTTTCTTCTCTATTCCCATAGTAGAAGAATACAGGCCTCAGTTTAACTTTACCTGGAGGGGAATCCAATATACACTCAATTGTCAACCGCACGGGTGGAAACACAGTTCCACAATTTGTCATGCAGTGATCCATGATGCTTTGGAGAAAGGTCGAACTCCAGAACACATTCAGTTCATCAATGACATCATCATGTTGAGTAAAACTGCTGAAGAAGTCTTCAAGAAAGGTAAAATCATTGACATTCTCTTGAAAGCTGGTTTCGCCATTAAGCGAGACAAGGTGAAAGGACTTGCCAGAGAAATCCAGTTTCTGGGAGTGTGGTGGCAGGATGGTCACCATCACATTCCAATGGACGTGATAAACAAAGTCTCTGCCATGGCAAATGGGTGCAGTGGGATTTTGGAGACTGCAAATTCCTAGATACAGTCAGATTGTTAAGCCTCTTTATGATGTGACTTGAAAGAGAAACAATTTTCAGTGGGGTCCTGAGCAACAAACAGCCTTTGACCAGAAAAAGAGAGAAGTAGTCCAGGTTTGGGACCTGTTCAAACTGTTCTGGACATTAAGAACATTCTACACACAGCTGCAAGTGAGAATGGTCCAACCTGGAGTTCCAGGTGAGACACATGGATGTCCACTTGGTTTCTGGAGTTGTGGCTACAAAGGCTCAGAGGCAAATTAGACTCCAACAGAGAAAGAGATACTATCTACTTATAAAAGCTGCTTCTGAAGTAATTGGAACTGAGTCACAACTTCTTTTAGCTCCCAGACTACCAGTTTTGAATTGGATGTTCAAAGGTAAAGGTTCTTCACCACATTATGCAACAGATGCCACCTGGTCTAAGTGTATGGCTCTGATAACACAGTGAGCTTGAATGGCAAGTCTGGAAAGACCTGGTCTTGTGGAAGTGATCACAAATTGGCCAGAAGGCACTGACTGTACAAAACCTCCAGAGGAGAGAGTAACTTGTACTGAGGAAGCTTCTCCTTACAGTGATCTGTCTGATGATGAAAAGAAATATGATTTGTTCACAGATGGTTCCTGTCATCTTGTTGGAAACAAGCAGAGATGGAAGTCTGCAGTGTGGAGTCCAAGACACAGAGTTGCAAACGCAAAAGATGGAGAAGGTGAATCCAGCCAATTTGCAGAGGTAAAGGCTGTCCAGCTAGCTCTTGACATCGCTGAACGTGAGAGATGGCCAAAGCTTTATCTCTACACTGATTCATGGTAGCCAATGCTTCATGGGGTTGGCTAAAGGACTGGAAAAAGACTGCTTGGCAGAGGAAAGGAAAGCTTATCTGGGCTGCAGATCTGTGGCAAGACATTGCTGTTCACATTGAGAAAATTCCAGTGCATGTGAGACACTTTGATGCTTACAGACTTAAGAAAACCGCTACTGAAGACCACCAACATAATCGTCAGGCAGATTTAGCTGCAAAAGTTTCTCAAATAGATACGAACTGTAATCTTGACCTTGATAGGAAACATTGAAGTGAACTATTTTGAGCTTGATGGGCTCATGATGCATCAGGACATCAGTGCAGAGATGCAACCTACCAGTGGGCTCATGACAGATCAGTTGACATTTCTATGAATGCTATCACACAATTCATAAACGACTGTGACAATTGTGCTGCTATTAAGCAGGCAAAGTGAATTAAGCCCTTGTGGTATGGTGACTGATGGTCCGAGTACAAGTATGGTGAAGCCTGGCAGATTGATTACATTGCTTTACCTTGTTCTGGATCTGGTAAACAATATGTGCTGACTATGGTAGAGGCAAGCACTGGATGGTTGGAAATTTATCCAGTTCCTCATGCTACTGCCCATAACACCATTCTTGGTCTGGAAAGACAAATCCTGTGGAAACAGGGTCCTCCAGAGAGAATTGAATCAGACAACAGATCTCATTTCAAAAACAATCTCATAAAAAACTGGTCCAAAGAACACGGTATTGAGTGAATATTCCACATTCCCTATTATGTACCAGATTCAGGAAAGATTGAACATTACAACAGTTTGCTGAAAACCACCCTGAAAGCAATGTGGGGTGGAACTTTGAAAAACTGGGACAAGCATCTAGCACAAGCAACCTGGTTGGTAAATAGTAGAGGTTCTGTAAATTGATCCCGACCTGTGCAATCAGATTTGTTATGAAAGGTAGAAGGTGATAAAGTTCCTGTTATTTGAGAAAAGAATCTGTTAGGCGAAACTGGGTATTTTCTCCTTCAGGAGAAGCCAAACCTGTCTGAGGGGTGGTTTCTGCTGAAGGTCCTGGTCACACTTACTGGGTAATGCAAGACAATTGTGAAATTCAGTGTGTTCCATGAAGAAATCTAACTTTATCTGAGAGAGCTTCAATTCAGAGTGCATAGTACAAGCTGTTAGGAGTTTCTGTTTCAGGTACAACATCATGCCAAAAGGAAGAATTCATGAGGAATCTAGGGAACATGAGCATGAACCCCGAGTCACCTGGGAGACCCTATTCTTTTCTTCATCTCATTTGCCAAGAGACAAACTGTTTTCTTATTTCCTGTTATTTTTAACTTTTGAATAATCTACATCTGAGATAGCTGGAAGGGAAGAGGAGCTGAAGATATGGACTTTACTACTCATTATTGTAGATATCATTTTAGATTAGATGGATAGCTTCAGCAAAAATTGGAATTATGTAGAAGGGGTGGATGATTACAGTTTGAAGGGGGAACTTTAGTCTAGTCCCTGACTGCAAACAATTAAATTACCATTCAACGTAAAAGGAAAATAATGGCAAGGTCTATATAGTTCTTTGGATTGTTAATGGGAATATAGAGTAGAGGCATAAACAGTTTTTTCTCTTTTCTTCCGACACTTCTGGTTGCAACTTTCTTCTCTCTCTGCTGTGGCCTTTCTGGAGAATCATTGTTTTGACTACTGTGTGTGGTAACGGGAAGGAGAGAGGGAGGGAGGATGGAAGGAGGTGAACGAGTCCCATGGACCCATCCAGGGGAATGTGAGGAGTTTCTGTGTTGTATATATATATATTGCATATATTGTATATTTTGTACATATTTGTTGCATTTCATACTTCTAGATTGTAGTTTGCTTGTAAATACAGCTTCAACAGCTTCATTTGCTTCCATCCCAAACTGAGCTAGTCTGGCAATTTTATTTTGAAGGGTAGTTTCTCCAAATTAGTTGGGGGTTAATTTCAACCCACGACACACAGAAACATGTTTACACAAATATTGCAATGCTTGAGTAGACATGATATCTTGATAATAAGATGAAGTCCTGTTTCCTGCAAAATGATACCTAGCCTTTGTGTACTTCACACAGGGAATTCTCTCAAGTTTGCTGGGCAGTCTTAAGAGTTTGCTTACTTCCTCTTGGAGGAATTTTTGAATTGTTCTCTTCTGTGCACTCAGAAATAAAATAATTATTGGATGGAAAATGTATTTGCATAGGAATTAAGTGCTTGTGTTACTCTGAATCAGATAATGAGAATGATGTGACCAGTAAGTAGAAGGATGAAATAGTGGCTGCAAGAAAATATTTCTGAACAGTGTAGCCAAAGATGATATGGGCAATACATTAGTTTTGGAGAATTACTGAGTAATGGAATGAAGAAATGCTTCCATTAAGGAAAGCATGGTCACAGGACTGACAGCTCTGGATCCTCACTGTATCCTTGCCAGGGGTTTATTGGTGGAGTAATTCTGCTATTCTGTACACCATGTTGTAAAAGCTAAGTTCAAGGTGGAGGAGGCACTACCCTGCTACAGAGGAAGAGGCTGTAAAGCTTTGTCTTTGCTAGCAAGGGAAGGCAGTATGTCTTGGCACAACCCATTACAATAATGTAATTTTTGAGAGGCACAGCTTGAGTAAATGTGAATGTTCTAACCTCAGTGTCAGTTGTGGCATTTAAGAGGGAAGTTTAATAACAAATAAAGTTTAGAAAAATCTCTGCAACTGTGACAGACAAAAATTAAAACCATATTCCACAAAATTATAAGATCAATTGCATTTAAAGGTATGCTGACATTATTTCTAGAGATTTAGAATGAGTACCTGAATGTAGATGTAAATGTGAATGAAGTAGACTTTACCCCTCTGTGTAATTTTCACTAATGGTATGACAGAACAGTGGTGCTAATGCTCCAGAATAATTACCTGGTTTTCTTTCCTTATATTGTCTAGTTGTCTGATTATCTTCATGTGTTTTTTTTTCATTTGTTCCATATCTTTCACAATCTGTAGAGGATAAAGGAAATTGTCAACTCAGAGTAATAGCAACTCCAGTTACAGCGAACCAGCAAGCAAGTTCGAGATATGGTTCTCAAAACAACAGATACAGTGAAGTTTGATCTTGAAAACAGACAAATAGCCAATAGGACTGCACTCCAAAGCTTTCAACAACTAGAATATATGTTATGTTATTTAACAACAATCCTTATATGTCTTGAAAAGGATTTTCTTTTCCCATCCTGGAATTGCATCTTCACAGCTTCCTTTCTAGTATGGTGAATTGAATATGAAAGACATACAATTATTCTAAAGTTCTTAAAAACAAACAAACCGAAAACCCCAGCATTTTGAAGCTTATGACTAAGGAAAAAAAAAAGTGGCAAAAAGGTATGGCAAAGTAGAATATTGCAATTATTGCATTTAAGAGTTAGATTACACAAACTGGTGAGAGAATACACTTAATTTTATTTTGTACTCCACTAAAATTACCTGAAAAACTGAAAAACGTATAAAAATTCAATGTCTACTACAGGCCTTTTCCATACTAATGAAAAAAGATGTACACATGATGGAACACCAAAGTGAGTTTTTCTTTCCTATTTGAAAATGAGTCAGCTAAGCTTAAAATTGCATCAGGATCCTTAGTGAGTATATTTTATTAATTTTGTTGCTAATCTAATTCATAACAGTCATGGAACAAAGATTTCACTCTTTCCCACCCCAGCTTCTTCTGTTCATTTTTCTTTTGAAAAACTTCTCTGATAGGTATAATGTTAAATTACACAACACTGGTACTCATGCATCTTAAATGAGGCTAACATATACCTCTGGATGCATTATAGCAAGAATGTGCATGATTAAAGGTAAGTATAGAGCTTTTCCACAGATTTCCTTGATGTTATCTTTCTACTTAAGCTTAATATGATGCAAGTTTTGATTACAATGAGCAGCTCAGCTGAAATAAAACTAAAAAGGGAAAAAATAAAATCTGGGGGCTTTTTGGGTTTTTTGGGTTTGGAAGCTTTTTATAGTGGTGACTTGTACATTATTTGTATATAGTTGTGATTGTTAGCATGGATCTATGATAACAGATGAAATCTCTGTGATTATTTGCATGTAAATAATATAGGAGTGAAGAATATTTCCTATCTGACAGCAACAATGTTCAAACAATGTAAAAATAGTAAAGCAGAAATGTGGTATTGAAATCCACCATTCTGTTTACGCCCATCAAAGGCACTATCATCGAAGCTGAGGAATTTTTAAGTGACACAATTGAAAGGTTAAGGCATAAGTAAAGCTTTGCCGTGGTTCAAGCCTAGGCGGCAGCCAAGCCCCATGCAGCCGCTCACAGAAAGGCCGTCGCAGCTGCCTTTGTGGGACAGGAAGAAGAATAAGGAGTAAAAAGAACACCAAAGCCTTGAGAGGAGATAAAGATAGTTTAACAGAACAATACAAAAAGATAGCACGACAGACATGTGCTTACCTTTCCCAAGCCCAGAAGAGAGAAAACATAAGGGAAAACTTAGATAAAAGAAAACCAAAAGCAAACAATCAAACAAACAAAAACAATAAAAAAACCAAAACAAACCAAAAACCCACAGGAAAAACAAACAAACAAAAAAACCCCAGCACTCCACCCCTGGCCATCCCTTCTCTTATATAGTGGAAAATGATGTCTGTATGGTATCGCATAAACACTAGCTGGTTCAGCTGGCTGTCTTACATTTGATCCCAGCTTCTTGTGAAAGAAACAAAAAATTAACCCTATCCTAGCTGAACCCAAGACAAAGACCCAGTTTTATTTATCCCTCTTATTACCCACAGACCTCCGAGTCATCTCAATTGCATTGCTTTGTGTACTTGACTTGTTTATTACAAATCTAAGTGGTTTGAAGCCTGCCTCACAAAGGTCACTACAGAAAATGTTGATGCACAATAAAAGAACAAGAGTAAAAGAGCATATTTGATGGAGTAAATAATGCAATGAAACCAGTAAAACAGCATGTATATACACACCCATGCACACATATACACAGAGGTATCATATAAGCAGAATACCCAAAAATATGCTAGTTACTGGTACCAGAAATACTGTAATAGCAATAAAATCTCACTCTGAAAGTCAAAAGCTACTTCCATCAATCAAGAAATATGATGAGAAACATATGGGAAGGCAAGTGTTTTCTCCGTATACAGTTACAATTCAGTTTGTAATCTTTATACAGCCACAAAGTTCAAGCTACTTAATATCTGGTCTTAAGATGGCATTTCCATTTTAATATTTGTATTTTTATGTCAATATTCAAAATTCAAGTACACACTTTCACATGTGAGAACACCTACTAATCAATAAGGTGATGTGAACTGAATTTATATGACAAAAATAATTATCACAATTCATTCAGTATATCCTGCAAAAATAGGCAATTCTGTCAGCAACTGTTTGTATTATAAATAACTCATTCATGCTGGGTTTGTTTGTTTTTGTGGGAACAGGAGAGGGTGTTTGTTGAGGTTTTTTTACCTTGATGATATATAACATCGCCAACTTGTATGGAATATATGGCACTTTAGTTGTACATTCCTCCACCTCAGTTGTTTTGTGATCAGCTGCAGAACAAACTCCAGAAGTGTTCAGATGATCTATGGTATATCAAAAATTGCTTTATCAGTTGAAGTACTGAACTAAAATGTACGGCAATTCTGAACAGTATAAAGGTTTTATTACTAAAGCATAGTTTTTACATGCATCTTTTTTCTTTTTAATTTCTTTTTCTTCTTTCTTTTTTTTCCTGGTAACAAAGAAACTGGATATTTAGGAGAAGAATTTTAGCAATTGATTTGTCAGCTTTGATTTGTGGACACCATCATACACAATTATATGATTTTACAATTCTTTGTACCTGACCATTCTGATGTTAATTACATGCATGTATTTTTGTCATTAAAACTAAAAATGAAAACTTAGATTTTAAAAAAATCATGTAGAAATATGATGCCTTTTAAGAAAATTGACTTATGTCACAGCTAAGAAGAATGTACTTTAACAATTCTTTCAAAACTACCTCTAAAAAAAAGTAAAATAAAATCTTTACATTTCTTTTTATCTTCTTTTTTGTTGATTTACAATGATGTTACTTTTCCCCTTTCATTTTTAGTATTATAATCATTAACTAAGTATCACAATTAACTAATATATATAAGGTCAAAAGAGACTGATCTGATTACCTAGAATGGTGACTTGCATAAATCTAAGCCACACAACTTCATTCAATCAAAGCTCACATTAAAAAAAAAAAAAAAAAAAAAAAAAGAGCAGTGTTTCTCAGCACTTGTTCCAGAAAACAAGAATAAATTTTGCTATATAAATATACCTTTTCCTAAAGCTCTGTTTTGACTCCATCCAGTCAGGGAATTCAGAAACGACCACTTGTTTATATTCATTCCAAGCTTGTGCAACCATGAATTTCCATCTCCATCTGTTAACATAATTCAGGTGCTAAAATCAGGTGCAAATCACTGCAAAAAAATTCTCTTGATTCACTAATACAAGCAGTAAGCACTAATTCTGTTTGTACCAAAGGATTTTTAAATGAGTAAAAACAACACAAAAGAATGAGAGACTGGGAAGATACTGAGAGGATGCAATACTTGCTTGAGACTTGAATGTTTCCACCTGATCCTGAAAATAATATTGAATCCAAAGGCTGTACTCCAGATGTGTTTCTCATCTTCTGTCAAAATATTTTCAAAATATAATTTTGGAAAATTACAAAACAAACTGTATTTTCCCCAATACAGAATCATATAAACATAGAATGCAATGGATTGGAAGGGACCTCTGGAAGTTATCTAGTTCAATTCCCTTGCAGTAAGCATGGACATCTTCAACTAGATAGGTTGCTCAGAGCCCCATCAAGCCTGATCTTGCCTTTCTCCAGGGATGGGGCATTCACCACCTCCCTGTCTTTCAAAGTAAGTGGTGGATCACATGAGCAGCTTCCCTAAGTGTTACAGTGTGAAAGAAATCTTCTGACTCTTTGAACTGCCTGAAACTATTATCAGAAATTCAGAGGGTTTGTCCACTGGAGAAACCTAATTGTATAGCTACCTTTCTTCAGATTCTGAAGTAATATTAATTTACTTCCATGGTGCAGTGAATTTCTACAACCAAATATCTGCCCCTTCACGTTGGTTTTATTAGATGTTGCAGCAGACGGTACTGTTTTAAAATAGTCTATCCAGGTACTAGATGGAATCACCACCACCTATTCCCATACAGCCATAAAAGTCTTATTTTTCAAAAGCCAGATTTGTTGATTTATTAAATATGTAACTAAATAAACGTGTTTAGGATAGTACCTTTAGCTCAAGTTATTTTTTTCTGAATTATTTCCATCACCATATATTACAGTGGAATAGAAGGACACCTATTCTTCCACCGAGTAGGTCAGGGGCCTCATTCCTCTGCTGACCACTTACAAGAAGGCCTGAGTGCTTGTAGAATCAATAACAGAAAAATGGCTTGACCACAGTCTCACTCTTCCTGTTGTACACAATAGTAGAAATAGTGCCCTTGTTTCTTATCTAGCATAAGAATTTTGATACCAAATAGCAGTGACCCATTGATGGGTTTGCCCTCCTTGCCCCTTCCCACCCTGAACAGGCAACTTTCAGGTAAGAATTGTGACCTTGGTTTTGTCAGCGTTATGCATCAGAGATTTTATACTAGCAATTACAATCATATTTTAGAGCTGTGTAGGCCATCTGCAACTCAGTGTGTTGATTACTGTCAACCTTAAAGAATCTGGCTGTGCTGCACATGAACAAACTGTACAATTCATGCACGCAGCTGCTTCTTTTGAATGAAGCTGGACCCGCAGCAGGTAGGCTGTTCCTGCACGTGATGTCAAGCCTATAGTATTAAATATTAAATTGGCATATCTATTAAGAGGTAAGTCCAGCCATGCCTAGCCCCTCTAATTTCTGAAGACCAGCTAGAATGCAAAGGAATTTGTCTCTTATTCTTCACTAAGTGCAACAAAGACATCATCTTAAATAATAATATAGAATAGATATGTCTTTAAAGAATTCATCTCTTAGATCTACATCCTTTTGATTTATGTTTGACTTTCTTTCCACCACCTTTGAGACTATTTGAAGCCACAGTTATTCTTGAAAGAGCCCTCCTTCACATAATCCTGGTTGAGACAAAATTAACTACTAAAGCATTAGTGCTTGCATGTCAAGAGTGTACAGTCTATCTTTCCATCTAGGATAAAATTAAACATAAACCTTTAAGGGAGAACAGACATACAAACAATGTTTCCTACTGGAAAAAATGCATGGGTATATCACCTGCTGAAATTATTTCAATCTCCCCTTCAGACCGTAGAATCCTATTGGAAGAAAGATATTGGAAACTCTTACAAGTTAACTAATGAATGTTAAAAATCAGTCTACTTGTCTTCTCTTGAACTTGGCCTCTCATGGAGCATGCAACCCACAACACTACTGAATATGCCTGTTCACACCACTCTTGTGAGATAGATCACACAGAACTCTGTGGTATGGCAGGGACAAGGCATCTGTAACAGTTCTTTTGTTTTCAGTGCCATAGGTCAGAATGTCTCTCAAATGTCATTCAAAACACCACGGCACTTTGTGGTTTAATCCTTTTAGAATGTAAGCTTCCTTAAAACAGGGGTCTCTCTTTTCTGTGCATATGGAATGAACTTGGCATCCAAATTGCTGTTTCTAAATGGCTGCAACTGTATATTTTTTATTGTCAGAATTTAATGAGCCTGGTAGGTTTCACACCTTGGTTTAGAAGTTACAGATACAAAATCCATTAAAAATGTAGTTCTGTTTTGGTCACTTTGGTTTTAATGGGCATAAAGCCAATAGGCATCTTTTGTACCCAAGTACCTTGAGGACTGCTTCCATTACTTATATACTGAATAATGAATGGAACTCTCCCACTCATGAGAGTACACTCAGTCCATACTCATATTCATCCACACTGAAGCTTTATCAGTATTGATGATGCAATATGGATTACATGTACTTCTGCTTCCATGAGACTATAATATGTTAATGGAGTACCATTCCTTCCTTTTGTGGAAAAGAAAAAACTATACTCTCATTCTGAACATCTGAGGCACAAAGTACAGCTTACCCTCCTCCTCAGGCTTGTCATCAGTCATAACACTTTTAATCACACATGAAGCATGTTCTTGTATCTCCTCTGAATAATCAATAACACTGCCTGGTAGAGGAACAGATGAATGAATGGTGGTCTGTGATTCAGTTTGATGATTAATTCTTACTGAATCTTCAGGGACTTGACAGTCTGAAGGTATAACTCTTTGAAGCCTTGCTTCTGGAAAAATAAACAAAATAATCAGTGTTTTAAAATACTAGGAAAAAGTATTCATTTAAGTGGTTTAAGAATGGATATTGTGAAACAAGACCAGATTTATAAGATCACGCCCCAAAATGAGTTTAAGATAAATACATTACATAGCATCAGCCAATTTAGAAGTGAGTATGGAGGAATTTCATAGATAATAATGAGAGCGTACCTATAATTTTGATCTTTTTCTTTCTGTCTCATTTGAAATCTGATATGATTTGCTGATTTAATCTGGTGTGACATTCACATTTAGCTGAATTGGCAAACACATCAAGGTCCATGAAATAAAACTTTTAGAATTCGCTATCTACCCTGAATAAAACCTGCCACGTCTTGTGCAGCTTCCACCCAAAAGCATGTCATACATTCCTCCATGTGTAAATTTTGGCCAGCTTTTTTCTCTGGATCTCTTTAAGAAGTCTACTTCCTTGTTATGACAAATTTCCAGTGTTGCCACAAAAAAGTTTTTCTATTTGTGTAATTAAAAACAATAACAACAACAATTAAAAACAACAACAATTAAAAATAACAACAAAAAACCCCTATGACCACTCCCCAAAAAAAACCCCAAGCCAAACCAAACCAAACCCAAACCAAAACAAAAACAAGACACAACAAAAAATGACAAAATTATGTTTTAGTGGAAAGGGTGGGGTTTTTTTTGGTTTAGTTTAGTGCGGTTTATGTTTTCAGTTGTGTTTAATTTTGTTTGCCTCCTCATAACTTCCATACAGAAAGACACTGTGTTACCAGCTCTTCAGGGTGTCTGGCACAGTTAGATGTAAAGAAGGAAAGTGAACCACTGTCTGTGGCATCATCTCCAGTGAGATGGTTAGGGGACATAGCTGGCAGACTGTACAGAGAAATAGATTTACTTGGTTTGGAGGAAATCTTAATTTATATCTTGAAACTGTTGCCTGGGGAGCACAGATGGATTTTTTTTTCCTCCTAATAAAAAACCCCAATCACAATTTAAAATAGAAACAGTCAATCTGCTGGTGTATAGCATTCTCGGTTTATAGCTGAACCACCTCTTGCTCATATTTTGTGATTAACAATTAACTCTACATTTCAGATGCAATTGTAAGCTGAAAATGTCTTCTCCTATATCACACTACTTTTGTGCTCTTTACTGCTCTAAAATCTAGAGGTGACCTGCATAAATTCTGAGGTTTGTCATGGAGCTTTATCACATCCCACATTTCACTATTTAGCTGTTCCTTCCTATGTAACAGGGTATTTTTTTGTTCTTGCAGAAGTGGCTGGTAGCAATTCTGAAAGATGGATAGAAAGATGAATATATTCATAATACTGTTCAAAACAGGCAAACAAGATGGAAGTGGACCACTTATTCTGGGTGATACAGCTCCAAAGTCACATCGCTTTTATTTATAGTTTTTTTACCCAGTGCCAGAGAACTTTTTTCTCTAAAAGAAATAAAGACAAAGAAGCATACCAGCATAAACCCCACTACTATATCATTATTAAAATATTAATATTATTATATTGCACTATAAGAACACATTTTTGTAATGCTATAAAAGTATTTGAATATCAGAATATGCATTTTATGTGACCAAAACAAAGTAAAACATAAAAAAACATCATTGCACTGCATTGCCAATTTCCTCTTTCCTCACAATTAATACCTCTTGAAAACAGAGAAAAGATAAAACAGATGTTCCATGTTGTGTGCCATTACATTAAGAGAATGTTTCAGAAGATCTCAGGACAAAGGAAACTGGTCTAGCACTTGTTTTCTTTGAAGTTATTAAATATTCCTTATTTTTTTTATGCTTTGTAGTAACTTTGTTGAAAGCTATAAATGTTGCTATTGTAGTTACAGGAATAGTCAAAAAGAAAAAAACAGTTTATGACAAAGAAATTGTGTGTGATTGCTCTCATTAGAGCAAAGGAATGGTATTTTTGATTTAGAATTGCTGGCAACAGGACTGTTTTGATGCTGAATTTCATATTGATAAATAATCAATTTTTTTTTTTTTTCTATAACAACCAACCAGCCGTACTCAGCTACTGGAGAAAATATACAGATCAGGGGGCTGGAACACATCTTCTATGGGGACAGACTGAGGAAGCTGGGATTGTTCTTCCTGAAGAAGACTCCAGGGACACCTAATAGTGGCCTTCCAGTACCTGAAGGGGGCCTACAATAATGCTGGAAAGGGACTGTTTACAAAGGCTGATAGTGATAGAACAAGGGGCAATGGTTTTAAATTAGAGAAGATTTATGTTGGATGTTAGGAGGAAGTTCTTTACTATGAGGGTAGTGGAACTCTGGAAGAGGTTGCCCAGAGAGGTGATTGAGGCCCCATCCATGGAGACATTCAAGGTCAGGCCTGACAGGGCTCTGAGCAACCTGATATTATGGAGGGTGTCCTTGTTCACTGCAGGGATGTTGGACTAGATGACCTTTGGAGATTCCTTCCAACCCAAACTATTACATGATTCTATGATTCTATAATTCTATGATTCTATGATTTAAACCTCAAAAAATGTGTGTTTGGCAGAACTTCTAAGATGACAGCAATCAACTGAAATGAAACACAAAAGAAAAGCAATAGTTTGTTGCACCAAAAGTACAACCTGGATAATGCATACATATGCATAAATTCTGTGCATTTAAAATCTGGGGTTTTTTCATTATAACATCAAAATCTTCAACATTGACTCATATTCTGAAGACCTTCCTGTGTTCTCTCTCTTCAAGCAACACTTATTTTGTGAGATAGAAGAAAAAGAAAAGGTGGGGAAAAAAAAGTTGAAACGTATCAGGAATATTTTCACTGTTCTAAGGAAGTGTATCACAAATTTAGAGTTATTTGCTCTGACTATATCTAATCAGCTTCCAGCTATGGTCTGAGGGAAAATAGAAAGGGCTCTTGAAAGCCATAACTTCTGCCCAGGAAAGACTAATAATTGTCAAGACTAATTATTTCATGAATGTAATTTTTTTCTGCCTGTAAAATACATATAAAAATTAAGAATTAAATATAAAGTCACAAAGTCCAGATATAATAATTAATATAATTTTATTTGTCCACATTAACATCATATGAAGACAGACTGCTATCTTTTGAAAAAGTCACCATCACATTAAATATTTATGAGTGCTTCTTTATATCATCTGTCTCAATTTTCAGGAAATTCTTTCTTTCAGGAAAAATTACTCTATCGAAAATTCTCATTCTCTACAGGTAGGATATTTATATTGTCTATTGCATTGTGCAATATAGTTACAGAGGTCATGAAAACCAGAGCTGGATGTTAACCAGTCTTTACATTTAACTCCAGGTTTATCTGTAAGTTTATTGAGAAATGGAAGAAAGATAGAATAGGATAACCAGTTTTGGTAGAATTAGAGCCACATAAAGCAATCCTCTCAAAATTCCTCTATTATCAGTATCTCAGCAGCAAAGGACCTTTCTCAGGACCAGATTTTGTGAGAGGAGAGGTTCACACCCAGAAATGCTGCATGCCATCTCCATCATTGAAACAATCTTTAATTTAAAAGCTCAGGGACGTGGGATTAGACCGTGTGTATAAAGCTAGTGAGGTCTGCAACTTCCTTGAGATAAGAGTAGCTGTAATTTGAGTCAACATAAACAGAGGTAGTCCTCCTGTAGTTACAATCACTGTACTTTTAATGATCACAAGCAGTACACAAAAAGCACTGGCAAGTCAAACATCTTGTGCCGTTGTTGCCCCATAATACAAACCTATGGGCATCAACTGTGAGAACTTGCCTCAGGCCTATGCATGCTTTGCATACTGCTGCTGCAGAGTATTAACCGTGTTCACACAGGTGGCAGGTGTGTTTGTGTTCTGTCCCAAAACTACCTAGGGACCCACCTAAGTTGGCTAGTTGCAGCAAGCTGAGCATTTAGTCACTGAAACAGATGCTGTTTCATACAGTGTCATAATTTTCCACTGAAGCAGCACAGTGACTGCTAGCAGACAATTGTCTGATCCTAATACACAAAGGTTTAGCTGGCACATGAAAACAATGGGTCAGAGATTACTGTAGCATACATTCAAGTTTTCGCATTAGTCTTCCATTCTGAAAGGTCTATCACAATGCCAATGAGCTAGTGAGTGTCATTCTAAAGTCATGTCTGAAACTGATGACACAGCTAGAGCCTATTCTTCCAAACGGTCTTTTTTCCTCTCACACGCACACTGAAATATAAAAAGAATGGTTGAGAATTTGCTTGGAACCCTGGACATAAATTAGGACAGAATAGATTAGCTTCATGAAAAAGCTAGACTAGTATCAGTAATGTTCAAAAACTCAGATATGTGCTGTTGTCTTAGAGGTACTTCCTCCAGAGTAAGGAACAAGAGACCTCAAATCCATAGTCCTGGAGCTTTCCAGTCCAGTTTAACATGATGCTCCCAGCTCCACAGGTGTTATAGCTGTAATTAGAGCAAACAGGCACTACAGTTTAGATACTGAAAGGAGTGGTTCAGATTATCAAATAAATTGGACAGCTTGACATCTCTTTCTCAGGCTGTGTTTCAATGGTTTATAAAATTGTTTAAACTATAATTAATAAAATTCCACATCTTCCTTATAGCAGTGCCTTTAAACAGTTTTCTAACCATTTGGTATGTGTCAATGTTTGGGGGGAAAAAAAAGAAAGAAAGAAAACAAAGATTAACATTACCTGTTTTGCTTTGACTTTTATCAACAGAAGAAATTAAATTATTCTTCTTCCAGAACCAGGATTGTGAAGACAGGGGAATATTTTCTTCAGAATGAGGGTGTTGGTCTAAGTAAAAGCGAAAAGAAAAAAACAAATTAAAAAATAAAACGAAACACCAGCATGAAAGCCCAACTAAAAGATAGGACACAAAAAAATCCACCAAATCGCATTTTCTGAAGCAGTACTTTTTATTTCCAGTGGTTAGTGGAGATTTGTGTTAAAAAATAAAACAGACAGCACAGACAGCAATTCAGACAAGACAATTTAGAAATGATCATCAAGCACTCTGACAGACCGTGTTCATCTTGTGCATGTGGGCAAGAAAAAATTTAGTATTGTAACCCCACACACAGATTTTATACCTTTGGGCTAGTTTTAATATAATGTCTCCACAGTATGTCATCTTTTGCATACAATATTGACAGCTACAACATGAATTAATTTAATGCCTTTCAGATAAAAAAAACCCAAACAAACAAAAAACACAACCCGCCCTGAAAACCCCAACACTATAGAAAGTGTTAGGATATTAGGGACTCAGAGTCATCTCAGAGATGTACAGTGTTGCTTCTCAGGAGATTCCCTACAGAACAAATTCAGATGAATCTCGATAATCTAAAGCTAACTGAAATACCAACAGTTTATGCAAAATGTCATATAAGGAAACACCTAAAACAGTTCAGTGCCCTCAAAATCTGGGTAAGCACACTTCAAGCCTGTTCAGATGAGATTTGATAAAGGTGCTTTGTGAATCTCTGTATATCATCTGATACATAATCTGTTCAAATAATAAGTTTTGCAAGTGTGTCACATGGCTGGGAACTGCTGGAACTGCTTATATCTACTGAGAGGTGCTCCAGACATCAAAGAAAGGATGCTGTTAAAGGGTTAGAGAAAGAAGTCAGATTTGCATGGTATATATCATTGACTCTGCAAATGTGGCATTTAAATGAATAATGCACACGGACAAGCTGGAGAGGTGGGCTCAGGTGAACCTCATTAGGTTCAACAAGAGCAAGAGCAGAGTCCTTCACCTGGGCTGGATCACTCCCTCGCTATCAATACAGACTGGGGGATGAAGTGATAGAAAGGAGCCCTGAAGAAAAGGATGTGGGGGTGCTGATGGACAAGAAGCTGGACATGAGCAGACTGTATGCTTGCAGCCCAGGCCAATCACACTCTGGGCTACATCAAAAGACATATTGCCAGCAGATCCAGAGAGGTGATTCTGCCACTTTGCTCTGGTGAGACCTCACCTGGAGGACTGTGTGCAGGTCTGGAGCTCTCAATATAGGAAGGACATGGATCTGATGGAGTGGGTCCAAAGGAGGACCCTGAAAATGATCAGGGAGTTGGAGCACCTCTGCTACAAGGACAAGCTGAGGGAGCTGGGGTTGTTCAGCCTGGAGAAGAGGAGGCTCCAGGGAGACCTAATAGTAGCCTTCCAGTACCTGAAGGGGGCCTACAAGAGGGATAGAGAGAGACTGTTTACAAAGGCCTGTGAGCACAGGACGAGGAGCAATGTCTTCCAACTAGAAAAGAGCAGATTTAGACTGGACGTTAGAAACAGGTTCTTCACTGTGAGGGTGGTGGAACACTGGAACAGGTTGCCCAGGGAGGTGGTTTGGGCTCCATCCCTGGAGATATTCAACGTGAAGCTTGACAGGGCTCCAGGCAGCTTGATGTAGTTGAGGATGCCCTGCTTACTGCAGAAGGGGTTGGACTAGATGACCTTCAGAGGTCCTTTCCAACCCAGGCCATTCTGTGATTCTATGATTAATGCATCTCACCATATATGTATAATAAATCTCATACATACTAATTTCTCTATGAAATAGACATTTCAAGGCTGTCACATAAAAGAAAGGGAAATTAAAAAAAAAGAAAAAAGAAAAAAAAGATGAAAAATCAAGAATATCTCTATGGCTGCTTCTTGTTAGTAGTATTTCACTGTCCTTGTACATCTTACTTTGTTATCTATTGTATGCCAAGGTATAAAACGCTGCAATTTTCATCAAAATGGCAAAATAGTGGAGTGACTTTTGGAATTCACGGAAATTTCTCAAACCTTACCAATGAAGGAGTTTGTGAAAACTGTGATTTGTGAGGAACAGTTGGGACAAATAAACAGTGTTTTGTACTGGTCCTACCTATATGTTGTGAATAATTCCTCTAATTTTACTTACATATTTTTAGGGAAGTAGCAGTATATCAAAAAACATTATCTGCAATGACAGAGTAATATATATAATATGTAAAACAAATTTGTTTAATAAATGTGTATGGAGGGGCTGAGAGTAAACTTTTTTATTGCTCCCTGTTAAAGGACTGCTCTACCAATGCACAGACTTTCTGCAATCCAGTATTATCCATAGTTCAAATGTGTACACTAGGCTTTCCTATATCATCATGAACAGGCTGAATGGAACTTGTCCTACGCTCTGTACTCTGATGCAATACAATGAAGGGCTGTGAGAGAGAGGACTTTCAGGATTTGGTGGGAGTGTCCTTAAAGTATGGTTCAATAGAAGAGTCATAGGAAAAAGAGAAGACTGCTTCTGTGACCTGGGCAGATGTACAGACTTCTTTCCCCTTTAAAATGCAGAAAATGAGTCTTGAAACTCAATATGGATAAATAATAACTGTCCTTGAAGCCCTGAACAAATACATTGTTTTAATTTGTTCCTAATAAAAAAAGTGGAAATTGTAATTTTTATTGCTATTGCTGGTAACTCATATGAGCAGCCAGAATACAAGTGCCATATTCAGTACTCCCTGTTTTGGAAATGGGCCTTTTGGGACCTTGTCTCTTGTTTATGGGTGGAATGGTAGCTGCCTCTCCTATATACAGAAGGGATAGTCTTAGTCTGGTTCCTCTTTCTCATTAGGCACTGCATCACATTGACAACAGGTTGTTCTAGGATATTTAAATCTGCATTTGTAACAGTGATTGCTGCTTTATGAATTCTTCCTTTGTATTGTTAATATGAAGACTCAGCCTTTGAGAAGCATCTTTTATAACTCCATCCGATCAACTGAAAGTAACTTAACCATGAAGCCTGACATTATTTTACAGGTAGAAGTTTGTTTACACTGTCACCAGCTAGAACTCAGATTTCTTACAAATGCAAATTCATTATGCACACTTTTTTCTTCTTATTCATTCTAGTCAAAGCACATTTTTTTCTCTTAACATTCTCAGGTTACACTGCCTTAAGCAACAGTCTTGCACAATGGCATTACCTAACAGAGCTGGCAGTGAAAGGTGTGGTTTAACTTGTTATTCTTAACGTCTGGTGTGTCAGAGGGTTACACCAGAATAGTCACTTGCCTTCTTCTTTTAACATTAAAAATTCTTAATTATCTTAATATAGTACATGAGCATGAATTAAAAGACATATAGAGGTTGCCAGCTAACAATTTTGAAGAAAACTTGATGTCAACAGTTAGTATTACAGCTTGTTACCACAGACAGCAATATTTTTTTCCAGCTGTATTATGTCAGCGTTACCATTATTTTACCCTGAAAATCAAACTAAAAGCGTATATTTCATGGTATAAATCACAGAGATTACACTGGATTACAGATGAGAAACTGGATTTAACTTTCCTTGGAAAACTGTGTGCATTTGTATGTATATTTATAAACATAGGTATCACATTCATAATAGTTATATTTAATATTTCATGACATTCCCAGCCTTTGGTCATCCATTAGTCAGCTGCCTGAGAATACGAACAGATCACAGTGCCACACTAATGGAGTGCTATTAATCTCTAAATCATCCACAGCAAACATCTTTTAATCTTTAGGAGTATAATTAAATTTTAAGCTTAATACTTGAGAAGTATATTGCACATCAAGAAAACATAACTTTCATTAATATGTTTGGGAAAGGTTCAAAAATATTCTTTAATATTAGATAAGAGCAGACTGTTCCCTCTGCAAGTTGCATAGAAAAAGCCACAAATCATCATCTTTCTGTTACACATCTTCTCAGCAGCCTCCTCCCCAAGGCAGGGCAAGGTTCACTGTCTTGCCTTCATTACAGGCTTTGCATAACTGTTCATTTATTCTTCAGTTATATACCCTTGAACAGCACACACAAAATCTGGCCTTCTCTTTTACTTATCCAAACCTCTAAACATATATGCAGGAAAAGCCTCAAACTAAAAACAACTGTAAATGCTAAATATTTTAATTTTATGGCTTAACATTAGTTACCTGCTAGTCCCCAAATATGGCCACCTCAGGGTGTGTATAAAAAAAAAAATTAAAAAATTGAACACATAAGTGGTGTTCTATGTAACAAAAATTATTTTAACACTACAGGTGCAATTTAATGTGATTTTAAGATGCCACAGTTAGATTGTGTTAACACTGTGGAAAATCTAGTAGAAAAAAAACCCACTAAATTCAGAAATATACAATTTTTTATCCTTCTGTTGGCATTATGTTCTCTGTGTCATTGTCCTCTAGTAAAATTATTTGCCTCACAAATTATTTTTCAGCAAACAGATTTTAAGAATTTAAGGAAGAAATAAAGAAGAGGAACAGAAAGATCTGAGCAAAGATCTAAGCTTCAAAAAAAATATTCCTAAATAAAACACAAAATAAAATTAGGACTACCTGCTTAGCCTGTTAGAAACAGTTATACTCTTCATATTTTTTCCTCAGATTATTTAATGTAATATTGGTATGGCTCCACCCTTCTACTCTCAGCAACTGTGTGCTGTAATATAACATGCATGAACAGGGATATTTTACTAAATACACATTATGTCCTAAAAAATTACCTTCATCCATTATAACTGGTATGTTTCTCAGGGCCAGTGTTCCCACAGAAGAGTTAACTTCTGGTAATCCCTGACAGCCTCCCAAGCTGTGAACATAAATATTTAATCTATAAAAATGCAAGAGCCTCACTATGCTACAGGATACCTGCAGAAAGTAAAATGAGATATATGGATCAGGTTTCTTCTCCCTGTTTCTTGTGACTAGCAATGCCTGTTTTGCCAGAAAACCAAAACTTAGCAAATTAGTCTCAAAACTGTAGACAACTTAAATATAGCTGAAAAGAATGCAGGCTAATATTGTATACCTGAAAGCATAAATACACACAAGACTAGATGAGTTGCATTAGAATATATTTCAAATGTCCACACTTCCTTGTTTCAGCAGGAAGAATGTGAAATAGGATACTCTTGCTACATTTCCAGTAGTGGTGAAACTGGTAAAGATATAAAGGTTGTTTTATGATATTTCAGTCCTAATTTCACATAAACAGAGTTATGAAATGCTTTCAGATGAAACTGTTACTACATTAGAGCAAAGTTTGTCTGTTTTGGAGGATTGCTTCATAAAATAATATTGCTGACTCCATCTTCTGCTAATTAAATGTTTAAAAATTCATTTATTTGTGCCAATACCATTGTGCTGAGACTGGTCTCATCTAATGAGTCAGGCAGCTCATCTTGAACTGTAGATCGAATATGCTGTGCTCTGGAATAACTCTGGGCTCATAACTTGTAATCTATTCCTATATTTAATATGAACAACACAACAGCAGAAGCTGGGAGAAGCAAGTACTACTCAGCACTTGCAAAAGCAAATACAGGATACATTTTGCAGACTAGTGTGATCCACCTTAGGCAGGTAGAGACCGGTGGCTCAGGATTTCTACTTCACTGCCATTGTTCTGTACTCCACCCAGGGTCTGTCAAAAAGGATTAAAAACAGAAGATTGTCTTTAGGTTGTAGTCCAAAAGGAAGTTTTTTGGTATCACTAACTCAGCAAGCAGTTTCACTGTGGGTTTTTAAGATGGAACTTCACTGGGAATCTTCCGAATAATCCACAATTAATTAATTGTTATGACTGGTTTCTCAGGTGTTCTGTTTCTAATATATTATAGCTTCACTGGAATGTGAATAATATAGTATGTAGGCAAGGGGGAAAAAATGTTCTGAAAGAATGTTTTCCTTACATAAAATAATTTTTTGGGGGTGATTTTTCTTTTTATGAAAACACAAATATGAAGCTACACTTTTGCCTTATTTCCTCCCCCTTTGCCTCTTGCTAGAGGGGGAAAGAAGGCAAAAGAATGGAAAAGAAAAAGAAAAAAAGAAAAAAAGTAGCCAATCTGGACAACTGAGGGCATTTGATTTTAAAAAATCACAGTCTAACAAAGTTAAAAATTTTGACAGATTAAGTTTCAAAATTGAATTTTAAAATTTATTGTTTTAATTTTTACCTAAAAAAACCTTTAAATAATTCCCTTAGTAATAAAATATACTATATGTCTTTAATATACTATATGTATTTTTGTGAAACCACCATCATCTTGGGACTCATTATTCTATTCTGACTCTGGTATTTTATTATCAATAATATTTCATGCATAATTATGTGAAGGTAAATTTCTAAGTTTAAGAATCTTATGTTTCTCATTGTATATCTTTAATCATTTTGATTCTCTTGAAAACCTTGTAGCAGATCCAGGGATAAATAATTTATTTTAGTATAAAATTGAGCCACATTAGTAATGTGACACCTGCACCTGTCACATTAATGAAACTCAAATCAAGGTCTGAGTTCTGTACCTTTAGGCAGTTTTATAATGGGACAAATTACAACAGATACAAACATGCCTTGGAGTTTCTTCTCTTTGAAAGAAACTTAAATCTGCTCATGAATAAGTATGGGCTTGAAGATGTATTCCATTGTGTTCTATGTGGTATTCCCAAACAGCAACAGCCTTGAAGCAGCCCAGGCTGCCCAGCAGTTTTCTCAATTTTTAGCTGGAAAAACAACAAGCAACAGAAGCTGATAACAAATCTCCCCCATGCATATTATTTTGCTGAAAATCAACAACTAGCTTATATTTAAATTGAGAAGAAAAGTATGTAAAATGGAGTAGGCCAGAAAAAGTATGTCTTCAGATTGGTTATAGTTGGGGGGGGAAGTGGGGGAGGGGGCAAATCCAACCCACTACAAGATGAAATACTGCAATTTAGGTTGTTCTCTATCTGTACCTTGTTTTTGTGAAGGTTTGAGGGAAAAGCACATTAAGAACTTAATTTTGTATGAGTTGAAACTATTCTAGTGTTACACAGAACCTAATCAGTTATGCAGGCACTGACTAGTTGTGAATTGGATCTGTTTGTGCCACACAGAAATTTCATTCCTAATTTTGGCAGTTAAGCTACCCAGTGAAATGATAACACCCAAGCAGTCTGGAGCAGCTTTGTCTAACCACAGCAACGCCACATTAACAAGGAAACATTGTGGTTACAGAGACTGGGACGGTGTGCATGACTGGAACGCTGTCATGGATAGCTACATATACAGACCAGAAAGACGGAAGTGGTGTTCGCTCTTTGAGAGAGCAACTGCAACGTATCGAGCTCTGCCTAGTGGGACGTGAAGAGTATGTTGAAAGGGAGTAGGCTAATATGGTTGACACTGTTGTGGGTGTTGCCTACAGACTATCAGATCAGGAAAGGGAAGTTGATGAGGCCTTTCACAGACAGCAGAAAACAGCCTTACACATTGTCTATGTTAATTCTCATAAGAGACTTTAACCACCCTGATATACACTAGAGAGGCAACACAGCTAGGCACCAACAGCCCATGAGGTTCCTGAACTGATGATAAATTTCTGATACAGCTTTCAAAAAGGGCAGGAAGAAGGACCCTAGAAACTACAGGCCAGACAGTCTTACCTTCACCCCTGGAAAGGAGGTGGAAAAGTCCATTGTGGAGTTCTTCTCCAAGCATGTAGAGAAAAAGAAGATTATCAGGAGTGGTCAGCGTGGATTCATGAAGGGAAAACTGTGCTTGACCAGTCTGATAGCCTTCTATGATAGTGTGACCAGCTGGGTAGATGAGGGGAGAGCAGCGGGTGTTTTCTACCTTGACTTCAGCAAGATGTTTTACACTGCCTCCATTAAAACACGCTCACAGAAAGCTTAGGAAGTGTGGGTTAGATGAGTGGACAGTGAATTGAGATCTGGCTGACCAACTGATCTCAGAGTGTTTTTGTCAGTGCTGTGGCATCTAGTTGGAGGCCTGTGGCTAGCGGTGTTCCCCAGGGGTCAGTATGGGGTTCAGTCCTGTTCAATATCTTAATCAGTGACTTGGATGAAGGGACAGAGTATGCTCCCAGCATGTTTGCTGATGATGAAAAACTGGGAGGAGTGCTTGACATATCAGAAGGCAGTGCTGTCATTCATCAAGACCTGAACAGGCTGGAGAGTTGGGTGGAATAGAATCTCATGACTTTTAACAAGGGCATGTGTAGAGTCCTGCACCTGGCAAGGAATAACCCCACGTCAGTACAGATTAGGTGTTGATCTGATGGGAAGCCACTCTGCGGAGAAAGATCTGGGACAAAGAACCTGTCCTAGTGGACAACATGTTCCCTGGTGTTACCCAGGACTCAGCACTGGGACCAGTTCTCCTTAATATCTTTTTGACTGACCTGGACAAGGAATTCAGTGAACCCTCAGTCACTTTGCAGATGACAGTAAATTGGGAATGAGTGTCCTCTACTTGAGGGTAGGAAGGACTTACAGGAGAACCTGGACAGGCTGCATCATTGGGCAGAGGCCAGTAGTATGAAATTCAACAATGCCAAACCCAGGACCTTTATCTGGGTCACAACAATACCTTGCAACATTGTAAATTTGGGAAAGAGTGGCTGGAAAGCTGCCCAAGAGAGAAAGACCTGGGGGTGTTAATTGCCAGTCAGCTGAACATGAGCCAGCTGTGTGCTCAGGTAGACAAGAAGGCAAACAACATCCCCTGGCCTGAGTCAGGAAATAGTGTGGCCATAGGAAACAAGGAAGGGTTTGTCTCCTATATGCTCAGCACTGGTAAGGCCATGTCTTGTGCACTGTGATCAGTTTTGAGTCCCTCACTACAAGAAAAACATCAAGGCGGATCCAGAGAAGGTCAACAAAGCTGCTGAAGCATCTGGAGAACACGTCTTCTATTAAGCATCTGAGGGAACTGGGGTTGTTTAGTCTGGAGAAAAGAAGGCTGAGGGGAGACCTTGACTTCTACATCTAACTGAAAGGAGGTTGTAGCAAAATGGGCATTAGTTTCCCTGGTAAGAAGTGATAGGATGAGAGGAAATGGTCTTAAGTTGTACCAGGAGAGGTTTAGACCGAGTGTTAGAAGAAACTTCATTGCTGAAAAAATTATCAAGCATTGGGACACCCCAGGGAAGTGGTTGGATCACTGAACAGCAGTGGAAACTGAACTTGTTTTCATCTGAAGTGATTCTAAGTTTATGATGAGTCAGCAATGTGCTGTTGTGGCCAAAATACCAGTGGTATCTTGGGGTGCACTGACTGGGACCAACAGGTCAAGGAAGATTCTTCACCCCCTCTGCTCTGACCTAGTGAGGCCACATCTGGGCTCCCCAGTTCAAGAGAGACATGGAGCTACCGGACGGAGCCTAGTGGAGGGCTACAAAGATTGGGCTGGACTGGAGCCTTGCTTTTATGAGGAGAGAGACCTGGGGCTGTTTAGCCTGGAGAATACTGAAAGGGGATCTTATCAATGCTTGTAAATATCTAAAGAGTGATTGTTGGGAAGTGGGGCCAGTCTCTTTGCAGTGGGCCTAGTGATAAGACAAGGGGCATTAGTCACAAACTGTATAACTCAGGAGTTTCCACCTAAACATAAGGGAAAAGTTTATTTTTAGGGTGATAGAGTACTGGAACAGACTGGAACAGCAGAGAGGTGGTAGAGTCTTTTTCCTTGAGACTTTGAAAACTCTCCAGGATGTGTTCCTGTGCAACCTGGTCTATCTGAGCCTACTTTAACAGAAGGATTGGACTAGATAATCTCCAGAGGTCCCTTCCAACACCTACCATTCTGTGATTACCAGAGACAATTTAATGTCTAGTTTGCTCCGTATTTTCTGACTGTTCTTATCACACCTTGAAAGTAAACAATGAGCAAAAGATAGTTTATTATTATTCATTTGTTATATCATTCCTGTTTCAGTGAGGTAATGAGAGCCAAGCCTGGGCTATGCCACTCCAAACAAGCCTCAGCATGACTTGAAGTGGTTCTGAAGCTTCAGAATATGATACTCTACTTTGTAAACAGAGAGTAAGATATGCCTTATTGTTTTAACTTGGGTGTTTATTGTCAATAGACCCACTCACTGGTATGCATTTCAACATAGAGAAACAACTAAAGCAGCACAGGAGATATTTGGAAATGTTTAATACATTAATTTTCTTTAAAGGAAACTACTTTGGAGAACCAAATCAATTTCACAATGCCAAATAAGCTTTAAATCCCCAGATAGTTGAATTTGACTTACATATTGCAATACCACAGGTGCTGCTTCTGCTCATTAACTTCTTCCTAGTTGGTGTTGCTTCTTATTTCTTTAAAGTTACAACAACATATTTATATAACAGAATTCAGTCTGCTTTGAGATACACAGGACTGCTCATCCTGCTTTTTAGTCTCATACAGGACAGTGAAAAACCTATGCATTCCCATTTGTCTCCTTAGCACTTCCTGGCTTGTGTTGAGGGAGTTGTACTGAGTAATACTCTCCTCAGTTATTTACTATTTTTTGTCACAACTACTTCATTGCAGAAGTCTGTCTTGGTTTACTCTGATTTGGAGAAGAATTTGTGTAATCGGTTTCCAAAGGTGTTGTTTGGTGATTTGGTTTGGTTTCATTTTTTTTGTTTGTGTTTTGTGGTTTTGTTTTTTGTTTTGCTTTGATTTGCTTTGTTTTGGTTGTTGTTGTTGGTTTTTTTCCTCAGAGGTTTCCTAGAAGGTCTAGATTTTCCTCATCTAAATTACTTTGGCACACAATCACAGTGGAGTCAGGGCTTATGCCTGGAAGGCAGTCTAACAAGTTGAAAAAGCTTCTGGAAATGTTTCTCAATCTGCATGCCTAAGATGAATTCTTGGTACTGTTAAAATGGATAACAAAACTTGAGATCATTTAAGCTGAATGGGACTTCCAGTTCTCATAGAGATGATTTCCTAATATGACTTCATACAGGTATTCTCTCCATTTCTATTACAGCAAGATGAGCTTTTTTTTTGTTCTTGTTTGGGTTGGGGGTTTTTGTTCCTAAATGTAGGTGGCAGTTCATTAACATTTATATTATATGGATAACCAAGATTTGGTTTAACATCAGACTGAGACATGCCTTTACATTTCTAGAAATCTCTGAGGGTACAGAAAATTATTTAAGCCAAATAACTGAATAGTAAATATTGGAAATAGTGATTAAAGCATAGAGTTCCTGTTGCCAGAGAATCAATGTCAATTTGGTATTTCACAAAGCACTAATGAAATACCAGCCAATCCATGAAGAGAGAGGTGAATGATAAATATTTTGTGTGGCACAAAACTAAATAGAATTAATCCCAATTAAGAAATACCCCCCCAAATATTTATGAACTATATTGAATCAATATCAAGATGCAAGTGCACATTATCTGTATTTTATCTCATTTGTAAGGTTTTGAAAAGTCTGCAGCTGAAACAGGGTCTGGAAGGAAAATAACACATTAACCAAAATCAATCTTTTAATAAAGAAGAGATATCATGCAGTTTTGATTACGTGTCTTAAGAATACATTTTGTTGTTGTTATTCTTTAGATATGAAACTAAAAGAAAACAATAAATATGCATTTAGGTTTGAAGATCTATGCTACTCAGCCCAGGATATAGCATCATGGAGATATTAATGATCACAATCTGACTCTTGCAGATTAGGTACAAATGAAACGTGTAGGTGTTTTCACTGAAATTTAAATCTTTTTTTTTTTTTTTTTAATGTCAATGGAAGAGATGAAAATCTGAGAAGGCACTATACCCAGTTTTCAGAAAAGATATTTTTCTGAATAATGATGCTGAAATATGCTTCCTAATACAGGAATTCATACAGGAACCGCTAAATGTGTGTTAGTGGAAGAAGTACTGGCCTTGCCCTGGAATGTCCTATTGGAAGTATTACTGCTGTAAGGTAGTCCTACTGCTGGTAGGACTGCTGTAACTGAGACAGCAGTGACATTGCACTCTTCCTAGATATACATTGCCTATATCACTATCTCTCTTGAAATCTGAGAACAGCCAATTACCCTGAAGGTCCTGTCTGTCTCAGGAAGTGGAATAATATTTCTCCTCAGTTTCATAGGATGTGGATAAAAGCTACTGAAGATAAAATGAAGTCACAAGGTGCAAAATATGAATGAGGTAAATTCTGTGTGGCTCTGGCTTGAAATTAGCTGTCTCAATAACTCTTATGTTAGAAATTAGGTGTAGCTCTGTTTTATGACTTATTGTCTGACTCAGTACATCAAGGAACTCCTGCAGGATAATGCTATTTCATAACAATGCAATTTGTTAACATCAGTTTCCACTTAATGTTTATCTCACAGATAACATCAAGATTACTTGTAAAATGTAAAACATATTCTTTGGCTGAGCATGAGTCGAATGGTCTCTTCTGAAATACTCCAAATCTTAAGTCTTCCTTAAGGAATCCCAGGTAGAACAAACACACAGCTACAGCAAGTGAGGCATCACTCTTAAACAGATTCATAGATTGCATTGGGTTGGAAGGGACCATCAAAGGTCATCTTGTCCAACACCCCTGCAGTCAGCAGGGACATTTTCAACTAGACCAGGCTGCCCAGGGGCCACATCAAGCCTGATCTTGAATACCTCAACTTCATGATTCCTCAGCCTGTATTGATACCAAACCTTGCCCTGACCTAGGTGCAGGACCTTGCACTTTTCCTTATTGAAGCTCATGAGATTTTCCTCAGCCCAGCTCTCCAGCCTCTCCAGATCCCTTTGGATAGCATCCTGTCATTCAGTCTTATGAACTGCACCTCTCAGCTTGGTATCATTTGCAAGATACAAAGGTTGCTAGAGTGAGAGCAGAGAAGGGCAATGAAGCTGATGAAGGGCCTGGAGAACAAATCATATGAAGAGCGACTGAGGAGGCTGGGAATATTTAGTTTGGAAAAGAGGAGTCTGAGGGGAGACCTCATTGCTTTCTACAACTACCTGAAAGGATGTTGTAGAGAGGCTGGTGCTGGTCTCTTCCCATAGGTAATTAGTGATAGAACAGTAAGGAACCGCCTCAAGCCATGACTGGGTAGGTTTAGACTGGACATTAGAAAGGTTCTTTTCACAGAAAGAGTGGTCAGGCATTGGAATGTGCTGCCCAGGGAGATGGTTGAGTCACCAACTCTGGATGTGTTTAAAGGTTGTTTGGATGTGGTGCTTGGGGATATGGTTTACGGGTGAACTTTGTAGAGCAGGGTTCTCGGTTGGACTTGGTGATCCTGAGGGTCTTTTCCAACCTGAATGTTTCTGTGAAAGCAGATTTTATAGAAGTCTTCCAGTATTTCAAGGGATCCCACAGGACAGCTGGGGAGGGAATTTTTGCAAAGACCTGTAGTGACGGAATAATGAGAGATAACTGCTTCAAACTGTAAAAAGCAGATTTAGGTTAGACATTAGGAAGAAATTTTTCACCATGAAGGTGGTGAGGCACTGGAACAGGTTGCCCAGAGAAGTTGTGGAGGATACAACCATGCAAGAGTTCAAAGCCAGATTAGATGGGGCCTTGAGCAACTTAGTCTAATAAGATATGTCCCTGCCCATGGCAGGGCGGAATTGGAACTAAGTCAGCTCTAAAACCCATTCCAACCCAAACCATTCTATGATGCTATAGTCTCTCTCTTAATCTCCAACAAAATTCCTGACTCACTTTACTGTCATTTTGTATGGGATTAATTGCTTGGGGAAAATTCATCTGCACACTTGAGCAGTTACCATCCTCAAAAGAAATATTTGGAAAGGCTAAATTTGTTAGCTTACCAAAAGCAACTGTTCTTTTTTAATTTTTATTGAACATTCCTGTTTTTCTCATCATCAACTGTATTCCATAATACATTGACTTTTGTATCAAA
Source organism: Indicator indicator (assembly GCF_027791375.1). Taxonomy (NCBI): domain Eukaryota; kingdom Metazoa; phylum Chordata; class Aves; order Piciformes; family Indicatoridae; genus Indicator; species Indicator indicator. The sequence goes on along the minus strand of NC_072053.1, from coordinate 47,416,926 downwards.
ATAGTGATACTAGCAGTATCTGAGAGATTTCACACCGAGTAAAAAAAGTAAAGAAAAAAATATTTTGTTCTCATTTATAATATAACAGTGGCTACATGCCTTGCAACTTCTGAATGAACAATACCAGGTCAAAAATAAACAATATATAAACTGTTACAACTTTATAAACTGTTACAACTTTATAAAACAAATGGTGGAGTTACTAAAAAAATTAACAATAAGCACTAAAGCTTCCTTCAATTAAGTTGCATTTTTCAACCATAAGCATTTTGTACAATAAAGCTATCTGGCTCAGATGGTGACTCACTCCAGCTTCAGGAAGATGGTGAGTCAACATCTCCCCACCCATTAAGAGAGAGAAATGCAAATGCAAAGAGCTCCTACAATGAGTGGTAACACAATGCCTTTGTGTCAGATCACTCTGAAAGTAGAATTACAGGCCTGAAAAACAATAAAATAATGAAGTAAAAAAATAAAAAAAATCCCAACCAGCCAACTGAACAAAAAAAAAAAAAAACCAAACAACCCATACCAAATACTACTATGATGAAAATGGCATAACAGCCAAATTACTGAGAAAATGTATTAAAGAGTTAATGTCTAAGTGTGTATTACTAAATTGTAACATACTGATTCCTACCCTTTCAGGTCTGCAGTAAGTGCTGCTGATTGTTTGTTTGGTTGTTTTGTTTTTGTTTTTGTTTTCTGAGAAAATGCAAAAACCATATAAAGATGCTCTTAGCCTTTTAAAAACAACTTTCTAGGCTATTTCCTTATTTCAAAAGACTCAGCTAGGTGCACTGGGGATATGCCTGGATGCCCAGCTTTTCTGTATAAAAAGACTGTAATTACCCATGCTCACTAATAGACAAGGAAAACTGTCTCAGAAAAAGAGTGTAGACAGGAAACATCTGACATCAGTGAAGTGGTAGTGTTGTACTGACATGGAAAGGGGAAGGCAGGAGTTTTCTGAACTTCACACATCATAATTAAATAAACAAATCCACATGAAACCCAACATCTTACAAGTGTCTCTTCTAATGCTACCCAGCATTTTATGTACGTTTATGAGAGGCAGATCAGATATACTTCCTCATTCTGTTCTGCATAGCAGCAGGGCCAGATCAGCAGATAGCAGAAGACAACCAGCTTCTTCTGTTAGTTTTAAATGCTTCTGGTTCAGGAAGTGGGCATCGTGTTTTGAGCTAATCTGTGACATTAGTGATGTGGTGTGCCAGATGTACTCTGGAAAATGTGTTTTGCTGGCCTGGAGAGAAAGTGCTTGCAGAAAACTGCTTCTGGCAGATTGATAAACTCTGTCATCTTGTGCAAACCACTCTTACTTTGAACTTCAGACTTTAATCTGATTGCTTTCACCTATTTCTAATTATGTAGGAGCCAGTTATTCCCCTTCTATTAAGCCTACCAGTGTCTGGGTGTTTCTTTTCCAAAAATAAAAAAAATAAAATTAAAATATTGAGGTTAGGTTTTAGTCATGTTTTATTCCTGGGGCATTTCTGCCATGGGGTTATATGAAAAAGAAGACCTTACAACCACCAAAGTTCAGTGAAGAGTGGAAGCCACTTTGACTGTTATAAACTCTTTTTTCTCTCAGTGTCGGAGATAATACATCTTGATATATTGCCTTTGAACTGGAACAAGAAATATCAAAAGTGAAAGGAGGAACTTGATTTTAATTTTCCTTTTTTAAACATTTTTATCTTATGATCCTCTAAAGGTCCCTTCCAACCCAGTGCATTCTCTGATTCTAGCCTGAAAAATTTATGGCAATTTACTACATGCAGAGATGTGGCCATGGCAGAGGAGGAGAGCTATTACAACACACTCATTGTATTTTCCCTTCTGAAGTATGCTCCTGCTTTTTCCAGCACATAGTTTTGCAAGGCGTGTTTGTGGTTTGGTGGTGGTTAGGGTTGGTGTTTTTTTTTTTTTTTTTTTTTGTGGTTCTGGACAGTACCCAGATTTAGCTGCTACAAAGAGCGGATGGTTGTTTGGGCTGTGGAAACACTGGTTGCTAGGTGGGGTCTCCTGCACAGACATAAAAGCAACAAGAGGCCATCTCTCTCTTTCTTCTGACTGTGCCACCCTGGAAAGCACTATTTTGAGAAACAAGGTATGTTTTTGTAGTTGTTTTGTGCTCTCTTTAGATCTGACAAAGTTTAAGAGCTTTACACTAAATTTGTCAAGTAACTTGGTGCTGTTTTCTGTGGCTTGGATTTGCTGGCAAGGTAAGAAAGAAATGGGTGTGGACAGGAGAAATTTTTTGTAACTTTTCAAATATGCAAGAGGGCTTGGGCAATTACTGCTTTTCTTTATGCAAGCAATTAAAACAAACAAAAAGTTTAAAAGATTAAAGGTAAACTCACTTAAATTTGACTGTTTCCTATGCTGCTGCTTTGCTTTTGTAGTAGGCTGCTGTGGTAATCTGCTGTTCCTGGAAAATTATTGTGCTTTCTGTGGAAACTTAAAAAAGAAGCAGCTGTTGTTTCAAAAACTGGTTGTGGCTTTAGGACTGTAAAAATGTCTTTGTTCATAAAAGTGATGAAAATGAGTCAGGAAAATCTTTCAGAAATATAAGAGCAAAAGCATGAGTTCATGACAAAGAATTTAGGGAAAACTACATAAACTGCATCATCTGGAATTTGTTCTGCTAAAACTTTCCACTGAATTTTCCAAGGATGAGGTTGTTTTTCAGTCTGATGGCTTCATTCATATTCAGTAGAATTTCCACTGCAAAATAAATTATTACTGAAATCTACTGCCTATTTTTCTAATAGAGTGCAATGACCTTTTTTACATCAAGATCCTGGTAACTATTATTGAAGGGTGATCCAAGATGATATATTTAATATGGTTAAATAAGCATGGAGAAATTGTGTCATTTGGGAGAAACTATAATGTAGACTGTAGAGTCTAGCTTATGCCTTTAAATATTTTCAATAAATATTGAGTATTGAGTTTTCTCAAAACTTTTTAAAACATACATGTACCTGTGTTAAAGGGACATTATTCTGGGGACTGGGGGTCAAGACTGGGAAGCAACATTAGAGTAATTCTTGTGAGGCAACAGTAGGGCTTTCAGTCTGTATCTGTTTTTTTGTATTCCAGTTGCAATGCTGATCATTCTATCTGAGAAAAATAAAATGAATGAAAATTGCCATGCTTTTCAAAATGAGAAATTTTAAGTTCTTGATCCTCCTTCTTTTTAAATGGGATGTTCTAGAAATTCAAGTTTGGGAACTGGGACACATAGCTTGGACATTATTTTATTAAATGGAATAACTCTAAAATTGTTATATGATAAAGTGCAACCAGGAAGAAGTGTCTCACTCTTTTATGGTACCTTTTGTTTGTACCACTGTCAACATACATACATTTTTTCCTTTTCCTGTTCAGAGACTTCATCCTAAACTCAAAAGCAGAGGAAAATATCTGGCAGAAAGCCATCAGTTCTTCCAGTTGTTTGCATACAAAATTAAAATCATATTTTGACTGAATTTATCCCTCCTGGATCCGGGTATTCTTTACAGAAGCTGTTTGCATTTAAGAATGACATGAGTCAAAGCAGTGGGAAAGACCTTAACTTAGTCAGGGGTTGGCTGACTTCATAGATTCCAGTCTTCTTTTGTCTTGGTAGCCATAGTTTCTTACAGTTTCATACGTAAGGCTTAATTTTCTGAGCCAATTCAAGCAGATAAGCTCTTTAGTCCCTCTTAAGAGCCATTGCTTACTTTGACTTCTATATCTATTGCATGATTTGTTTACTAGATGGAAACAGATGGATCTACCTGCCAAAGTGTCTTTATTTAAAAAGGAGGGGGGAAAAAGAAAGCAGATTTGTAACACAGAATTATTTCAGTATTTCTCTAGTTAAAGTAGCATAGACATAGAGATTTAGGAGGTTTAATAAATTCAATTCAGTGTATGCTAGCAGCCTTCTGTTCTACTCATCCTCAAGGACAACAAAACTTCCTGAGCTGGGTGTGAGCTGTAGGAACAGGCAGAAGAAATGGAGATGTTAGCAGTTCCCCATGAAAGCAGACTTTCTCCAAGAAGTATTACACTATCAATCAAAACCACTGTTTTGGTCCCACTTTTTCTCTGATCTGGTACTGTGAGACTGAATGTTGTTCCTTAGTTTTAAACAGTTATACACTCTCTGAATCCATCAGTCAACAGGCATACCTGTACACGTCACTGTTGGTGAGTCAGTGCACTTAGTATGGAGGCTGCTTATGCCTCTTTAGGGCATAAATAAGGCAAGCGTGTTTGCAGCTTAAGCTGCATTATTTTATGTACTTGTGTATATGAGTTACTTTATATGAGTTATGCCCTAAGACCACCAATAACAACTTGTTTCTTTACACAAGATTCAAAGATATTTCGGTTTATCCAGCAACATTACCTTTAGTTTGTTGTTCATAGATAACACTTTAAAACCAACCCTTCCCTGAAGTCTGCTATGAAAGTGTGTTTTGGGGAAAAAAAAATCTATTTTGAGCAGACTGAAAGGACTTTATCTGTTAAAATATTATTTTTTCTCTATGTTCCCTCACTGTTTCTATTAGCAAAATGAATATTCATACAAAGGGTTGTTATGAAGCAATCTATTAATTATTTTTGAGTGCTCAGTGTCAAGCAACATCACCATTGGTCATTATTCCCATTCTGCATGGTATCTTATGGAAAAGCTAGTAGGATTCTCATTTTGAGTGATAAAAAGCAAAAAAAATTTTTTTTCCCTACTTATTAAAGGGACGATTGTCAATTCTTTTGTAGAAAATGGACAAAATGTATAAGAAATAAGGAACAATATGACTGAAACTGTCCAACTTTATTTGTCTTCATTAGGATGGAGCTACTCAAAGAAATTACATGGGAGTGTATTTAGCAAGGGAATATCTTCTTTTTTTTAAATATAATCTACAAGAGTTTCAACCTCAGTACATAATTGGTCAAGAACTCTTGTTTACTCCTGAATTTGAATAGGGTCAAATATTTGGTAAGCTAAATGGTTGTAACTGATACCATAATTAATGGGTAAAAACATAGTTTAGTTTGTTTCTGGTAATGTCCTTTTGTAAGTCAATGATAATGTTTAGGTATTGCCAAAATATAGTAAATAAGCAAATAGTCCAATTAGTTTACTGTTCTTGTTCTAACTTAAAACTTCTCCTAGCACCTAAGAGTGTCGGAATGGGTGAGCAGTTTTGGAGCATTGCATCACTGGACAAACATAAAAGTTACATGTTTCCAACAGCACAAGCTAATTACTGCTTAGGAAACTAACTTCTGCATATCACAGTTCAAGAGAAAGGATTTTGAGTGGGGAACCTTAAGTTGCACTGTTGATGAAAATGATGAAAGAGTTTTGTAACTTAATGCATCTCTTCCCAGAAAATCTGTCAACATGGCTATGGTATCAGAATTCTTGAAACAGGCATGGTTCATGGAAAATCAGGAGCAGGAATGTATTGTAAGTATTACCACCTTTTGAGATTGTCATGTATATGGGGAGCATCATGTTAAGGGAAGTAAAACAGTAATAAGATTCCAGTGGGTTAGAACTGATTCCAGTTTTATTGTGGTTTATAATCTACTGTAATGTAATAACATAGTAAGTCTACTATCAGATGAAAAACTACTCTTATTTGCATGTATCAATCTAGTTATCAATCCAAATTCCTAGGCAGAACTAGTCACTTTAGTGAATTTATAATTCCAAGAGGCTGATCACTGAATGACTCAAGCTGTCATCTTTAAGATAGTCATCTGATGCACAGGTATGTGAACATGTTCGGATGATATACAGGAGAAAACCAGAGGCTCTTAAGCTAAGGTACAGGAAGCGATGATTTAGAACTCAGGAATGTAAAGGAGGAAATAAAGTCACTAGCATATGTCTTAGTTATCATGTCATGTGTCATGCTTACGGTGGAAAGAGTCACTGAATGAAATATCCTAGATGTTCAGCATAGATACTGCTTAGGAGGGAGGCTTGCAGTGGTGAGACATCAAGAGTTATTGCACAAAGTATTAAGAGTATTTGTGATAATGAGGTTGATTAAGATTTCAAAATGACTGTCAGGAAAGTTTAAATAGTGTAATGTGAATTTCTAGGAGATGCTGAAAGATCTTGAGAAAAAATTAACACAGAGGTGAAGATTTAGTAAATAAATTTTTCTGCTCTAGATGTTTGTGGATTTTGTAATTTTGGCTCCACTAAATTTTGTACATAAACCTTTACCTCCATCATTCTGTCCCCAAAGCACTATCAGGGTCCTGAGGTTACAGGCTTTTTTTTTTTTTTTTTATTGCTAGCAAATAAGTTTCCCATAGAAACCAGTATCCAAAAATTAACCCAGTACACCTGGGAATAAGTTCGATTCTGCTGTTGGCTTATCATACAAGTCACAGTGATTTTTTTTTTTTTCCAAACTGCACAAAACAATGCTTTAAGGGTGCAGTCCCTCTGCTCTCTTTCAACTCCTAGTGCTGTAATTGTGAAGGGTAATGAATATTTAACTATCAGATTTTGAAACTGTACAGAATTCTGTGTGTAAAACATTTATCTGTAAAATCTTGCTATTTCTCTTGGACTATTTAGGCAACAAAAGATTATTTTTAAAAATGGTGAGTTGTTGAAACAGGAGAAAGAGTTTAGACAATTCTCAAAAGGTTTAGCTAAACTACTGCTGTTGGGTTTTTTTGTTTTGTTTTGAATAAAATATCCCATCGTATATCACATCGATGGCAAATTTATATAAATAATTAATTCAAAATCTTAGGGCATCTTAGAGCTCCTATGAAAGAAGAGAAGTTTGTTAGGTATTGTTATTAGGTAATAGGTCCTACCAGTAGCTTGATGTGTCGTGTTGCTGATTTAGGGTAGGGCACATAATCTTATAGTATAGTGAAATTTATCCCCTGTAGTTATTCTCAGACCCCTTTAGAAATTGACTAAGGAGTGCCCAGATAGGACTGGATTCATCAAAGGTGACCCATAGATAACACCTGTGAAGAAATTGTGGGTTTTACCTCAAGTTTCAAAGAGCTAGGTAACAGTTCTCTCATTCCTTGTAGATTAGGCTTCAGTTCTTATCCAAGATCTTGTATGTAAAAAGTGCTATAGACATATAGCTATAGACATAAGTCATCTGAGAAGTCTCATAATATGATGCACAGTCCATTTGCATAAGAAAAGCATAGTGATTATTAGCACTTTATTGGCAGTACTTGTAGTATTTGGTTGTGGGTTTAGAGTCTTTACAATTTGGACATAATTGTGTATTAGGGTAATTAAGTATTTTCCCATGGAATCCAGGTTACCCTGTGGAACAGTCTTCAGTTACCTAAAGCAATATACTAAGTACTTTCTGTTATATGAGAGTTGTGAAAGGAACAGGTTTGATAAATATCCATTACTAAGTCTGTGTAATTCTCTGTAGTTACAAAACTGTGTATGTTCCTTGATAGTCCTAAAATGGTAAATCCCAAATATATGGTTTAGTAAGTATCTAAAATTATCTCTTTGCAAAAATATTCTGTGGAATGAGCATTTGTTTTTCTCTTTAAATTATTCTTTTTCTCCTCTGCAGAAAACTTCAAAAGGTGGTCCTGGAGTACAGTCATACCCAAATTTCAATCCATCAGCTGATGTTGTTGCTTTGGACAAAGCTATTACTGTAAAGGGTAAGAGGAGTAAATATATAATGTGCTACAATAGAACTCTTCCTTGGGAAATTCTGAGAATGACACTGAATAAAGTATCAGAGTGAGAGGCAAGAGCAAGCAGGAGAGATACCTCTTTTTCAAGCCTGGCAATACATAAAATTATGCCACTTGGTAAAGAATCTCAACTCTTTGATATCCTGAGGTTATATTACAGTTTTGGAACCTAATACTACTTTAAAGTCTTTGAATATGTTGACAGAAGGGTAAACATTTAATTTCTAGACAACAGAAGAGTATTATAACATTGCATATAGTACTAGTACTTTTTGATTTCCATAAAATCTCTGCAGGAGGCAGACAAAATGCTGATAATGTGCTATATAGTTCTATTGCATTTTTCACTTTTAATAATGAAATTCACATTTGGCGTTTTATCAGTAGCTCAAAACCTTTTTGTTTGGTGACTCATAGGTGTGGATGAAGCCACCATCATTGACATCTTGACTAAAAGAACAAATGCTCAGCGTCAGCAGATCAAAGCGGCCTATCAACAGGCTAAAGGAAAGGTAATATATATATATTTTCAACAGAAGCCCAGAATATCAGTGCTGCTTCTGGCTCAGATGGCCTATACAGCTTTAGCTTCATAGAACACAAAAGTTACATTCTTCTGACTTTGTGAAAATCATGACAGAACGGAAATGTCCTAGAACTATATTGCCAGTGCTGAGCCTTTGAATACAGTGCCCACTATTTTGAAATAGTAAAAAAAAAAAAAAAGTTTTCATTTTCCAGCTTTTTGAAAGCCATAGATATCCTTTAAATCACTAAATCACTGTGAATAAAGATATTTCACTACCACCTAGGAGACAGTTTGCTGAGAGAAAGGTAGAGATGAAGAAAAGTACTTTGAGGTATCTCTGAGTATTTAAGTCTAGAGGGAATACTAAATAGTGTAGGAAAGTTAAAGGACCATAACAATGTTTCATAAATATACCAACACTGGTACAGGGATGAGTGTACAAAGGGCAGCGTTGTTCTGCCTCTGAGTGATAAAGACTCCTAGTCCTTGGAAATAAGAATGCTGAAAATCACTGTCTATTTCTGGAAAAGGTTTTAATTGCTCTTTTATCTATATCAAATTTTCTCTAGCTGAACTTCTAGCTTTGAATTGTAATTATAATTCCATAGTCAGCACACCAGAGCTACTAATCATTTGCTCCTTGGAAAGTGATTCCTTTTAAAGACCAACTTAGAAAATAAGTCTTACAGCCCAGATTTCCTGTTTCTATTCAGGAGACTTTACTTGTGATTATCACAGCTGTCTCCCCCATCAGAGGAAGTTCCAGCCTTGCAATTGTATTTTTTAAACACATAAATGAAAATATAATTTCAAAGACACAGAATGAATAATACATTTAGATTGTTAGATACCCTGGTACCTGGCACATTATCAAAACCAGAACAGAACTACAGACACACTCCTTGCTTCTGAAATAATGTCTTTGAGTTAGGCATCCTGACAAAGGAAGTTGGTCTTCTTACTCTTACAGTCACAATCTGAATGCATAACTGGTGAAGAGAAAGACTGCTGAGCATTTCCAGATAAGAGGCAGAAAAAATCAGGGTGGTTTTTTGTTTTGCTTTGTTTTGGTAGGTTTGTTTGGTGTGTTTTTGTTTTTTAGTTAAATGTAGATCACATTAAAATATAGCCCAATTCTTAACATCTGGACTTGAAGTTTCATAAAGAGTGATATTATGCAATGCCCACAGAGTTTCTACTGCAAATTCTGTGTCCCTTATACAATAAATGGGTGAACTTGAACTAAGGTGTTATCCAGAGAAGCAACTCAAGTTATAATTGTAACAGCAATAGAAGATTACCTTGTCTCAAACAAACAGAAGAACAAGCACCCTTATTTGACTCATCTTCTGATACTGTAAAAGGATGAATAGGACTGAACTGAAATTTATGAAACCACTCCTGAATACTTACTGATGAACTCTGACACTATGACATAAAAGTGATAAATCAAAAAATTCAAGTAGGGCTTTATAATTCTTTCTAGTAGCTAAAGGAGTGATGTAGATTAACATTCATCAGAGATCAGACTAATTTTTTTTTGCTGTGGCTGAACAGCAGCTATTAACCATTCGCTAGTTTTTCATGTTTCTTATTCTTGGTGTCACAGAGTCTGGAAGAAGCCCTGAAAAAAGTTCTCAAAAGCCACCTGGAAGATGTTGTTGTGGCTCTGCTCAAAACTCCAGCTCAATTTGATGCTGAAGAATTAAGAGCCTCTATGAAGGTAAGGATGAAATAATAATATTTCATGGAAGTTTATTTTTTTCTTTCTTTTTCCACATGGGGCTTTTAAAGTCAAGTCCATAATTTTCATCTTATCATTTTCTAAATTTTAAGTTTCCTGTGTCAGACATCTCTAAAAATTCGATCATTTTATCAGGGGCTCGGAACTGATGAAGATACCTTAATTGAGATTCTAGCCTCAAGAAACAACAGAGAGATCAGAGAGGCCAGCAGATACTACAAAGAAGGTAATTCAGTGGAAAAAAAGAAATACCAACGGTATAATACTGTAGCGGACAGATTACAGTCACAAAAGCACTTCTCAATACAAGAAGGGTGCTCCAGTAGGCAAGTAAAGCTTCACATAGAAGTGAAAGATTTCTAGGGAAGGGAGGTTGTAATCACTTATTTTGACTTACAAAGATCCCAATACAAATTAAAAAGGCGTACCATTACAGGCAGAACTGTGGATGTATCTTGGATTAGGCCATTAATTTAGATACTTTCTAGGATGCAAGCAAAACCCAGCTACTTCTCTTCTAACTAAGCCTTGACTGATTTCTTAAGATCTCACTAGGCTTGAAAAAAGAAGCTTATTGTTTTAGGACACAGATAGCGTTAGTAATAGGAGCAATCAGTCAACTAAATAGGGAAAATCTTTGAGGATGTAACTAAAATGCAATGTAGCATTTCTTGTATTTGTAGTTAATACATACATATTAACTGCAGTCGATCAATGTTGTCTAAATAAATCATGTTTCGAGCGGTTATGGACTAACTTTTCCAAGCGATTTCCATTGAAACAGTCTTACTTAGAAGCCCAAACATACAGTTTGATTATTTTCAGAAGAGTTTTGTGACTGAGTTCAATGCTTATGAGAACAAACTGCAATAATAATGAAAGACAAGTGGATAAGGAAAACTTTCAAGCTTTTTTGTAGTTCACAAGCAAGTGTCCAAGACAGTGCTACCCACAAAACCTTAGATAAAGATTTTCTTTCAGGATATTTGGGGGTTATCCTCCAATTTCACAGCACATCTCAGGAATTAGAGGACATGTTACAAACACACTCCTCTAGAAGCCAATGAGAGAAAACTGAGAAAACTGCGCATCTAGTGGTCATACTTGAGTGGAAGATCAAGAAAGTCTGAAAATAATATAAGCATAGAATAGTTGGAGTTGGAAGAGACCCTAAATGATAATTTAGTCAACCTAGTTGACTAAAAACATCAAATTCTTTTGATTTCAGTGCTGAAGAGAGATTTGACGCAAGACATTGTCTCTGACACATCTGGAGACTTTCAGAAGGCTTTGGTTGCTCTGGCCAAGGTATGCTGTGCTTAAGTATTTTGAATGACACTACCCATAATAAAAAAAACAATGCGGTCAAGACTGTTTTTAAAAAGATATACAATAATAAGGAGTTAGGTAGTATTTATTTCCTTGCATAATTTTTTTTTACGTATTGTGTGCCACATGATATGGTTCTTAAGATATTTTATTTTATTTGTATTTTAAAAACATGGGTCTTTATTATTTTTTTATCAGTTATGCTTTTAAGAATTTTTTGTGGTAACTATAAGTACTTGAAAAAAACAACAACAAACATAGTGTCATGTTAATTGACTAGAAATAGAAAAAGAAGGAAGGCTTACAATTAGAGAAATAAATGGCTTGGTTTATTTCTTGCTGTTAAGATATATCTCTAGTAGTTAGATAATAGGGCAGAGTTATGGAACTAACAAGTGGACAAAATGTTTCGTGATTTATATTCCATAGTAGATGAGCTTAACACTGAAGCTGCCCAAGAAAAAGACCCTTTGAAAATACAGAAATATTTGATTCTGAGGTTGTTGAATGCATGCATATGAAGCTTGCACATGCACACAAGATATTTTTCATTATGTCCATGTGCACAATTTTTCAGGTTTTGGTTTCAAACCAGCTTGAAAAAGGTCTCTCAAATGGTAATCAGGGAGAAAATTGCGGCTTCTAAGCCTGTAACTTCACATTAGGAATCAATACTTTGATGTAGATTTTAATGTAGGACTTCAGAATTATGATGCTGAAGACCTTAGAAGTGTGAGTTCTGTTAGATTACAAATACCATAGCTTTATTAATGGAAAGATTGTTGTAATTGTGTCTATCTGCAAATATGTATTAAATTATGTATTAGAATGGTGGGGCAGAACTCTAAAATGCTGAGTTTTGGTGAATGGAATGATTGTGAGTACCATTGTAATCTTACTCGCTTCTTTATATAGGCTGACCGAAGTGAAGACCTTCATGTGAATGATGATCTTGCTGACAACGATGCCAGGGTAAGATTATACTTGGCACCCTCCAGAGCTTCTTCATTTAGCTTGAGTTTATGAAGTCTGGCGGTGATTATTCACCCCGAATCTTGTGTGTGGCAGACCTCACAGAATATGTATGTTATGTAGCAATTGTCTCTGAGGATACTATTTTACAAATTTCATGTAAGCTGTGCTATCTGAAGGGAATTAAATCTTCACCCTAATATCTAGCTTCAGAAACATTTCTGCAAGACCTTTTCTAGTTCATTGTGATGCAAAGAGACTAGACTACAAGGTTCAAGTAAAAATTTATGTGGGCTTCATTTGCAGGTTTGCCTTCAAGGCTCAAGCAAACAATTTGAACTTCGATACAATGGGAGAATGTGCTATTACAACTATTACAAGAATGGGCTATAACAACCTAAAAAGCACACTGAATATTTCATGTGTGGTATTTAATCACCTGTGATTACAAACTTAGAGCATGATAAATAATCACTTACCCTCCAGGAAAGGGCTCTCAATCCCATAAAATTGACATCGGCCAAAAATACCTGAAAATGTGTTTTCTATCTGCATGGTGTTATCTAGGTACTGTATATAAGAGAATTATGAAACATTGGTAAAGCTGCAGTTAGTTTGGGGTTGTTTAGAACCATAGAATTGTTTAGACTGGAAAAGGCCTTCAAGATCATAGAGTCCAGCCATTAACCTAACACTATCAAGTCTTCTACTAAACCGTGACCATAACCACATGTCTTTTAAATATCTCCAGGAATACTAATCCAACCCCTTTGCCTAGGCAGCATGTTCCAGTGCTTGACAACCCTTCCAGTGAAGAAATTTTTCCTTATCTCCAACCCAAACTTCCTCTGGTACAACTTGAGGCCATTTTCTCTCATTATATCATCCATTGGCTTTGCTATAATCTCCTTTCAGGTAGCTGTAGAAAGCATTAAGGTCTCCCTTCAGTTTCTTATTCTCCAGACTAAACAACCCCAGTTGCCTCAGCCACTCCTTATCAGTCTTGTTCTCTAGACATTTTGCTAGCTTCATTGCTATCTCTGGATCACCTCTAGCACCTTGATGTCTTTCTTCTAGTGAAGGGCCCAAAACTGAACAAAGTGCTTAAGGTGTGGCCCCAGCAGCTTTGAGCACAGGTGAACAATCAATTCTCTGGTTCTTCTTGCTGTACTGTTCCTGGTACAGGCCAGAATGCCGTTGGCTGTTTTGTCCACCTGAGCACAGTGCTGGCTCATACTTGGTCAACTGTTGATCAACAACCCCAGGTCTTTTCCTCCTGGGTGGCTTACCAGCCACTCTTCTCCAGGCCAGTAGAACTGCTGTGACCAAATTGCAGGACCTGGTATTTGGCCTTACTAAACCTCATACAGTTGGTCTTGACCCCTTGATCCAGCCTGTTCAGGTCCCTGTGTAGAGCCTGCTTACCTTAAAGCAGATCAACACTCCCACCCAGCTTGTTGTCTTCAAACTTACTGAGGGTGCACGCAATCCCTTCATCTGGAGCATTCATAAAGATACCAAAGAGAAAGGGTCCCAATACTGAGCCCTGGGAAACATGACTTTTAACCCAGTGAAGTGTCCACCCATCCAAACCATAAGCATCTAGTTTCTTCAGGTGGATGTTTTGGGACACAGTGTTAAAGGCTTTACTATAGTCCAGGTAAACCAACATTGAAAGTTTTACCTTGAATCACTTAGCAGGTTACCTTGTCATAGAGAGGAGATAAGCCCAATTGCCCAGTTGTCCTGCATGTTCTCCACAGTGGAACTGAAGATTATTTTCTGCATAACCTTCCCTGGTAGTGGGGTCAAACTGATAGGTGTGTAATGCCCTGGATCCTCCTTCCAGTCCTTCCCTTCTTGTAGAAGAGTGGCACATTTGCTCACTTCCAGTCAACTGGGACCTCTACAGTTCGCCAGTACTGCTGATATGTTATGGATTGTATCAAGGGCTAGAGTTCATTACAAACAATGGCCTGCCTCTGATTGGTAGTCTCAGAAGTACAGTATTTCTGTTTGGGTTTTGCTATACTGAGGTTAACTTTACTACATTATTTTCTTCATGACAGGCCTTGTATGAAGCAGGAGAGAAAAGGAAAGGAACAGATATTAATGTGTTTATCACTCTTCTAACTGCAAGAAGCTACCCACATCTCCGAAGGGGTATGTTGTATGAAACTGTCCTTTGCTGGAATGATGTTTTGAACATGACCTGTTCATAAACTCAGAGAAGACAAAGATTATCAACAAGTGACTCTGATGCTACAAAGATTTTTCTAATTGCACGCATACTTGCTGATTATGGATGCAGTTGGCAGTTTGCCTGTTCTTTCCACACTATTGATGGGCCCTATAGCTTAGGTTGTTATCAGAACTGTTACAGTGAGATCTCACATAGCTAGTGATCAGTGTGGCAGATGTTCTGCATGCTTTGCTATGTGATCTTGACTCTCAGCCAATTTACCGTGAGTAAAGAGATACCACCTAGTGTTACAGGCTTCAGTGAAGTCATTGAACCATCTTTATCTCTACCAAAGGGCACGTGAACCCTACCATCCTAACAAAGTTCCATCCTGCACCAGTCCATGTGCTAATACTGCACTTTACTGTGCAGTGTGATGGGTGAAGAAAATTAGAAAGATGGCCACAAATAAGAGCAGAATAAGGCAGAGGCAATGCAGGGAGAATACTATATTTTCATCACTATTCTCTGAAATTTCCTTCACTTACTCAGTTTTTCAGAAGTACACCAAATACAGCAAGCACGACATGAACAAGGTACTGGATTTGGAGCTAAAAGGTGATATTGAGAACTGCCTGACTGCCATTGGTAAGTGGTTCTGCAGATTGTAATCTACTAAATATACTGACCACATGAAAATGGTTTTCATTTCTGTCATGTTGATTCTGATGTATGATAATTCTGCGTTTGCCCTGATTCACTGAGAAACTTGCTAAATAATATTTTGGAAAATTCTAGATCTAGAATAGTGAGTTAATGGACTTATTTGTAATTGGTTAATGAATGGATAGAAATGTATGTGTAGAAATACTCTTCTGATATATAAAAGGGTGATTTGAGGAAAGCAGATGTGTCACCAATATAGGAAGAACTTTACAAGAAGCCAATAAGTCAAAAAAAGCTATCAGAACAGCCACAATTTATATCAAAAATCCAATGGTTTTAAATCTGTCTTCAAAACCACAAAACTAAACCCACTCTTTTGTAAATTTTATTTTTCAAAAGCATTTATCATTATTAAAAATGTAACAAATGACTTTTGATGTTTTGTTCAAGAAAATATTCTTATAAGATTTGTGATAAGACCCTTAACATTACTGTTCCTCATGAACAATAAGGGGAGGCAGTGACTCAGTTATATTACCCTTATTAGTAGACCAGGAATGAAATCAAGAGCTAGACACCCATCTTGTTCTTGTATTTTGTATTACAGTTAGGCATACTTTAGATGAAAAAATATGTCCCATCAGACCCCTCTTAGTATCAGAAGTACTTACTATATCTTGGTTTACAAAACGTTAAATTACAACCTCCAA
This sequence comes from Indicator indicator, assembly GCF_027791375.1. Classification (NCBI taxonomy): domain Eukaryota; kingdom Metazoa; phylum Chordata; class Aves; order Piciformes; family Indicatoridae; genus Indicator; species Indicator indicator. The sequence goes on along the minus strand of NC_072053.1, from coordinate 47,401,045 downwards.
CTCTGCTTTAGAGGACAGAAATGCTTTCTCATTTTTTCTTGTAATCCACAATATATTTCATAATGTTGTGGTTGTGAGCTAATTAGCACAGTCTTATCTTTACAGTCATTTTTCTTCCCTGACTAAATTGCTTTCTGATTAGACAGAGGAAAAGGAGCTGATGCTTCTCCTGTGTTTTGAAGACAGATAACAAGGGAATAGATAAATAGGGTATGCTGGTAGGAATGCTGAGACTATTTTTAAAGTGTTTTCTTTCCAGATGTTTGAGTTGTTGCACGTATAACAGTTGTGACCTTATCTCATTATTTTATTACAGTGAAGTGTGCCACGAGCAAGCCAGCTTTCTTTGCTGAAAAGCTCCATTCGGCAATGAAGGTAACCTAAAGAAAGAATTCATCTTCTTAAAGAGGGTGGGTGCTTTATTAACTGAAACATAGCAAGCTAGCCAGAGATCTCTAAGCTATTTCTCTGATAAAAAAGGACTTCAGAAGAATGTTCAGTGTATGTCTTTCTCTTCTTCTGTTCCTTCCTTTGAAACCTCTAAGGGTTTTTCCATAGGAGGAGATGTCTGTTTGCTATAGACAAAGGCATCATTTACTCTAGACAGTGATAGAAAGCTAACTGCAACTTTTATTACTTACAAAACCACAAACATATTAGTTAAAAGTAAATAGAGCTGTAATTATGTACCTGGACAAGAACACTGTAGAAGTCTAATCTTTGACAAGGAATCCATGGTCCTTCCAGCAAATTGGGAACCTGAATTGAGTGAGGGAGCTGTTGGTCCTCAAAGAGTCTAGTAAGCAGGTCTTTTCATTTCTCCTGAGACTTGGATAGGAGCAGTACATGAAAAATTGAGCAAAACATTATGAAAATACACTCTTTAAAAATAAGTTTTAAAAGGCACTGAAGTCTAGCCTATATCTGGTGTTTAGCAAGCACAGTGAAGGATTGTCTCACTTTATGAAGCAGCTATAAGAAATATATAAAGAAAAATCCAGGGATGCAAATAGCCTGTCAGAAATTATTTATGCTCATAAAGAACAGAAGGGACCTCCCCCCCCCATGAGAGGTGTTAAAGAAACAGGATGTGGGCTCTGTTCACCCACAATGAGATCTTGATGTAAGGTGTGGCAATTATATAAATAGGCATAAGTTGGTATAAGTTTAGCAAGGGGGTTGGACTAGATGATCTTCAGAGGTCTCTTTCAACCCATAACAATTCTTGCTTCTGTGATAAGCAGCTTTTTTTTTGTTTTGTTTTCTTTTTAATTTTAGTTTTCTTCTTACTCTTTTTTCTCTTAACAGGGGATGGGAACACGGCACAAAGAACTCATCAGAATTATGGTTTCTCGGCATGAAGTGGATATGAATGAGATCAAAGGCTATTACAAGAAGATGTATGGCATCTCTCTCCGCCAAGCCATTATGGTAGGTTTTCTCTCAGGTAACATATGAAATGCAAAACAACCAAATTGTTTTGGAAGTCCAGTAATGGTTTGCTAACTCTTGCTCCTCAGTCACCAGTTCATCCTGAGTAAGTCATGAAGCTGAGTAACTCATGTTACCCATGATCCATAATTCCGTTTCTAGGACAATATTTATGTCACAAAAGCTATAGCAATTTGTTAGTGGTGGTACATGTGTCAGGATAACTTCTTATAGTAAAAGGCATGAACTGAATGGAGACTACAGTATCCCCAGGTTTCAGTACTTGGGCAGATATGAGATATATTGGCAGGAAAATGGAGATGATTGTACTGACAGCTCTGTGGGACCTATTTGATGCAACTGGCTATTGATTTTAACATTTGAAGTACATCTGCAAGTACCTTGTTCACTTGATATTTCTTTGGCCTGCTTTCCAGGTGACTTAACTAAGTAAGTTAAAGTAACAAAAAATATTTTTTTAAAGGAGAGGCCACCCAATGTATTTCCCAGGAAGTTTAAATCAGTGACTTAAAGCTAAACTTGTAAAGCAGCTTTGTGAAGACTAGTAGACAACACTAAAAAAAGAGGAAGTCTTTGTTGGACTAGAAACATACACCCTACATGTATCAAAATGCCTTTTTTTTTATTGGTGTCTACTACGTTTTCAGTTAGGCACCAAAAATTGCTTTTATTCTTCCCTCAAAAATTACTTTTATTCTTCCCTCATAAATTCATGTGACCTGTGATTTGGTATGCAATTATATCAACTCATGGTGTTCCAAAAAGCTGAGTGTATCCAAGCAGCTTGAGGTGTAGTGTGGTTAGACTACACAATTCATATGTCTCTGCAAAGTAGATGGAAATTTGAGGGAACCTAATATGTTAGTAGTTGCGCTGCATATTTAATGCATGCTACCCATTTTTTTCCCAAGCTGAATAAGCAATCCTATGATGAATCGAAAGTCACTGTACTATCAGGCTCTGTTTGCAATAATCCTAGATACAATATATGTAGTATTTTAATATTAATGAACAATGGACATCACTGGGCAAATAAAGCGTCTCATCACTTTATCTGGAGAAGAAAAGCTTAAGCTTCTGAGTGAGCTGAAATCTTCTGTTTCTCTTCTTTACTTACATCATGAGACCACCCAGCTTTGTCTGCCTCTGCTCCACTCTGGAAATGCATGCTTATTTATAGGTCATACAAATAACTTCAGTGAAAGTACTTCGGTCAAGCTCAGTCTGTGGCTAACGTTTCAAGTGATTAATTTATTTACACGAAGGACTGATATTTACTTCATACATGTTGAACACTTACTGAAAAGTATTTCACTTGAGACCATTATCCTAACAATTGTGGGATTTTTGTACTTGAATTGGCAGGATGAACTCAAAGGAGATTATGAAAACATCCTGGTGGCTTTATGTGGAAGTGATAACTAAGTTTCTTGTTCCTGTGAGGCATTCAAGACCTGTTGATGAAGATACTTATATTTGCCTCAACTGTCTGTATAAGGCTTTAAACAGTGAGTTTTCTCTGGAATGGTACTTAGTCCATGTATGTTATGTCAAAAACCTGTAACCTCAAATGTATTTTCTCAGTATCTTCATTCTGAGTGGCTTTAATACCTCTAATTGCAATTATTTATCCAAAGTCAAAGAATGCCACCAAGTTTCTATTTGCTTGATTAATTATGACAAAAGTAAAGTTTTTATCTATGCTGAGCAAATAAACTTCTAAAAATAAAAGCAACCTGAGTGGAACTTTGTATGTTTTTTGTTGCTTTTCTGCACTTCAAGTTGTCTGTGTACAGTGCATGAGAGAAAAATCAGTAAATAGCTAATCAAGCAAGCATGTGGCAATGTAAGACGGTATAGCTGAGAACGTGTCTTTTCATTTAACTTCAGACAGGTGATATGTAAGCAAGATCTAATAAAAAGAACTAAAAATAACTACTTAAACAGTTAACAATAACTCTTGTTAATTTTTGTTTAAATTTCAGAGTACATAAACCTGTTATCTTTTATAATTAGGAAAAAAAAGTAACTGAAACCCCTTTTCTTACCCCAGACAGGACTTTCATCTTTTTCCTGATGAATGATGATGCCATTTTTTGTTATCTCTGAAGTAAAAACAAATACTATCACTACCTCTATTTTTGAACAGAGTTCATGCTTGGCATTACCCTCCTGATTGTTCCAGATGATGAATAAATGAGTTCATTATAGTCCTTAGGTGCGCTGATGGAATTAAATATTCCTTGGTTCTTTGTTACATGCAGACATTGCTGATCTTTGTTACTCACTTGAACAATGGCATTCCCCAATTCAAGGGATAGAGATGTGCTGGAGAGACTCCAAGGGAGAGTCACAGGGATGATTAGAGGACTTGAACATCTCTCACATGAAGAAAGAATTAGTGACCTGGGGCTGTTTAATCTTGAGAAAAGAAGACTGAGAGGGGATCTTATCAATGACTATAAATACCTGAGGAATGGGTTTCAAGATGAAGGTGCCAATCTCTTTTCAGTAGTGCCCGGTGATAAAACGAGGAACAATGGATGCAAGTTAGAACACTGGAGGTTGCACCTCAACATGTGAAGACACTTTACAGTAAGAGAGATGGAGCACTGGAACAGGCTGCCCAGAAAGGTTGGAGGTGGGGGGGAGTGGACTCAATGATCCCTAGAGGTCCCTTCCAACCTCTAACATTCTGTGATTCTGCCTACAGCAGGTTAAACTATTGGGAAATCAAAGGTCATCTTGACTAATTTGCAGGAATCACTGCAGGCCCAATTTGGTTCACATTGGGATGGTTTAGGATAACAGAATAAGGTATCTGGAAAAGGAGAAGTCGTCTTCTAGAAGAAATATTTACATTAGTAGAGTTGAGAGAAGATTCCCATGTGCTTTCCACAGGGCCAAATTTTAATCTACCTCCATTATTTTGCAAGTTCTATACTTCCTACCCTACCATAGTTTATTTTGTCATAAATGCATGCAGCATGGGCAACGAACAGGAGGAACTGGAGATCTGTTCAGTGTCAATGCCATGATCTCATTGAAATTACTGAGACACAGAGGGATAGGTCACGTGACCAGAATGTTGTCATGAACAGCTGTGTACTGTTCAGGAAAGATAGATCAGGCAGGTGAGGCAGTGGTGTTACTCTTTATGTATGTAAACAACTGGAATTTATTGAGCTTTGCCTAGGTGGGGATGAAGAACCAGTTGAAAGTTTATGGGTAAGAATCAGGGGGTAGGCTAAAATGGGAGATACTGTTGCTGTTTGCTACAGACCAACAGACCAGGAAGGAGAAGTAGACAAAGCCTTCTACAAAAAACTGGAGATAGCCTCAAGATAAATGCCTTGGTGCTTATGGGCAACTTCAATCACCCAGATATTTGCTGGAAAGGCCACACATTTAGGCACACACAATCCAGAAGTTTCCTGCAGTGTATTGATGATAACCTTCTCACACAGGTGGTGGAGGAGCCAACATTGAGAGGTGTGCTGCTGGACCTTGTAATAACAAACTAAGATGGATTGATCGGGGATGTAGAGGCCAGGTTTAGCCTTGGCTGTAGGGACCATGATGTGGTGGACTTCAGTATCACACAAGGAAGGATAGGCAGGATTACAACCCTAGACTTTAGGTGGGATAACTTTGTTCTCTTCAATGACCTACTTGGAGGAATTCCATGGGCCAAAACTCTAAAATGTAGGGGAACTAGGACAGGTGGTTAATATTCAACTTCCTCCAAGTTAATGATAGGTGCATTTCTTTGAGTAATAAATCAAGTAGAGCAGTCAGGAGACTTGCATGGATGAGTAAAGAACTGCTGAGAAAAGTGATGTGGAAGAAGTTCAAAGTATGTGGAAAGTGGGTCTGGTCGCTTGGGAGAATAATAGGAACATAGACAGGTTATGCAGAGATGCAGTGATCAAGGCCAAAGCCTTCTTAGAATTAAATCTGGGGAAAAAAAGCAAAAGGGCTTCTTCAAAGACATCAGTGGTAGAAGGAAGAACGGCAAAAATTTGGGCCCACTGCTAAATGAAGGTGGGACCCTGGTAACTGAGGATGCAGAGAAGGCAAAGTTACTGAATGCCTTCTTTATCTCAGTCTTCACATCTGGGACCACCCCCTAGGAATCCCAGCCTCTGGAAGTAAGAGAGAAAACCTGGAAGAAGAAGGTCTCTACACCTGTCAGAGGGGATTGGTTTAGAGATCATTTAAATTGAGCATACCTAAATCCATGGGCCCTGATGGGATGCATAAATGGGTGATGAGAGAGCTGTCTGATGCTGTTGCTCTACCACCCTCCATCATCTTTGAAAGATTGTGGAGAACCAGAGAGATGCCTGACGGGAGGAAAGCCAGTGTCACTTCAGTCTCCAAAAAGGCTAAGAGGATGGACCCGTGAAACTACAGACCAATCAGAGTCACTTCCACCCCTGGAAGGGTGCCAGACTATTCTTCAGCTTATTCTGAAGGTCATTTCTAGGAACATGGAAGAAAATAAGATTATCAGCAGCAGCCAACATGGATTTACCAATGGCAAGTCATATTTGACTAATCTGATAGCCTTCTGTTGTGTGTCTGAAAGGGCAGACACAGGGAAAGCAGTGGGTGTTGCCTTCCTTAACTTTAGTGAGGCTTTTGACACTGTCTCCCATAACATCCTTGTGGGAAAGCTCAGGAAGAGTGGCTTGGAAGAGTGGCTCAGAAGAGTGGACAGTGGAGATGGATCAAAAACTGGCTAAACAACAGAGCCCAGAGGGTTGTAATCAATGGAACAGAGTCTAGTTGGAGACCTTTAGCAAGTGGTGTTCCCCAGGGGTCACTGCTGGGCCCAGTCTTGTTCAACAGATTTGTTAACAACCTAGATCAAGAGATGGAGGTTATCCTCATCAAATTTCCTGATGATACCAAACTGGGAGGAGTGGCTGACACACCAGAATGCTGTGCTGCCATTCGGTGAGACTTGACAGACTGGACAGCAGGGCGAAGTTGAACCTAATGAAGTTCAACAAGAATAAGGGCAGAGTCCTGCACCTGGAGAGGAACTCTTGAAGGCGCAGGAATGGGCTGTCCCAATGTGCTGGAAGATGAGCTGACAATGGAGACAGCTGGACTGGATGGGCAAGGAGCTTCTAAAGGAATTAAGGGGAAAAAAGAGGGCATATCACCTTTGGAAAAAAGGGGAGGTATCCCAGGAAGAGTTTAAGGACGTTGCTAGGTCTTATAGGAAAAAAATTAGAGAGGCAAAAGCCCATTTAGAACTTAGACTGGCCACTGCTGTAAAGGAGAATAAAAAATATTTCAGTAAATGTGTTAATGGCAAAAGAAGGGAAAGGACAAGCTCCACTCCTTATTAGGTGTGGAGGGGAATATAGTAACAAAAGACGAGGAAAAGGCAGAGGTACTTAACACCTTCTTTGTCTCAATATTCAATAGCGGGACAGGTTGTCTTCAGGACAACTGGCCGCCTGAACTGGCAGATGGAGCCAGGGACCAGTATAGTCCCCCTGTAATCCAGGAAGAAGCAGTAAGGGACCTGCTGAGTCTCTTGGATCCTCACAAGTCCATGTGTCCAAGGGCTGTTTAGTCTAAAGAAGAGAAGGCTACGAGGGCACCTTATCAATGTCTACATACCTATGAAGGGTGGCTGTCAGGAGGATGAAGCCACTTTTTTCAGTGATACCCAGTAAGTCAGGGGGCAAAGGGCATAAATTCCATCACAGGAAATTCCATCTCAACATGAGAATTTTTTTTTTCTTTTGACTATAAGGGTGCCAGAGAGGCCGCTCAGAGAGGTTGTGGAGTCTCCTTCTCTAGAGATCTTCAAAACTGGCCTGTGCATACTTCTGTGTGACCTGCCCTAAGTCACAGGGGGGATGGACTAGATGATCTCTGGAGGTCATTTCCACCCCTAGCATTCTATGTTTCTATGCTAAGTGGAAGAGAAAGATTCTGACATAAGTTTATGGAACACACACATGGTAGGTATCAGTTAAAAAAAAAAGCACATAAACAGCCAGGCATATACACAGAGGTCGTGGGCTGAGGGATCTGTTCGAGTTAATTAAAAGCTTCAGAGAAAACAAAACCAAACAACTTTGTATGCTTTGAGTGTGGCAGTAGCAAAAGATGCATTTTTTAAAAAGGCAAATATCAGGAGAATGCAGTTCCCCAGTCCTTTAGTCCATATAATGATGAGTTGGAGGGGTTGATTGTGATAATAAAAGTTGATTGGAAAGTCTACCTTCACTGAATGAGAAATGAAGATTGCACTTTGATTTTTTCCTAGAACACCCTTGCTTCTTTTCTTACTAAAGAAAATGCACACAAGGGAATAATTAGCTGCAGTGGTGGTTTCCTTTAGAACTTGTTATGATAATCAAATATGTTTTGATTATATAAATTCATAAGAAACATATATGCTTTGCTGACTTTGGTATGGCTAAGAACCTTTTAAAAGTCAAGAACCTTCAATGAATGGAATTCAAGATACTGCCTGTGTTGTTGGCAGGACCTTTGAAGAAATAAAAAACCCATAGAACAAACCTGTGCTCAGTGGATAGGCTGTAGCCAATTAACTTGTAACCAGTAGATTATTAGGACTAATGGTGAAACTTCTGTTTCAACATTTCAGTCATTGTGAAACTGAGAGGCACTGTAGCTATGCAAAAGGAAAGAATCTGGTTTCATCAGCATAGAAAAGAATTTTTTTCAAGAGATATACTCACCAAAGTCGCCAAAAATCCATAAAAAACAACATAGTAATTAAAAAAATTATTCCAATTAAAGTTGAAGAGGTGACTGAAGATTTAAGTTTATTGGAAGTGACCACTTTCCTTTAGACTGAGTTTAAGAGGGTCTCAGCAGCAGCATGTTTTTTGTGAAAGTCCAGCCTAACTATTCAACTTTAAAATGCAAACTAGAGCAACAAGGATTTACCTTTAAAGAAGAGATGGTTTGTAGTTAAACATGTTGTTAATATAAAGTTTTCTTACATGATCATGATTTTTTCAGGACTGTACAGCAGAAAGAAATGATTACTGTACACTTTACAGCTCTCCCAATTTTAAGTTATTTTGCTGTTGTGAAATTTTGTGCCCAAAGAGGCAAGAGTAGCTGAATTTGCATTGTACTTTATTTTGCTAATGACACAATACTGGCAGGAGTGGCTGATGCACCTGAAGGCTGTGCTGCCATTCAGTGGGACATAGGCTGGAGAGATGGATGAAGAGAACTTAGTGAAATACAACAAGGGCAAGCATAGAATCTTGTAACTGGGATAGAGCAACCCCCTGGACCATCATAGGTTGGGTACTGACACATTAGAGAGCAGCACAGAGGAAAGGGACTTGGGGGTCCTGGTGGATTGAAGGATCACTATGAGCCTGCAATGTGCCCTTGTGGCCAAGAAGGCCAATGGTATCCTGGGGTATATTAAAAGAGGTGTAATTAGTAGGTTGAGAGAGGATCTTCTCCCTCTCTGCTCTGTCCTGATGAGGTCACATCTGAAATATTGTGTCTAGTTCTGGGTATCTCAGTTCAAGAAAGACAGGGAACTGCTTGATAGAGTCCAATGATAGGACAAGGGACAATGGGGGCAAGGTGAAGCATAGGAGGTTCCATGTGAACCTAAGGAAAATCCTTTTCACTGTGAGGATGACAAAGCACTGGAATGGGCTGCCCAGAGATGCTGTGCAGTCTCTGTCTCTGGAGACATTCAAAACGGTCTTGGACACATTTCTGTGTGACCTACTCTAGGTGATACTGCTCTGGCAGGGGGATTGGACTAGATGATTTTTTGAGGTACCTTCCAACACCCAATGTTCTGTAATTCTGTGGTTCTGCGATTCGACAAACACAAATGCTGCTTGTTTTGAAGAGGAAGGATTAGTGGAGATCTGTGTCATGGTAAAGAGTCACAGCTGTACTATCACTGCAAGCCAGCTGAAATCCCTTAAGCATTCAATTCTGTCTGAGAGGTGCACCTTTCTATACAGCAGGGATACTTGTATACATGTGTAATAAAAAAATCCAGAATCTTCTAAACAGAAGTTTTACTTATATGGACATTTTACAAGTGTCTTACATGTTATGACACAAGTCCTTATTACTGTGGGAAATTTGCAGAAATATTTCCAAGTATTGCAAAAGTGGAGCTTGGGTTAATACTTGTGGAACAGAGTGATTGCAGCACCTGTTTCACTGCCAGAAGCCTCCCTGATGGCCTGAGTCAAAAGGGAGGATATTTCTAAACTAAAAATAAATATGGTTTTTAGTTATAGCAACACTTAAGTAGTAAGATGATTTCTTGACATTAAGAAAGGCAATCCTTGTCCTAACAAGCTATGATGCATAATCAAGCAGGGAGAGAAAGAGCTGAATGGGTTGACGCAAATAACGCAGTGTTGTCTATACAAATGAATCAGAGCATCAACAGAACAATGTAAGCAAAACTAAGTATAAGTCACTCTAGTCAAAATATTGTAAGAGAAAGTGGGTTACCAAAGAAAATAAGTAAACAAAGGTCATTTGCACTTTATTGAAATGTAAGTCCCTAAGGACTCAATTTTGTAGCAGGCTTTTGCATTGTACCAAGGAGGGATGTTTGCATGTTTTCTGCAGCTGTTTTCCTAATCTATATTAGAAAGTAAACATTGGTAAAGGAAAAAATGAAATTAAGGGGGAAAAAATGTTCAAGTCTTTCTAAACTTATCTCAAAACCAAACAAAAAAATCCACCACACCGAAGGTAGACTGTGAAGAACCATTCAGTACTCACTCAGGCTGTCTGGAGGAAGGCTTGCTCAGGCATAAATCAGCATGCTGGAATTTTCACCAATATTTAAGTAAAACACCATATATGAATTTTGTTTTTCCTCTTCTGAGGTGAAGGAAGTAATTTATAGCAGCCTACAAAAATAAAGAAGCCTTTAATCAAGTGTAAACAGGCCATAAAAGGAAAGAAGCTCATGATGTTTTGAAGACTTTTTTAGGGAAGATATGCTTTAGTCTTCCAGGAGGGTGGGGCATTTTGCATTCGGCTAAGAATTCTGAGTAATAGTAGACCACCCACTTAATGAGTAACAGCCATCCATCCATTTAAAGTTTATGAAGGGGAGGTGAGGACTGAAGTCAGGAGGAAAGGAAATGTCAGTAAATACACCACAGTAAAGGCCATAATGAAATTCATAAAAAGGTTTCCTTGCATTGATATAAGTTGATGGGAAGGGAGGTGAACAAATGGTCACAGAAAAAGCACCCACGAAGATTGCAGGGTGAATTTTTCCATCATTGTGCACTTGTAGACTATAAGCGGAAAAGGTCTGTGAGAACACAGCTTCAAAGCAGCTCTGTAAATGAAAGAATCATGTTTCATCTTCAATGATGCAAGACAGAAAAACCTTTTTTAAGGGACAGTGAGTTTTAAATCAGCTAAAACTGCAAATGTTTGAGTAAGTTTTACATGTTACTTTCTGATCAGCCATTCCCTGCTTCAGTTGGACTGTTCTATTGTTTCTCTTTCACTGTGAATGCTTTTTCTAGCCTTTTTGGCTATGCACTGGCAAAACAGCAAGAGGCTAAACAAACACATCTGGAGTTTCTGTATGGTGTTTCCAAAAATTTGAGCTCTGGTGCCACCTCTTTGAATTAGTCGAGATCAAGAATGGGAAAATGTGTTAGGGCAGAAATTCAGACTCAAACAAATGAAGACCTTATCCAGGCACTGTTTTTCAGGCTGTTGGAGTGATAACTGAAACAGTTCATCTCATAGAAAATAGAACTCTTTTTCTTTTTCTTTTTCTTTTTTTTCTCTCTGATTTCAAGGAAAGGGGAAAGTGTACTAGAACTGACTAGCCCAACTGACTAACCCTGTTCATCCTAGGGAATACAAAGAGAGGCTTCTCAAAGCACACATAGTCTCAGAATATATATGTATATAAAGCAAAGCAAACCAAACCAAAAACCAAACAAAAAAACGCAAAACACAAGAAAACCAACCAAACAAAACACCCAAATGCAAGAAACAACTAAAAACCCCCTACATATCCCCCCACAGAATTAACTAGATTGGAAAAGACCTTTGAGATCAAGTCCAACCTATCACCCAACACCATCTAATCAACTAAACCATGGTACTAAGTGCCTCATTCAGTCTTTTTTTAAACAATTCCAGGGACTTCCAGGTGACTGCACCACCTCCCTGGGAAGTCCATTCCAATGGCCAGTCACTCTTTCTGTGAATTGCTTCCTAATACCCATCCTCAACTTGGCACAGTTTGACACTGTGTCCTCTTGTTCTGTCACTGGGTGCCTGGTAGAAGAGACCAACCCCTTCCTGGCTACAACCTCCCTTCAGGTAGTTGAAGAGAGTAATGAGGCCATCCCTGAGCCTTCTCTTCTCCAGGCTAAACAAACCTCATAGGGCTTGTGTTCCAGACCCCTCACCAACTTTGTTGCCCTTCTCTGGACATGTTTGAGCATCTAAATATCTTTTTTAAATCGAGGGGCCCAGAACTGGACACAATACTCAAGGTGTAACTGAATCAGTGCTGAGTACAGGGGAAAAATGTCTTCCCTGGTCCTGCTGGCAACACTACTCCTGATACAGGCCAGGATGCCACTGGCCTTTTTGTCTACCTGGACACACTACTGGCTCATGTTCATCCAGCTGTTGATTGGTACCCCCAGGTCCCTTTCTGCTTGGCTGCTCTCCAGCCACTCTGCCCCTAGCCCATGACCCTGCATGGGGTTGTGGCCAAAGTATAGAACCCTACGCTTGGTCTTGTTAAATCTCATCCCATTGGACTCTGCCCATCTGTCCAGCCTGTCAAGGTCCCTCTTCAGAGTCCTTTTACGCTCTAACAGATGGACACTTGCTCCCAACTTGGTGTCATCTGCAAACTTACTAATGGTGGACTCAATCCCCTCATCCAGATCATCAATAAAGACGTTAATCAGGATTGGGTCTAACACTGATCCCTGGGGGACACCACTAGTTTCTGACTGCCAACTGGATGTGGCATCATTCACCACCACTCTCTGGGCCTAGCCCTCCAGCCAGTTCTTGACCCATTTCAGAGTGAATCTGTCCAAGCCACAAGCTTCCAGCCTTGCCAGAGCTTGTTGTGGCAGACGGTGTCAAAACCTTTTCTGAAGTCCAGGTAGACTACATCCACAGCCTTCCCCACATCCACCAGGCAGGTAACCTGAAAATAAAAGGAGCTCAGGTTGGTCAAGCAGGACCCGTACCCCCTAAATCCATGCTGCCTGGGCTTCATCCCTTGGCCATCCTCTAGGTGCACTGTGATTGCACTCAAGATGATCAGTTCCCTAATCTTGCCTGGCATTGAGGTCAGGCCTGCAGTTCTCTGGCTCCTCCTTCTGGCCCTTCTTGTGGATGGGCATCACACTGGCATCTTCCAGTCATCTAGGACCTCTCCAGTGAGCCAGGAGAGTGGCATGGTGAACTCATCTGCCAACTCTCTCAGCACCCTAGGATGATTCCCCCTGGATTACAGGGGAGCTATGCTGCGCCCTGACCCCATCTACCAGCTCAGGAGGCCAGCTGTCCTGAAGACAACCTGTGTTACTATTGAGAATTGTGATACTTGGTCTTATGGAAAACTGAAGGTTTTGTTAGTCAATCACAAATCAACTAGGTCTGGAAACAATGCTATAGTTAGACGGTTTTCCTTTGTGTCAAATGAACATGTGGCAAATCACTTAAACTTGTTTAATTCCACTACACAAAATGTAAATCTTAGAATCTATCTAGTTCATTTCATCTGTATATGTATTTAGCCTATTAATAAGGAAAATGCACAAAAAGCATGTGAAACTTCTACAAATAATCAACTGAAAATTTACAATGACAAATTCTGCTCTCCATAGATCAAATTGCACAAGATAAACCAAAAACAAAACAAAACAAAAAAGTCCTTTCAATGCTTCAATTCTGTTCTGTTAATTACATCACTCTGCATTGGAGAAGATTTTTGTCTTTCCCTTTAAAGCAGAGTGCAAAATGCTTTCCTCACAGGTTTTGGCTGGAGGAGAAATTGCCTATACCGCTTTGAAACACTAGATGTAGCTGTTGACATTTAGAGGAGAAAGTCGCTTGCCAATCATTCCCACCCCCCCACCCCGCCCTGCTGCACCCCTCTAAAGCAGGAGGGTTTATGTGATGTTTTGGATATTTTTTTTTTTTTAACAAATCTTCATATTGCGACTTTGTTTAAAATATTAGGAGACATCTTTTGCAGTCAATGAATTTGTCAGTTCCTCTTCCATTACATGTGATATAAAAAGGTAAAGTTTGAATTGTGTTCATGGAATAATTTTAAAGTAATGGTGCTGGAAAAGAAATTAGTATACAGGATTCCAGCCATTGGCTTGACATTATAGATAGAGTCCGTGTAGCACTGGTTTCTCTTGCAGCAGCAATGCATTTTAGCATACAGCAGTAATCCGATCAGCTGCAATTGCCACAATACCAGATGAATCCCTAAAATTAGAAGCCTTCTAGTAATCTGTATAAATTATTGAATTCAGTGAGCAGTTGACAATTTATTTGGGAATACTTGCAGAACTGAGTTAAAATATGTAATGAGGTTTTGTTTTCAGTGAAATATAGAGGTCTTTCATACTCTGTTCTACTACTTTCATGTGAAATGAGTTTATAAGAATATCCAATCAGCTATACTGATTTTTGAAGTATGTTTACAGGCATGTGTATTTGTATTTAGTTGCTTTTCTAATGCATAATTGTGAAATGTATCTTTAGGGAGAGAGACAGAAAAGATGAACATGGTGGTAGACAGTGTTGTTAATTTTCCTTGTCGTTATGCCTCATTCATGTCCTGTGAATAAAAAAAGAACTGAAGCCAGAGGTCTGATATTGCTTTTCATTTCTAGCTGATAAATGCAAACAAATAATTACTATAATAAAGTGGCAGGCACAGAAGAGCATTATTGACTGACTGTTTTCAAGCACGTGTACTGGTAGATCTATGAATATTAGTAGGAGAGGTGTTTGAAGATTTGAGTTTAGTTTAGTGTTAGTGTTCTTTTGTTATTAACATGAATTACATTACACATAAAAACTAATAGCTGAAACATGACATCGACACTTCTGTCTGAATGAAAACAAACACTTTGAGGATACAAATAGCCTGTCATGCAACACTCATCTGCTACCACGTGTACTTGTCCCTTGAGCCCATCTCCTGTTCTTAGCTGTGCTTCTGTGACTGTTTTTAGTAGAGCTCTTGTGGTACAAATACACCTATATCAACATTTCTAGATCTATATGTGATACTCAGCCTCCACTGTGCCCAGCTGATTTGCACAGAAGCACTGATAGCTTGTCTGGACATTGGATGGCTAATGACTAGTCCAGGCAGAAGTGCAAATATATTGTCAGCACAAGGTTCTGCTACTCTCCTCTCCTCTCCTCTCCTCTCCTCTCCTCTCCTCTCCTCTCCTCTCCTCTCCTCTCCTCTCCTCTCCTCTCCTCTCCTCTCCTCTCCTCTCCTCTCCTCTCCTCTCCTCTCCTCTCCTCTCCTCTCCTCTCCTCTCCTCTCCTCTCCTCTCCTCTCCTCTCCTCTCCTCTCCTCTCCTCTCCTCTCCTCTCCTCTCCTCTCCTCTCCTCTCCTCTCCTCTCCTCTCCTCTCCTCTCCTCTCCTCTCCTCTCCTCTCCTCTCCTCTCCTCTCCTCTCCTCTCCTCTCCTCTCCTCTCCTCTCCTCTCCTCTCCTCTCCTCTCCACTCCCACTTCCTGTCCACAACTCTATTTAAGTGGGATTTAGCTTCCTGCATCTTGCCCTTTCTCCTGCCTTTGGCTCTGCAACATCTTCTGTGGCTGCTGTTGACCACATGGTTTGGGCCTGCTTCATGTGGCCAGGTCTGGCCTACCTCCATGTGTTTGGGCCTGCGTCAAGAGAATCCATTGCCAGCTGGTTCTTGTTTTGTATGCATATTTTTATTTATCTCTTGTCTTATACCTCTGTAACTTTCCTTTCCCTTAATTACTATTTATTTTTTGTTAAAATTACCTTTCCGACTTCCACATCAGTGCAAGGCTGCTCTTTGGTTGGTTTACCTTTGTTTCCTCTCTTGCCTAACTTTTTCACATGGGGAGAAGGGGAAAGGGGGGGCAACCTAAATTCTGTTCTATTGGGCTTTTGGGCTCTGGGAAAGCTTAAATAGCTACATCTACTTTTGTAAATATTATTTTGATTTAACTTCCAAATTCTGTGCAAGTGTTCTTATTTACTCCTCCGGGGTAAATCCCAAATTCTGACTGGTGCAAAACAACCAGAGAAATCTCCAGTGTGATGTCTGCAGAGGTAAAATAACCAACTCTGTTTTTAAAGCTGAAATTCCCCGCTCTGTTCCCACTTCCTTGGAGCTTACTGATGCCAACAGAATTCTATTTGCATAACTCTGCTGTTACTAAAAAATCACTAGTCTGTGGCAGATTTAAGTTCATTTGGTTATTACCCTTCTGTAGTGTGCTTAGAGGAACACTATACTGTGCTGTACTGAGTTGTGTGAGATAAAAGTATCTCTGAGATACTTTTATCTCACACATAAAAGTATCTCTGTTATTCACTGAGATAAAAGTAAGAGTACTCATAAGCAAATTAAATACTAGAGCTTGCAGAATCTGTTAGTGGCATAATACATCAACTAGTAACAGATAAGCCTGTCACTACTAGGTTGTTTTCAAACACAGCAACAGAAATATCTGCAAACCAGGAAAGCAGCAGGTTGCAATGTGACGACTTGCTATAGAGGGAAGAAGTTGTGGGTTTTTTCAGGTACCTATGTAGAAGGTTCTTGTTACTGTCTTTTAAGAGTCAAAGTTGTCCCTTTTTTTCCAGCTTGTAATTATAATGACACAAAACCCACACAGGTAGTCAGTTGACACCCAAAAATCTATTAAAACACCCTAAACATCTTTGATCTACATGCCTGACATTGGCAAAGTGTTAGAAGTATGCATAAAGCAACAAGACAACAAAAAAATCTCAGCAACAAAGAATTCCTGTGCTATTCTTTTTTATCAAATAGAAAATCTGACTGTAATAAAGGATGGTCTAATCAGCAAGGAAACAAAGTGATCCTATGTCAGTCTCAGTGAATGCCAGCCTGGCAGGAAATACATTTCAGCATCTTCCTACCAATTCTTGCAGCTGATTGCAATGGCTTTTGATTGTAATGGTTTTTAGTCATTTCATATTATGGGAATTGTGAAAATCTGAATTGTACACATATGTTTGTAAAAATACTTATTAGGAATTGCCACTAACACAATCTGTAGCCTTCCTACATACTAGATGGAAGTAATCTCTCACCACATTTTACCCTTCATTTCTGCATTTCTCTGTCTTTTATTGTGCGATTGTAATAATTATTTGCTTTCAACAGTTTCATTCTGAGGACCATTGTGCAGATCTGGGATGTTCCTGCCAGGAATAAAGTCTGTTGTAACCTAGGAGCAGAGCCTCTGGATGATATGTAAATCATGCAACAAAGGTTACACAAGGATCACATTTTTGGCCTCCAGATGACACATGATTAGAAAAGGAGCATTTAAAAAATGCTATTTTTTGTATGGCCATTTCCAAGATGTTGTTATGTCAGAAGAAATACTGACAAAATACTACGGCGCACTCTTAAAAAAAAATTCTCTTCATCTTCCTTATGTCTTTTTCTCACTATGACTATTTTCTTCTCTTTCTCTCTTTCTTAGAACAACACGGTAAGCTATCTTTAATCTTTACTTGTCTCTAGCATACGACATATGGTTTTAACTATACCACCATTTCTTAAGTTCCTGAGTATGACAGTGTGATGAAATAGTTCCCCCTGACCAAGCATGCAACAGCACAGTAGAAAAAGACCAGCACCCCAAAACTGGAAACCAGAAACTGCAATGAGAACAGGAAGCCTCATATTACAATCTGAACTTTAAGCCTTTACTCCAGCCAGAACTTCCATTTTGAAGCTGGTTTGGCAGCAGCATGGTATTGAATACACATGAGCTGATTCAACTAAACCCATGACAGACAGTGAAGAGAAATTCCATAAGGGGTATATTAGCTATAAGTTAGGAAAAAAGTAGATTAATGAAAAATGTTCAGCTACAAATCCTATAAAAGTTGCATAACCCAGACTAATCTTCCATAGTGTGGAGTAAGATATAAGAGGAATATATGACAGCAGTGTGTCCAGGTAACCAAGAACGCCAACAAGATCCTGGCCTGCATCAGGAATAATGTGGTCAGCAGGGCCAAGAAAATGATCATGTCCCAGTACTCAGCACTGGGGAGGCTGTATCTCAAATACTGGCTTCAGTTTAGAGTTCATCTCTTCAGGAATGACATGAGTTGCTCCATCATGCCCAGATAAGGTCAGCAAAGCTGTTGAAGGGCCTGAAGAATAAGCTGTACAGGGACAACTGGGATTGTTCATCCTGGTGAAGAGGAGGCTCAGGGTAGACCTTACTGCTCTGAAAGGAGGTTGTAGTGAGGTGGGTGCTGGTCTCTTGTCCCTAGTATCAAGTGACAGAATGAAAGGAAATGGCCTCAAGTTGTTCAGGGGAGGTTTAGATTGGATATTAAGAAAAAAATCTCTATGGAAGAAGTGGTCAGGTGTTGGAATAGCCTACCCAGGGCATTGGTGGAGTCAGTGTCCCTGGAAGGGTTAAGAAAGTGTGTAAACATGGCACTTTGAGACATGGTTTAATGGTCATGGTGGTGCTAGGCTGAAGATTGGACTCAATGAACTTAGAAGTCATTTCCAACTGAAACAATTCTGTGATTCTATGAATCTAAGATGTAATAAGAATTCTTTATGTATACATCAGCCATGTATTTCAATGGGATTTGCTAGAAATCATGAGAAAATTTGCTAATCACTTCTGTTCTAATTGCTTCTGCTTTCATTTAAACAATTTTCAGTAATGTAGAGTTGTTATGGCCACAGTATGACTCCAAATGATCAAAAAATGTGCAGCTGTTATCAATAAAGCTGTCTGCAAAACTGGAAACATACTTTCAGTACAATTTGTCAAGACCGAGTCTAGCTCTATTAGAGAGAAACTTAAAATGCACATTTTTCGCAGTTCCAAGTATTTTCACAGTTTCCCCAAAATGTTTCCCTGCCCTTCTCCCTTTATTTTTCTTTGCAGAGGAATAATAGGCTTGTTAAAGGAGAGTTATAAAGCATTATACTTTTCTACTGCATTTTCAATGGGAAAAAGAGGAAAAGGGGAAAGAAATTCTCAAAAATGCAAAATTCAAACTTAAATGATTTTTTTTATCTAAGGAAACATCTTAACTTCTTAGCTGAAAATGATTAACAGAAATACATTCAACTGCTCTTAGTAATAAAGATTTTCAACAGAGAACAGATTCCTTATCATGTACTAACAAGCAAGGTAATGTTCATATTCAAGAATAGTTATTAGTATTATTTGCTTAATAGGTTCTTTTCCTCAATAATTATTATAAAAGATGCATACTTAGAATGTCTATTTTAAAATGTAATAGTAACAGTAACAACAATAGTAACAGTAACAATAATAATGAACTCAGCCCTGCATTGACAGTAAAGAAAATCAGCATAACTACTGACACATGTAATTTGAAGAGCAAGAATATTTCAGCAGTATGACTTTTTTTCTATTTTGTTATTACAAGTTTGAGTCTATTTACTAATATCTATTGAAGAAAGGAGGCTTCTGAATCTAGAAAACAGGTTTATGGATTGTTCAAAAAGTGAGAACTGTAATTGTAAACTACAACCCGGTCTTTTCAATTTTACAGTTTGAAATAATGAATTGCACCATCCTTATCTACTCCCTCTCTCCCATGAGCCTATGTAAGTTCTCTTGGTTCTTCTCCAAGCTCTTAACATCAGCCAGGCTCCATGGACACCCTGAGAGGTCTGTCTTAGATTTTCTACATTTTTCCATCTTCAACAATTAACACTGTGATAAAAAGAGTTAGAGAGTTTTCTAGTGAGGCTCTTTGTCACCACTTATATTTGTCTTTCTCTAACATAGAAAGCTGATGTTATTTTCAAAATCCAATGATATTCTTCCTTTTAAGATTAAAAATTAATCACACACCCCCCTCCCCCAAGCCTAAATAAAACTAAATCTAAAACATCCTTCCTCTTGCCCCTCTCTGTGAAGACTGGTAACTCTGTACTCTGAACTGTACTCCAGATGTTATGGTATTTCATGTGCAACAGTAGCATATAATCAAAGTTGAGAGTGGAAATTCTAAAGAAAATTATTTTCTATTCAAGCTTAGAAGTAATTAGAGAATCATTGGAAAAAACATGTATCTAACACAGAACTTGAAAAAAATACTCTGTTGTGCTCTCTCACTATTAAAAAACCCTACTTACTCGAAGAGACTCTCATAAAGGGAAGAACAGCAAGTAATGTTTTCCAAAGCTTTATTCTTTTAAAACATATGTGAAAAAGATGAAGTTGCTTTGTGTTTGTTGGTTTTTTCTTTTTTCTCTTTAACCATCTTGAGGTTTCTTTTGTAATGATACACATGTAGCAGTCAAGGCGAAAAGAAGGAAAAACAACTTTTGATTTTTAGGTGTATAGCAAAGCTCCATGACTGGGCTAGAGGATGATTCAGAAACCTATGAGGAAATCATAGAAAGAGAAAACTGTCTGCAATCAACATGTAAAACCCCACACAAACTAATAAAACACCAAGAAATCTGAAATATAATTTGATACCCCTGTGCTTTGTCTTGCAATTCTTAGTGTTGAACCCAGCAGTAATAAGAAAACCAATATTACAGTGTTGCCCTCATGACTAAAACAAACTGTAGGACTGCCTGACTTACAAAAATTCTCCATCTGCTTCCTTAGCACACCTACCTAAAATAATGGCAAAGCAAGGGCAGGGCAAGCACAGTCAAGGGAAGGCAAGGTGAGGCAGAGGTATTTCATTGCAGGTCTTAAACTGAAAAATTTTTGTGACATTCAGGATACTAAATGCTGTATGTGAATTTTTGATATTCCAAGTAGAGGAAAACATGCTTTCACAGCAGAACACAGATAATAGAGAAAGACTGTAGGATTTGTAAACAAACAAGAATCTGGACAAGCTTTAGGTACTGTAATATTACCTACCACTGTGCTGGTACTAGGCAGTGGGCTTTAGCTTTTCTTTGCTGAAGGAATCAGATAATAATGATGGAGAATATGAAAGTTTAGTAAATAATCCCAGCAAGAGCCATGGAATATAATTCCTATCTACTTTCCCATTTTGTGAGAGAAGATTAATAGAACTGCTTTTTCCTGCTTTTAGGGCTAATGTTCGGACTAAGAAATTCTGTTCATTCTGCCAGATGATAACAGACTCCAGTAATTCTTATGGTTGATTTTTTTTTAATCTTAGATTCACGTAAAGGGCTTACATAGAGCTATTTCAGACTGCTGTGAAGGACTTGGACAGAGCACCTGTCTCACAGCCTGGCTTTGCTGTTCTACCCTCTAGGAGTTGTTCCTTTGTGACTCCCCTATTATAAAAATGAGGAAAGTGAAAATTTTCAGATTGTTTCTAGAACTGTTATGGTGGCAATATTCTTGATTTAAAAGAAAAGATATCCGAGTCGCATTGAAAGTGATAAATTCACTCAGGCTGAACTGGGTTTTGGCCTTGTTTTGAGTCTGCTTACATTTACCATTTTAAGAACCCCTATGTTCTCACTCAAGCTCATGCTCAAGCTAAATTTGCTTCTTCCCTTTCCTTATGTGAAAGGACAAAGTTTCTGATGTGGCCCAAGCCTAGTTCAAATTCATTCTCTGACTGCAAACTTGAAGCAGTTAAAAAATTACAGGTATTTTTTCATGGATACTTCCTAATTTCTAGTTCTGAGGCATGGGATCCTTTTGATTGGAAAACAAAGTGAGACAAAATTTCACACACAGGAAATTAAAGGCTCTCTATTTTTGAATGTTCAAACCCAGAACATTATTGTGCAAGTCTTTCAACAGTGTTGATGTTTTTCTTTCCTGCTCTTTTCTTTAATTTTTTTTTTCCAAATGAATCTTCTCTCTCATTTTTAAATTGATGCTAAATATGAGTACAATAATATAAATATAATAAATTGTATTGATGCTAAAGTAATTTTGATTTTCTCTAATTTTTGAAATTCTGACACATTCCTGTCAGACAGCTAGACAGCACATTATTTTTAGAAATTAACAGTACTTGCAGATAAATTATTTAGAAACAAACAAACAAAGAACAGTGTTCATGTGTTTCAAAACTAGTTAATACTTTATTTTCTGCATTTCTTTTGTTGCACTTATTTATTAGAGGATATCTTCTGCAGTAGCTCATTTGTGGTGAATTAGATTGAATGGTAAAAGATGATTCAGAAAACAAGAGGATAAAGGACACCCAGTCTGCTCATTAGGAATGTAAGACTACAAATAACTACCTTTTGCCCTCTAATACACATATTCAACTTCCATTGAAATCAGCAGCACAGAGATCAATGGAAAGTGTGTGTGTGTATATGGGTGGATTTTTTCTTCAATCAAACGTTTTGTGCTTTGTACTTTGTATAGGAAGAGATTACAAAAAATCAGAAGTTTTCAGAATGGTGATATAATCTATAAATCCCCTTAATCCTGCTGTTTATACTTGACTGTACTGGAGCATTCTTGACATATATCTACAATACACATTAGAACAGATTCAAAATAGACATATCTACAAACACATGCAGCACATTTCACCTATGCTATATTTAAGACTTTATAGCAGAAAAGAGAGGACAAGTTTCTACTATTTCTTTTTACTATGATTACTTTTTTGTTCTTTTGCAATCTGCTACTTATGTTAGAGATTATTACTCTTCTCACTTGGACTGTATTCCTAGTCCCTCAGACTTTGATGGTGAGTTTTGCTTGCACAGTGATACAAGATCAACCTTACCTACACATGCTAGAATGTCTGGAAAATAATTCTAAGAGACCACCAGAAAACATGAAATGGTACACAGATCAGTGGAGAATTTAGCAGTAATATTTAGCTTGTAGAAATCACAGACTGTTAGTTATTCCTTCACAACCTTATTTACTGTACACTTGGACTTTTGAGTGAAGGAATGGCAAACAGTTAATAAAACATTTGATGAGTATTAATTACTTTCCACTTAATTACCTGCCATGTGGATCTTGTTGAGCTATTGATTACTGGCAAACATACATCCCACTGGGAATAGTGTGATTTAACTTCATCCAATGAGTCAATTAGTCCAAGCAACACTGGGAGAGCAGGGGATTTGCCTCAGTAGCTGGGGTTTCTGGCCAAGAATGGCAGATAAGCTATGTATTTGTTCATTAAAACACAGTACTATTGTCAACAGGAGGAACTTACCAGGTGTTACTGAGACTGGAAAAATGTCACTGTTTCATCAAAGATTAGCAGCAGTTTGTAGCTGCAAAGTAGGTGAAGACTCTCCTCTGATTTGAAAGCAGATTTGAAAGCACAGATGAATGAATGAATGAGATCAAGATGTTAACTGCTATTTGCTTCTGATTTGTGAGAACTTCATTTACAAATTTGCATCAGCTTTCCAAAGTGAAAAACATTTTTCATTGTCATTAATTCAGACTCTGAACAGTGGCATGTGACATTCAATTAATATAACCAAGAGAGAAACACTTGCCATGACCCCCAGCTAACCAAAACCAAATACTTCTCCATTATTCACAGAATGACAGAATTGTCAGGGTTGGAAGGGACCTCAAGGATCATCTAGCTCCAACCACCCGGCCCTAGACAGGGACTCTCATTCAATGTGAACAATATCCCTACATAGCAAGAATAAACTGCTGACTTCCCATGAATTAATAAAAAAATGAAAATACCTTTTTTTCTACTCCTAACTTGTGATTAAAATTACAGATACAATAAGCCATATTTCATATTATTTCTCCTAGCATATAACGGAAGGTACAAAACCCACCTCTTGGATGGAAACCATTAAAAAGCAAAGGAACAAACTAAGCAAAGAAAACCCAACAGAAAAATATAGCTACAGAATTAAGTTTGTCCAAATAATTCTTTAAGAAGACTATGAATGGGTTCATTTTAAGAAAGAAAATGGGTGTTCTAACCTGAAGATGTCTAGAGAAATTAGTTTGTTTTTTCAGTATGAGGATTTAGTTAAAATATAATTTGGACATGTTTATATATAGAATCATAGAATCAGTCAGGGTTGGAAGGCATCACAAGGATCACCTAGTTTCAAAGCCCTGCCATGGGCAGGGACACCTCACACTAGATCAAGCTGGCCAGAGCCTCATCCAGCCTGGCCTTAAACACCTCCAGGCATGGGGCCTCAACCACCTCCCTGGACAACCCATTCCAGGCTCTCACCACTCTCATGGGGAAGAATTTCTTCCTCACATCGAGCCTGAATCTCCCCACTTCCTGCCTTATTCCATTCCCCCTAGTCCTATCACAACCTGATAGCATAAAAAGTCCCTCCCCAACTTTCTTGTAGGCCCCCCTTCGGATACTGGAAGGCCACAATGAGGTCACCTCGGAGCCTTCTTTTCTCCAGACTGAACAGCCCCAACTCTTTCAGTCTCTCCTCATAGGAGAGGTGCTCCAACTCTCTGATCATCCTGGTGGCCCTTCTCTGGACATGTTCCAGCACCTCCATATCCCTCTTGTAATAGGGGCTCCAGAACTCGACACAGTACTCCAGGTGGAGTCTCATCAGAGCGGAGTAGAGGGGGAGAATCACCTCCCTTGACCTGCTGGCCACACTCCTCCAGATGCAGCCCAGGATCTGGTTGGCTTTCTGGGCTGCAAGTGCACATTGACAGCTCATGTTGAGCTTCTCGTCCACCAGCACCCCTAAGTCCCTCTCTTCAGGGCTGCTCTCCAGCCAGTTACTGCCCAGCCTGGATTTGTGCTTGGGATTGCCTCAAACCAGATGCAGGACCCTGCACTTGGTCTTGTTGAACCTCCTGAGGTTGGCTTGGGCCCACCTCTCCAGCCTGTCAAGGTCCCTCTGGATGCCATCCCTTCCCTCCAGCGTGTCTGCTGCACCACACAGCTTGGTGTCATCAGCAAACTTGCTGCAGGTGCATTCAATGCCACTGTCCATGGCACTGACAAAGATGTTGAACAAGACTGGCCCCAGCACTGACCCCTGAGGGACTCCACTTGTCACTGGCCTCCACTGGGACATGGAGCCGTTGACAGCCACTCTTTGGGTGTGGCCATCAAGCCAGTTCTTTATCCATCTCGTGGTCCCCCCATCAAACCCATGTGTCACCAGTTTGGAGACCAGGATGTGGTATGGGACAGTGTTGAAGGCTTTGCTCAGGTCCAGGTAAATGACATCAGTTACTCTCCCCTCATCTATTAATGTTGTGACCTTGTCATAGAAGGCCACCAGGTTTGTCAGGCAGGATTTGCCCTTGGTGAAGCCATGCTGACTGTACCTAGTCATCTCTTCACTATTCCTCTGTTTCAAACACAATATACCTGAAAGATGAGATAAATTGTCTTAGTAGTGGTTTTACAAAGTTATTCCAGGGTTAGGATCTTCTAGGAAAACAAAGCAACAAATCAGCACCCACCAGAAGTGCTGGTTTACATTAACTTAGGTATATAAATGGTTTAATAAAAAAAAAAATACATAGGAAAACATCCTTAAATTTTTAATTTTCAAAGAGTCACAGGGCAGATTTATTTGACAGTGACCAGCACAAGAGTTTGTGTTTTCCATATCCATGAAAAATACTGAGGAAAGAATCCAAGTTCTGTCACCTGCCATAAATGAATGACATAGTCTACCTATACTTTATATACTTTGTATTGGCACTGGTATTAGTGGTTTTGTTTCATTAAACCCATTTGCTTTTCATCCCATGGGTCTTCTGTCCTTCTGCCAATTCCCTTTCTCTGCTGTGTACACAATATCCTGTTGAGATCTCCATTTAGACATCAGTTTGCACTTTAGAGCCTTTTGAATCAATTCTTTAAAAAACACGTGGTTTTGTTTTTTTTTTTAAGTATGTTTCCTGTGTTTGTAAAACTTTACATGGTTGTAACAGGTTTTATAAAGCTAGATATGTAAGTAATGACACATTCCTATAAGTTACATTATTTACACACACTGATGCATTACCTAGAATTTTGGATTGTTACAAGCAATTGAGAAGGATTAGGCTGCAAACTGTTGCTAACTACAAGCATGATTTATAATACTATTCAACAATGTACTGGGTTTGTCTGTGCTAGAGGTAGCTTTCTTTGTAGAAAGTGTGTTTTGCACTGGTGGCAAGAACCCTGTTGACAGCACTGTTTTGGCTATTGCTCTGCAGTGATCACATAGTATCAAGTCATGTTCATCAAGCACCCCTTCCTCCAACAAGGCTAGGAGGCTTGCCAGGAGACAAGAGTCTAAGAGTAACCCCAACTGACCAGAAGGATACCCCAAGACATATGACATCATGCTTAGCAATTAAAGCTGTGGGGAAGGAAGGAGGAAGAGAAAGAGTCAGAAAGGAGCTAATGATATTTTTCTTCCTGTAACAGTGTGAGAGCTGAAATTCCCCCCACTGACAATAACCAGGCTAGCTCAGTCTGGAAGCAAATGAAAGCTGTATTTACAAGCAAATCTACAATCTATGATGAAATGCAATGAATATGTGCAAATATACAAAATTCACAACATTTACAAATATATACAACCAACAGGAAAGCACAACCAAGCTCCCTTTGCTTCCCTCCCAAAGGAGCCTTTCCCAAGGCACCTCTCTCCAAGGGGCCTCCTCCTCCCCACACGCCCTGGCAGAAAGCAGAGAGTTAAGAAGCAGAGAGGCTGTTAAACTTAGCTCGCCAAGGTCAGTGTGTTATCTTCAGCCACAAGAGAAGAAGAAGCAGCAGCCAGACAGCTCAGCAAGGAAGTTGAGAACTCTGACTCCAACTGCCCCAACTCTGTTTTGAGTAGTGGTTCTTAAACATTTCTATATATCCAATGGAATTGTTTAGAACAATCATTATTTTGCCTTCTTACACCCAATAGTGACTTATTTACATTCTTTTGCTTTCTCTGCCTGAACTTTGAGAAGAAAAATTAAAAAGACAGTTTTAAACCATCACACTTCCCAAGCAACTCCTATGCATGTTAGGACCCTGCTTCCCAGGAATTGGTTGGACATCTCCATGATGATGAACAGCAGCAACTAAATTACCACGTGCTTTGATTCCACATATGACATTTGCTTTTGTGATTAAACTGCCTTTATCTCAACAATTGAGCTTCTCTATCTTAACGTCTCTTTCTGTGCTGTTGAGAACAGAGAATGAGTGAATGCCTCAGTAAGAGTCTGGTAAGGTAGCCAGCCAAGGACAACCCATCACAAATATCTATGACTGTAATTTGCTCTTGGAGGGTTTGCACACAGGGAGTGAATACATGGTCTGTATATTTATGTAACCAACTCTCATTTTCTACTTAAAGGTATTGGAGGACATTAGCATGTGATATTTAGTTAAGTCATAGCCTTCTCTGCAATAAAACAAAGCTCAACTGGAAAGACATGATCAATAAAATATTGCCTTAACTGCTATAAATCTCTCTGACATACTCAAGGCATAAGGATAAGAGTGGAACTTCTAAAAGTATCTATTTTATGTAATTTTTAAATGCAACATAGGTCTCACTGTATCATAAAGCTCTGGAAAGCTGTGAAATAACGTAGGTGAGAAGCAGGGGATGAGGCAGAAATTACTATAAAACATTCTTGACTCCCCAAGTATCAAGTTTCTGTGGTGGTAAATTAGCATGTTAGAATGAAAGCAATTGACCTATTTTAGATTGTGGTGGAGTCTGTGTGTATATTGTGGAGGAATTATTTAGTGAAGTGTTGTGCTTTAATGTGTTTAATGGTAGTACAAAAGGGGAAAGGGACCTTGTTTTCTGCTTATGCAGTAAACAAGGTTTCAGGGGAAATCCTTTGAAGTGCTGAGATCTAAGCTGGTCGGTTTTGAATACCCCCTGAGGTACTACAGAGGAACAGTAGGTATCTGATAATGTTTGCACTTCGAGTAAATCTTTTTGGGCATCAAACACAGTGTTGACAAACAAGATAAAAAGTGGATTATTTAAAAGTGCTGCTTAAGATAAATAGGATAGTCATATGATCTGTGGTCCTGAAGTTTTTAAAGTCTCTTAGAAAAAAGAACGTAAAGCAGTAAAGGACTAGGTTTTCAAAGGATCTCTGTTCATGTTTTCACACCAAGATCCACAGCTGAGTGTTTGAAAAGACAAGGATGTATGCACAATGAGGTGTGCTACTGACATCATCGTAGGATTTCATACCTAGATTGCTTATCTCTTTCTAAAAACTAGATGAGAAGCACAGTGGCTTTCCCTGACTCTTGAATATTTCCAAGGATCTGGTATGAATCCCAGCATTCCTTCCAACAATCCTGACACCTGCCTTTTTTTGCACCGTGTCTGCCTATTTAAACACAAAGAGAATAGTAGAGTTACAATGCTGTGGTGTTAGTACTAAGATGGAAGCATCACTGATGTCTGCCAGCAGGGAGCACCATCGTTTAAACATAGCCTCTCAAGAGGGCTTACAGATTTTCCTGCAGACAAGCATAACTTGCACCATGATATTACAAGCCCATTGTCTTTTTCTGTCTCAGTAAGAGTTTCTTTCCTACTAGCACTGAAAAATAAAATCATAATAAACCACTGGCATAAACAGTTGTGAAATATTAGGTTTGATTGTAGTTATTATATTGTTTGTACTTTTATGAACATGTTCCAGTTTGGTTGTTTGCAGGATCACATCAGTACCCATATATAAGGCAGGAATAAGCTTCTCACTCTGTACTGTTAAAAAATCATAACCAATATTGTCCTGTTTATTGGCAGGACTATGAAGTTTTCATTACATCTTCCATAAAACTCTCCTGTGATAGGCTATTATTTCTAAGAGGATGTATTTGACCTGTTATCCCAGTAGCATCACCAGGTATCTAAGAAGATGAAAATTATGGAAATTGTAGCTAGTGGGAAAAAATCAAAAGTCTTCTAGAGGACAGGTTTTCAATATTGCCCCAAACAGTAATTTGTGGCTCAATCATAACTGCTGATAGAGACAGTAACCCAGCAGTGCACAATGTTTCCACAGAATGAATTTTGTTGGTTTTTTAATGTTAATGCCACTTATATTCACAAAACAAGTGGTGAAATAGAAGATTGTATTCTCAACTTCATTTCATTGCAGCAAGACACAGGGCTCCAAATTTTCAGTGTGTTGAAACCAGTATGTAACAACTTATTACAGTGTTGTCATGGAGAGGGGGATTAGTAGGGATGGAGGATGACGGCTATTAATCATGAATTATGAAATAGGAATTATTAAAATTATTATTTATTAATTATTATAATTATGAATAATCGATTAATCACCTTTTATATATTGATTCAGATGCACGGTTGTAACAATATAGTCCATAAGTGGTTCAGTATATACAATTATACCCAATTACAATATTTACAGTCAATTTCTAACTAATGGAACGAAAGGTTGCAGTTCCGCCGCTTGTCCACTAGATGGAGACTCGACAAGACGCTTGCAGCTTGTAACTATGTACAAAGATATTTATAATGTTATCACGAGGCAAGTTAAGCTGGAAATATCACGCGGCTACTCGCGGGCGCTTTGAATAGAATGTTACTGAATATTGCACACATGGAAAGATACATTCTGTCTTTGTAGCGAGGCAAATTGCTGGATTACACAGGCTTCTTGTCTGCTGCCGGCTTTCTGCCCGGGGCTGGTCCCATCCGGGCGATGCCCTTCCTTCTCCTCCCATCTCAGCGGGTGGGGTGAGGCTTGCTTTCTCCTCCTGCGGTCACAGGGAGGGGCAGCTTGCTTTCCGCCTATCGGCGGTTTCCCTTAGCAGGGTTGGAGCGTCTCCCTGAAAAGAGGATGGGCCCGGCAGGGCCGGTCCCGGGAGTGGTCTTCCACGACGGGGCCGGGTCAGGTGACGGTTTCTGGTAGGCAGGGTCAGCCCTCGTGATCGAGGTGGCGGTTCCCGGTAGGCGGGTTTCAGCAGGGGGTGCAATAAAGCGACATTTCCCCCTCGGCTCGGCTCGAAGTGAGCTGATTCTGCTGAATATCGGCGACTGCTTTCTGTTATGGTTACAAAGCAATCTTGGGCTTTGACTTAAAAGGAGGGGATGTTTTCTCTCCCTCTTTCTCTCGGGGAAATCCCGGGTTGCATTATCCTGGCACTGCTTTGCAGAGCAGAGACAGTAGGCGGCTCCTTTTCTCTCCCGCAAACGGCGGGGGTTGTGCAAGATGAGTTTCTGCTTTATTAGCTGTTTATGGCCTGCACCTGGTAGATGAGGCACTGGTTCATGGGAATGAGATAGTACAGAGGTTATCCTCAAAATTCTGGAGCCAAGCCATCACTGTCTCCACAGACCATGTGTCCTCATCCAATTAATACACCATCACTAGGATGTTTGAGTATGATGCTGGAGCATGTTGTATCGCTTTCGTCCACACAGCATATATGTATGTGACATCCTATGGATCTGTGGAGACATTCTGATTATCTCACCACAGATAACTTCCAGCACTTCTAGTTCTCTTAGGCATTGGATCCCTTCATCTGCAGTGTTCCACCTCCCTGGATCGCTCACAAGGAGTACCTCCTTGCATGGGTACCTTGCTCTCATGCTTACCAGGAGTCATCTCCAGAGGCTGCATATGCCTGTTCCTTTTCCAATTCCTTTTTTAATCCCTCTGTTTCTGGCAGTGGGTCCCAGTTGTTGGGCCTCTTTCCCTTCTAGCAGTTGACTATTAGCCTCATTATCCCAGCACTAGAGCAGCCAAGCAGCAATGTGCTCTCCTGGCTGGAAGCTACAATCCTTGAACATGTCTCTCAGCTCTGCTGAGGTTAAGGACTTAGTAGTCTCTTCTTCTTGCTTGATCTCACTCAATCCCTCTGATCTCCCAGCTGATGGACCAGCCACTTGATCAGAATCTTCCTCATCTCTTACTAATCGATGATAGGGACCTGTTGACCTTCTTGCCCATTGTTTTTTTTTCACTACTGGGGCAATCACTCTGGTTGCTGTTTGGGTCTTCATCTCAACCATGGTATCCTCAGATGATGTTTGGGTGCCCGCCTCAGCCACAATCCTCTTAGAGTACTGAACTGTGACTTGGTAAGCACAGGACAGGCCCCGGTAAAGTGCAGGAAGCTGCTAGTTTTCATTGGGGTAAGCAAGGCACCCTTCTATCAAATGGTGTGTCAGTTTACCAGGATTGTTTGCCTCTTCTGGGATCAAGTCCCAGGCTATGGGAGGTGAGATGCCCAAACCTGTCCACACCCCCTGCTACCCAGGGACTGGCTGCCTCAGGGCAAATTTCAGTATATCCCCACCCAAGGGCTGTGTCCTTTCATACCATGATGGCACCAGATTCCACAAAGCCCATAACATGCCAGTGATGTTGATCAGCAGTATTAAAGAGCTCACGTAGGGATGAATCAAAATCTTGGGGGCCTGCATAATAAAATCATCTTGATTCATTTCAGGTGGGGAGAAGGGAATTATAATCTTTCCAGCATAACTTCCACAGAATAGCAGGCCTACAATCATGAGAAACACATTGCCATGATTTGTATCATCATGTTCCCAAACAAAGGAAATATTTCCAAAACAAAGCAAATGTTACCAACAAGCCATGTGACCAGCACAGAAGCTTGTGTCTTAATCTGGTTTATAGCAAAACTACGGCTATGTTTTAGTTGCCCTGGTTCGTTTCCCAATCAGGGAACCAAAAGGACTGTGGTGGTTTGGCCCTGGCTCGGGGCCAAGTGCCCACCAAAGCCACTCTATCATTTCCCTGTAGATGGACAGGGGAGAAGGGAAAATACAACAAAAGCCAGCCACACAATAGAAGCAATTTAATAATAATGATAAGTAAAAGCAATAGACCATGTGGAAGTGAAAGCAGAGAGAGAGATGTTAGCCTCTACTTCCCATCAGCAGGATGATGGTCGGTCTCGGGAAGCAGGGCTCTGTAAGCTTGGTGGTTCCTTAGGAGGATAGATGCCATGGACAAATCCTCCCACTTCCTTCTTTCACTTTATTCTTATATCTAAGCTGACATCATATGGCATGGAATACCCCTTTGGCCAGTCTGGGTCAGCTGGCCCAGCTGTGTCCCCTCCCAAAGTCTTGCCCACCCTCAGCATACTCTTGGGGCAGGGAAATGCTGGAAGAACATAGCCTGGATACTTGTTCAGCAGTAGCCAAAACACTGGTGTATTATCAACTACTGCTGAAAAACACAGCTCTAGAAGGAAGCTTTGAAGAGAATTAACATCAGGTCAGCAAAACCAAATACAGCCAGCTGGAAGTGAAGACAGAAAAGACATAATGAAATGGTCAGATTGATCCAGAGCTACAAAAGGCACACTGTCTTCAGCAACTCCTGTCACTTCAGAGACTTCAACAAACATGGAGATAAAAGGTTAAAATGAATCCTGTTACTTGGTCCTTTCCAAATATAATGGACACCTAAATGGCAGTGATATATAATTCTCAGTTGGATTTACAGTCCTGTGTGAAGTATATTCTCTAGCCTTTGGGAAGCATGATTTTGCAGCACAGTGGACTATACAATGGATAAGGATTTCCATTCCTTCATTCTGTTGAAGAAAACACCACAGGTACAGCTATTGACAGTTCTGGCTTTAGTGATCTCTCCTATGTCATACAAAAGTGGAAGAAAATCTCCTCTTGGACTGGTAATGTGAGTTGTCTGTGATGGTTTGGACTGAGTTATTGTTCAGAGGTGCTGCAGAAAGAAAGACAAGAAGAGATTCAGACCTGTGAACTGGTCTCCTAAAAGACATAATGCATCCATAGCTATTTCTCCTTAGTCTGGGCAGACTTTTTGAGGAAGTTTGCAATGTTATTTTGTGTTTCACACATTAGGACAACCCTTGCAAGAATCAAGAGTATCAAAACCTCAACCTAAGAGAAATATTCCCCAGGCTTATACAATTTGTGTAAAAAACCATTACAAGTAGATAAAAGGATGCTGTATGCTTTCAAAATTATTGGAGAACGCCTTTCTTGGTTGCTTGCTTTACTCCTTGCACCACAGGTAAACCCTGTCACCCTGAGTTTACAATGTTACAAACAGATCCTCCCCAGACAGCAGAATAAAGTGAGAAAATTGTAAAGCTATGTTGGCATACAGGCACTTTGTGTTCTGCTACTAACAGTCACATACAGCCTTTTTGTGAGATGTAAATTATTCACATAAGTAACAGTACAACAAACAAGTAAAATAATTTACAGAGATGTAAATTATTCACACAAGTAACTAATATATTTTATAGCTTCTGAGATTGTCCAACAGCTCTGCAACATCTGTGAAAAAAAAATGAGTATTTGGAAATTGCACTGGGAGTTATTCTAAGAAAATATTTTTGGTTTTAGAGAAGTCCTTGGAAAACTATTGATTTTTCA
This sequence comes from Indicator indicator, assembly GCF_027791375.1. NCBI lineage: Eukaryota > Metazoa > Chordata > Aves > Piciformes > Indicatoridae > Indicator > Indicator indicator. The sequence goes on along the minus strand of NC_072053.1, from coordinate 47,367,991 downwards.
GAATCTGAAATTAATTTTGCTAGTCATTTAAATCATGTTGCATCAAACTGCACTCCTACATGGTCAAGTACTACTAAAATTGTTCACTTTCAAATTGTGTATTATCTTCTCAGTGATGCTCAACAACAGGACAAGGGGCAATGGGTGGAAGTTGAGGCATAGGAAGTTCCATGGCAACAAGAGGAACAAATTTTTCATTGTGAGGGTGATGGAAAACTGGAACAGGCAGCCTAGGGCAGGTGTGGAGTCTCCCTTTCTGGAGATATTCAAAACATGCCTGGATGTGTTCCTCTGTGATGTGGTATAGGTGATCCTGCTCTGGCAGTGGGGTTGGACTGGATGATCTTTTGAGGTACCTTCCAACACCTAACATTCTGTGATTCTGTGATTGTCTACAGCCTACCTAACTGTACCATGCACTTTTTATGAGATCAAGAGGACCTTCAGGAAGAAGTTGTGAAGTGTTCTGCCTATTGTATGAAAGCACCAGATCACCTATCACAGAACTTGAACCATCCTGTTGCTTGCTTCCAGCTCTTTTTTTTTTTTTTTTTTTTCCTCTTCTCTTTTTTTCTTTTTCTGATCTTTCTGCTTGGAACAGTTTATGGCAATGAGATGGAACTTGGTAACTGGATGTGTAAAGTCCTTCATCAAATGCTATTGGGTGGAGAACCAAAGACCTTAATACATTTTAAAGTTATCCAAAATATAATCAGGATACTTTGAAATGGACAAGGTGTGTTTAAAATGTGGTTGTTTTAAAAAACACAGGACAAAAAAATCCCCTGATAATTTCATATTGCCTTACTGAGAAGCTCAAGTTTTCGTCAAGGAGAATATTGATGGTTTTCTTGCTTAAAAGAATGCAGGAAATAAAGTGGGATTTCAACATCCATTAAAAATTGTACTCAACAAAAGTCCTCAAAAATGTTTTCATATATTTACACTCAGTTTTGCTTACAGAAAACTATGATAAAATCTAGTATTTATGATTTAAAATTTTGAATACTTGAGACTGATTTAAAACACAGACATAAATAGAAAAATGTTTTTAATATGTTCACTTAAAATTATGCCTATATTACATAGATAAGCTTTTTAAATCTAGGAGAGTAGCTGTTAACAGACATATATACTTTACCTTTAAAGTATAATAGGATGAGACTTTGTGTAAATGAGATGTGGAGTTCTAAGAAAGATTTTATTAGTGTGTGTTCAAAACATATTTCATTGGAGCTTAGCCACTGTAGAGACTCTTCCTGCAGAAATTCCAATAGATTTCTAACATGCTACATGTAGTTTATTTATATTCAGTATTTTATGACCAAATATTTTGGGAAAACTGCAGAGTTTATACTTCTAACTAGCTCTCCTGTACATATCTTTCTACCTGCCAAAAGCAGGCATCATAACCGTTACGAGGTGAGGAGAGCAAGAAATTCATACCAAAAATTATTTGCAGTGATCTGAGGAAGCTTTCTCTAAATTACAATACCTGCTAAATATATCATCAGTGTATGTATAAAAATAGCCTATCAACTACCTTTTGAAAAGGAGATTCTGTCTGCAGTGGAGCCATCCTGGCTACAGCTTCCACAAAAATTTCCCTTCAAATATTCCCCTAAAAGTGAAAACTGAAAAAAAAAAAGAATTTCCTCAGAAATGGCAAGATAACAGCAATCAGGCTCTTCCCACTACCCAAAGCCTTCAAATGCTTTTTTGAAAAAGCACCATAGCTTTGCTGGTCTCACCACATTTTGAAGACATATAAGAAAACTGCTTTGGGGTGAGCATTTTGGCCATTTCATTTTCAATTACTTGTACCTCATGTACCATGTCTTTTGTAGTTCTGTTTGTCTGTTTGTACCATGTTGGAGTTATGTTGATTTATATAGTTAAAGACCTGTTCCACAGTATATAAATCATATCTATCCAGACAGACGTAGCCACAGAAATAAACATTGTATCTTGAAAAACAGATTGCATGAAATGCAGCCTTTGAGAAAAAAATCTGTTGTTTAAAGCAAAGACAAATGCAATTAACACTTAGAAGTTACCTCCTCTAAACAGTTGGTCAGCAGGACACAGTATACTTGCAAGAAATATGCAATTCCCATTTGTCACCATAAACACTGTGGGGTTTACATCTCTATGGGTGAAAACCAAAGTCTGTTAGCATACAGATGTGTGATACCTTTTAAAATTGCTGCAGTATCTTCCTACCTGCTGTGCTTAATTTCAGATTCAAGTGCTGTCATTAAAGGAAGGGGAAAAAAAAAGAAGGCAGAAAACTCTTTTCTCCTTTATCAGCACCTTACACTGCATTGGCTTATCCTCCAATATTTTCATGGTGCTGTAGGTCCCCAACATTTTATGAATATTTGATCTTTAGACCCCAGCTCCCACTTTACTTTTTCAGCTTAGCACATGTCTGTCTGACAGATAAAATCACAACTTTTAAATTGTTCTCTTACAAGCAACTTTCTTGCAAGCCTGTCTTGGCAACATTCTGTAGGGGGGGAAAAAAAAATCTCTACTGTGAAGTTTCTATTTAGGATTGTAAAAAACACTATTACAATCTGGCAAGCCATAAACTCCTTTCAAAGATCACTTTCACTAAGTCTAATTCTCGTTTTGATTTATTTGACTTTGGATATAATGGTATTAAATTAGCAAAGACAATCAATGAACAAATTCCCTGGAGATGAATTAGCCATTGTATCCAGTCCATTAATCTCTTCTTCAATTCTTGAGAATTGTGGCTCACCCAGACCCAGAGATCAAATAAAATGCCTAATTGGGAAAACCTTAAACAAGCGTATCCTGCAGAGCTTGAATTTATTTGTCAACTGTTCAAACAACTATGTTGTTTATATGTCTTTAAAACCCTGATACTTTTCCACCATTATATCTTAATCCAGATACTTTAAACACAGGAGGGTGATTTGGAATTGTTTTCAATTAACTGGAATAGGGAGAGATACTTATTCTAAAAACAGATAGTTGTGTTGTGAACATTCTGCCAAACATGCTGAGAATTTTAGATCCAAACATCGGTTTTGAGGGATGCTCTGAAAACTCTTTGAGAGTAGTAGTAAACAGAGCTAATGGATATTCTCTTCTTTAAGTATCATTTGTGTTAAGCACAGTGATTCAATAACAGGAAGAAATACAGACAGATAAAAGTTCATACCTGGTTTTGAGTCTAGTAGCATTCCATATTCCCATTGATACTAAAAGAATAAATAATCATTAGTCATCTAACATGAAATAATAAAATTTTTGACAACATTATACTCATTAGTAATCTATCTCTGAAATAAGAAGTGTATGGAAAAATCCGTGGCCAGAAAACATACGATGAGGTTGTTGGGTTTTTAACCCCTATTTATGCTTTGCAGTCAAAATCATATGTTTAGATTTCATATGACATAGAGTGCGCAAGTGCTATATGAGTTAGTGTCTCTTTCTTGCTATAGACTATCTAATGCTCTTACTTTGCAGTAACAGTGATCATGTGATTAAGTTAATTTGCTTGAAGGTTGTATAAGTTACCTCCAGCATGATTTTATTACATATTTTAATGGTATCCAGAGGACGATCACTGGCAATTGTTTCCCTAAACTAAAGGGAGGGCCACAGAGATCTATGTATGACAACCCTGTTGTTCAAGTCCATAAACTTCCAGACAGATTACTTTGAAACAATCACATTAATGACAATCTGTACTTCAGGATGGAAGAAAACATGTCAGGGTTAATGTAAGTGTAGTTTAGGACAGATTAAATGACTACTTAAAGCCCCTTCTTCCATGCTGATTCTTTAATGATTGCATATCTTTATGTCTATCAAGTAGTAGTTAAGTAATGAAATAATAAATCTAATAAGTAGTAACTTTACAGAAACAAAAAGGGGCAGTTGGATCATACGCAACTGATAACATATGTATTGCTCCCAAATGTCTCCACACCTCCTTCAGTGTATGCCATAAATACTGCTCTGTGAAGTCTGCCTTGAAGTGTTAAATTATCCTGTTGTATATTGTAAAGTATAACATGTTTTGACTCTAATGACACATAGAATTTATTTATATTCATAGCCAGACATTCAAGGGACAGCAAATAACATTCAGAGTTTGCTTGCTAACAGGAAAAGATGTTCTCAATGTCAAGTGCAATTCATATATTTGTACATATACAATTGATGCTCTCTTGTTTCCACACTAGTAAATCTTTTCTTTGTTGATCTGTGACTCTTGAATTTGTCACTTGGAGAACTATAGAGTAGTTGCCAGGGCATATAGGAAGACAACAACGAAAGCCAAAGCCCTCTGACAAAGGAAGTTAAACAGAACAAGAAGGGCTTCTTCAAATATATCAGTAGCAAAAGGAATAATAGGGGTAATGGATATACACTACAGCACAGGAAGTTCCACCTCAACATGAGAAGGAACTTCTTCAATATGTTACAGAGCACTAGAACAAGCTCCCCAGAAAGGTTGTGGAGTCTGCTTCTCTGGAGACTTTCAAGACCTATCTGGATGCATTCCTGTGGGACCTGCACTACATTCTATGGTCCTGCTCTGGCAGGAGGGTTGGACTTGACCATCTCCAGAGGTCTCTTCCAAACCCTAACATCCCCTGATAGTGTAATCCTGTGATCCTGTGTGAAGGAGTTTTGAGACTATACACTGGAGAACTGCAACATCTTCTTGGTACTCTTCATGTTGTTGAATTTATTTTATTTCTTTTACTTCATCTCCTATTCCACGATATCTCCTCAGAAAGAGAGAAGGAATCTACAGAAAGAGAGGAATTCAGACACAGCTGGAGCAGTGAGCACTCCTCTTGTAATTTGAATATCTACATTTCATTTCCACCTTGCCCTTATAATCAGAGAATGCAAAGGGCTTGAAAGATGTCATAAAATACATATTTATATTTAATATTTTTGGTGGTGATCTCTTCAAGCACTGCTGTATCTTATTTACAAAGTATACTTACAGTTTTTTGTTATTCGATTGTGGGTAATATATTCCACATACACCTCATGTTTAGGTGAAATCTTCTATGTTCAAGTTTGAACCCATTGTTCCTTGTCTTATCACTGTGAACCACTGAAAAGAGCCTGGCCCCCTCCACTTGACATCCACCCCTCAAATATTTATGTTGATTTGATCCCCTCTCCGTCTTCTTTTCTTGTGGTGATTAGGGATGGAGGATGGTTATTAATTTATGAATTATGTAATATGAATTATGAAAATATTATTGTTTATTAATTATTAAAATTATTAATTACTGATTAATCATCTATATATTGATTCTAATGCACAGTTGTAAAAACACATTCCATAACTGGTTTAGAATATACAATTTGACCCGATTAGAATATTTACAGAATTAATTTCTAATTAAGGGAATGAAGGGTGCAGTTTCGCAAGTTGTCCACTAGATGGAGACTCGACAAGACTCTTGGCGGCTGTAACTATATACAGAGATATTTATAATGTTATCATGAGGCAAGTCAATCTGGAATCTCAGGCAACTAGGCACGGGCACTTTGAATTAGATGGTACTGAATGCGGCACACATGAAAAGATGCATTCTGTGTCTTTGTAGTGAGGCAAGTTGCTGGCTTATGCTGGCTGCTCACTGTCTGTTGGCCCGGGGCTGGTCCGTCCAGGCAGTGACTTTCTTTCTCCTCCTGCCTCTGCGAGTGTGGAAAGGTTTTCTTTCTCCTCCCGTGGGAGGGGCATCTTTCCACTGATCGGTGGTTTCCCTTAACAGGGTCAGCCTGGCAGGGCCGGTCCGGGGAAGTGATCCTGTGCGACAGGACCAGGTCCTTCAGGGTCAGGACTCATGATCGAGGTGACGGTTCCCAGTAGGTGGGGTCAACTGTCTCTGATCCCAGAGACAGGTTCGGGGAAGGGGAGTAGTGAAGAGGCGCTTCCCCCTTGGCTCGAAGTGAGCTGACAATGCCGAATCTCTTGGTGACTGCTTTCCATTAAGGTTACAATGCAGTCCTTGGCTTGATGTCAAAGGAGAGGCTATCTTTCTCTCTCTCTTTCTCTCAGGAAATCCCGGGTTACATTACCCTGACAGCACAGGGCTGCGGAGTGGCTATGGTGGGCAGCTCCTCTTATCTCCTGCGAATGGTGGGGGTCATGTAGAATGTGTTGCTGCTTGTCAGCTGCTTATGGCTCGCAGCAGTTCTGGACTGCCAGGCTTGGGCTAGTCCCTCCCTTTCAGGGCTAAAGATTACCCTTGGGGTGTCCAGTCCTCTCAAAGATGCTACTTTATCGGCTTTATTTTTTACTCTATATTGAAAAACTATATTAAAGCAAAATTACAGGCCTAGATTAAGACAAAATAAACCAAAGTAAAGGATTATGTTTCATTCTCAGCCCATTTTACCATGTTTGAATCTTTATATTGCATGTTTCTGTGCTTTCCATTATTGGGAACAAGACAACTTCACTTAGAAAAAAACACTGTTTGCCATTTGTGCTTGCATTATATTTTTGTAGTGTTTTTATTATTCAGTGCATGCAGATCTTGGATGAAGGAGAAGAAGGCTAGAGGAGGGAGGACTCTCCACAAGTCAGTGAAGACTGGGTTAGGGATCAGTTACACAAAATGAATATTCACAAGTCCTGATGAAATGTACCCAAGAACGCTGAGAGAGCAGCATGATGTTGTTGCTCTCCCATTCTCCGTGATTTTTGCAAAATCCTGGCAGACAGGAGAGGTACCTCAGAACTGGAGGAAAGCCTATGTCACTCCATTCTTCAAAAAGGACAAGAAAGAGGTTACAGGAAAACACAAATCAGTGAATCTCACTGTGCTGGTTTGGGGCCAGACAGATCGTCTCTTGCCCCGAAAGGGACAAAAGAATGAGACTCACACAAACGGATTGGAGAGTGATGGAAAGTTTAAATGGAAAAGCAATTGGTGAAGCTACAGAGAACTACAAGCTACAAAGCATAGTGACAAAGAGTATCCCAAAGCGTACAGAGCCCATTACATTAATTCCCAAAGCTTCCCAATCCTTCCCTTCTTCCCACCTGAGGGTAAACCCAAATCCCCCAGGGCTCTTTCTTCCCCCTCCCACTGCTAGGCAAGTCTCAGGCTGGCCAGGTCTGAGACTGCCCCCCCCTCCATTCTCCTCCTGGCATTAGGCCTAGACAGGCCTAAGAGGCCTTGAGGATACTCCCCCGGCATTACCCGATAAGAGAGGACATCTCCCGTGGGAGCAGAGAGGGAAGAAAGAGGAAGAGAATGACTTTGCAGATGGCCTTATAGGGTGCAGGATTTATGGGTACAAATATGTCTTTTCCTGTGTCCACCCCTGTGGGTGGGCACCCAGGACACCAGAGGTGTATCTCATGCGGCAGTGGCAGGGGGCACCCAGCCTAAACTGCCACACTCACCTCCACCCCTGGAAAAATGATAGAGCGGCTTGCTCTGGAGGTCATCTCTAGGCACTTGGAAGAGAAGGAGATGCTCAGGGGCAGTCAGCATGGATTTACCAAAGGGAAATCATGCTTGACTAATCTGATGGCCTTCTGTTGTAACTGAATGGGTAGATGCAGAGAGACCAGTGGATGTAGTCTACCTTGACCTTAGTAAGGCTTTTGACACTGTTTCCCACAATATCCTTGTGACCTCAGGAAGTGTGGGACAGAAGAACAAGCAAGGAGATGGATTAGGAACTGGTTGCACAGTACAGTGCAAAGCGTGGTGATCAATGGTGCCAAGTTGTGGTGAAGGCACCATATGCCCAGAATTACGCCCCCAGATACCAGCAAATTTGTCCCAACAGGTTTTGGTAAGGCCCCCCCTTTTCCACCCTCCTGAAAGGAGAGCAGGACAAAGGCCCAGGCACCAACCTGTCTCCTAAGGGGTAAACAACTGCATGCACCCATCACATGGCATGCTCATGCTCTTTCCATCTAAGGGCATAATTCTAGCTTCACCCTTTCCATAGGTCAAAGCAGGTTGTTGACAAGTGTGCCCATTGGCCAGATCCAGCCTTGAGAAATCTATAAGTACTATTCCATTTGTTTACCAACTTGCTCATTCATTTTGCTTTCTCTCGCTACATAAGTCTTCTCACATGCAAGCATACTAGAAGCCTCTGCAACACGGAAAGAAGCCAGCCCACTGAGCTGCTTGAGGAACTAGCACAGGATGATCCCTTCGCTGAGCTACAGAGAAAGCCAGTGTCGTAAGCCCAGTCGAAAGGACTGTGGAAAATCCCAAGAGGGTGAGCTTTAGCCCAGAATGGGAAGGACTAGCCAAGCCTGGCAGTCCAGCACAGCTGCAATCATAAGCAGCCATAAGCAGAAATGCATCTTGTGTGATCCCCACTGTTTGCGATAGATAAGAGAAGCCGCCCACTGTTGCCTCTCCGCAGCCCCATGTCGTCAGGGTAAAGAACCTGGTATTTCCTGAGAGAAAGAGAGAGAGAGAGAGAAAACATCCTTTCCTTTAAGTCAAGTCAAAGACTGCATTGTCACCTTAATGGGAGCAGTCAAGGAGGGATTCGGCACTGTCAGCTCACCTCGAGCCGAGCCGAAGGGGAAGCGCCGCTTCACTGCACCTCTTTCTGAACCCATCTCTGGGATCGGAGACACCTGACCCTGCCCACCAGGAGCCATCATGTTGATCGCGAGGGCTGACCCCTGGACCGGCCCTGCTGGGCCAACCCTGCTAAGGGAAACCACTGATTGGTGGAAAGTCGCCCCTCCCCGCGGCTGCGGGAGTAGAAAGCAAGCCGCTCCTCCCATGGGAGGAGAAGGAAAGTCATCCCACCTGCTGAGGCAGGAGGAGAAAGAAAGGCACCGCCTGGATGGACCAGCCCGGAGCCAACAGGCAGGCAGACAGCCGACAGACAGCAAGTAGCCAACGTAACCTAACAACTTGCCTCACTACAAAGAAAGACACAGTGTATCTTTTCATTTGTGCAACACTCAGTAACATTCTATTCAAAGCGCCCACACGTAGCCGTGTGATATTTCCAGATTGACTTGCCTCGTGATAACATTATAAATATCTCTGTATATAGCCGCAGCCACCAAACATCTTGTTGAGTTACCATTTAGTGGACAAGAGGTGGAACTGCACCTTTCTTAATTAGAAATTGATTCTGTAAATATTATAATTGGGTAAAATTGTGTATACTGAACCAGTTATGGAATATATTTCTACACCTGTGCATCAGAATTAATATATATAAGGTGATTAATCATTATTCATAATTTTAATAATTAATAAATAATATTTTTCATAATTCATACTTCATACTTCATAATTAATAACCATCATCCTCCATCCCTAATGACCCCACAAGTCCAGCTGGAGAGCTGTAACTAGTGGAGTCCCCTAGGAATCAGTGCTAGGTCCGGTCGTGTTCAACATCTTAATTAATGACATTGGTGACAGGACAGAGTGACGGAGAGCTCAGCAAGTTTGCTGATTATACCAAACTGGGAGGCTTGGCTGATACACCTGAAGGCTGTGTGGCCATTCAGAGAGACCTGAACAGCCTGGAGAGCTGGGCAGAGAGGAACCTAATGAGGTTCAACAAGGATAAGTACAGAGTCTCACACTTGGGAAAGAATAATAAACTGCACCAGTACAGGTTAGGAGGTGATCTGGTAGAGACCAGCCCCATGGAAAAGGACCTGATTGTCTGGTGGATAACAAGTTTTTCATGGGAGAGCAATGTATCCTTGTGGCCAAGAGGGCGAATGGTGTCCTGGGATGCATTAAGAGGAGTGTGTCCAGAAGATCAAGGGAGGTTCTTCTTTCCCTCTACTCTGCCCTGGTGAGGCCACACCTGGAATATTGCATCCAGTTTGGGGCTCCCCAGTTCAAGAGGGACAAGGATCTACTCAAGTGAGCCCAACTCTGTGAGTAGTGGCTGACAGCCCTGGGACTATTTAGTCTGGAGAAGAGAAGACTGAGAGGGGATTTAATAAATGTTTATAAATATCTGAGAGCTGGCTGTCAAGAGGGAGGGGACAAGCTCTGCTCATTTGCTCAATCTGGAAGCTAATGAAAGCTGTATTTACAGGCAAAACTACAATGTATGATGAAATACAATGAATATGAACAAATATACACTATTCACAACATTTACAAATATGTACAATCAACAGAAAAACACAACCAACCCCTCTTGGGTCCCCCAAAAGAAGGGGTTGTAGGGGGTGCCTACTTCTTTTCCTCCCCACTCCCAAAGCAGGCAAAAGGGAAGAAAGCCAAGAAGCAGGGAGAGGTTTGTTAGACTTAGCTTGCCAAGGTCAGTGTGTTATCTTCAGCCAGAAAAGAAGCAGGCAGACAGAAGCCAAGCAAGCTGAGACTGAGTGACTTTGGTTTGAGTAGTGGTTCTTAAACATTTCTGTCTCTCCAATGGAAGTGCTTGCAATAATCATTATTTTCCTTTTTACACCCAATAGTGATTTATTTACATTCTTTCACTTTCTCTGCTCAAACTTTGTGAGAAGAAAAATTAAAGACAGTCTTAAAACTATCACACATTTGAATTCTTTCTAGAGAGACACCCAGATACTATTTTAATTTCTGAAAGAAATTTGAACCCACATATTGATCTTTAACAAGTTAGCCTGTAGAGGTATTTTTCTGTGAATCTGATCTGGAAACTCATTGATTTTTATATACATGGCAACATGATCTAGTGCAACAAATTCCTAAGACAAAGCTTAATGCAAAGTGGTGGCTCGGAACCCAAGTATTATGTGGATATTATGTGATGTGAAGAGAAGTGCAAAGTAAAGGGAAAGAAGGAATAAGAGAAAGAGAGGAGTCAGTAGAATGCTGAGAAGAGGCCTGTCTGAAAGCCTATGATTATGCTACATATAATTAAATTATACAATCAAGTATGTAATATCTTCTATTCTAGTATTATTAGGTAATAAAAAAATATAATTGTTTTTTATTACTACTTTCAAAATAACCAGCAGTGTACTAAATTAATATATTTTTTCAGATGTGAATGAGATGAATTTCCAGATGAAAGTTTAGGAAATTTTGGCAATATCAGGATTTTCTTGCTGGTTATGATACAGAGGAGACCAGCAACATATAAATGTGAAGATTTTATGCTTTTCCTTGGAAGTCTCTTGGATACTTTGGGAATGACCATATTTATTAAAGAAAAAACAGTCAGATTAAACTGACGTCCAGGGTTTTAATGATATTTGTGTCCACATTTGGAACATTTAGTAAGCTTCAATGTGGCTACTGATATATTTATACTTTCTAGTGCAATGTTAGACAGACATAGACACATATTAGACCAAAGCTTACCTGAGGGATGCTTCGCTTCTGAGGTAGGTTAACAAGCCAAAGTGTATTATTCTGATAAATTCTTCACAGGTTCCAGTGTCACAGTTGGTCAGTGTATAGATATCTTAACAAATGTTAATGACAGTGAATGCAAGCACTGGAATAAATCTTCTGGAGCAGACAAGTCTCTTCATGCAGAAGGGAAGATCACAGTGCAGTGTTTCTGCAGTGTAGTGCAGCATGTCATGACCTATATCCCATATTTTAATCTCCATAACCATTTCCTCTTTGAGAAGAGGTGTGAACTGGATAAACACCTTGTTCATTAAATTCAAAAAAGTCCTTCAGATAAAATTCCAAATTACTGGCAGTTATTTCCATTTCTTGAGCATGGGGAGAATTCCATTTATTTCAATGATATGATAAAGATTTCTAGGGATGTCGTATTTTTCTATTCTTCTGATTTCAGACAACTGGTAAAAGAAGAAAAGCCTTTGAAAATATTTATATGTGCTATGTCTCACTACAAGAAAAACACTGAGGTGCTGGAGCATATCCAAAGAAGGGCAACAAAGCTGATGAAGTGGCTAGAGAGAAAGTCCTAAGAAGAGTGTCTGAAGGAACTGGTGTTGTTTAGTCTGGAGACAAGAACGCTCAGGGCAGACATTTTCACTCTCTGCAACTACCTGAAAGGAGGTTGTAGAGAGGTGGGGTTCAGTCTTGTCTGCCTAGTACTAAATGATAAGACAAGAGGAAACAGCCTGAAGTTGCATCAGGGAAGGCTTAGGCTGGACATTAGGAACAGCTTTCTTCTTCAAAAGGTTGTCAAGGGCCAAAACAAGGCCTAAAAATTCTGTGATTACACTGTATCTACATTCTAAAATTTATCTTCCAGCTAATGTTTTCCCTCTGCTTCTGCTTAAGTAAAACATACTACTAATAAAAATCTTTAGTTTTGTCCATTGTTTGTGCTATATCTTTCTTTTACATTTTGCTTTAGCAATAGTTTTCCACTGCAATTTCCCAAAAAGAAAAAAGAACCAACCAACAAAGAAAACAAAAAAGCAAAAGAAAGAAAATCAAACACAAGCAAACAAACAAAATACATCTGGTCAGTTTAGATACAAAATTTTAATTAAAAAGAGAATGGATCCAATTTCCAATTTCTGCCATGATCACAACTGCCTTGGTGAGATGAAGATGCACGATAAAGGTGAGTCTAGCAGTAAAGACAGGAAATATGGAAGGTCTACCTCAGAGTTACAGCTGAGTGCACAGACAGGAAAGGATGAATCCTCAGTTTTATTTTAAAGAGCAAACAAGGTGTAGTTAAACCCTTAATTGTATCCTTGTGTGCAGGGCTCCTGTAAACCAAACAACCTTTCTATATTCAGTCAGCATATGAACAATCACCCTTGGAACTCAGCAGAGGTCATTTCCAAAATGTCTTGATTTGGTTATCCAAACATCAATATATGGGAATGTTGGTTGTCATTTCAGAGACAGTAACTGGGAGAGGCATTGACATTGTATGTTTTCTGAAAATAATTTTCCTTGGACTCTTGACAACAGAAAGAGGAACCAAGCTTCCTTGGAGAAGACAAGGTAATTAATAGATGAGGCTATTTTAAGATCTCACTACTGTCTGTAGTATTTAAAATAATTACATTCTTTCACTTTTAGTGAGAAGCTGGACATGAGCAGACAGTGTATGCTTGCAGCCCAGAGGCCAATTTCATTTTGAGCTGCATCAAAAGCAGATCCACAAAAGTGATTCTGACTCTTTACCCTGGTGAGACCTCACCTGGAGCACTACATCCATCCCTGGAGGTTTCAACACACGAAGGACATGGACCTGATGGTTTGGTTCCAGAGGAGGGCCACAAAAATGATCAAGGGATTGGAGCCCCTCTGATACAAAGACAGGCTGAGGGAGATGGGATTGTTCAGCCTGGAGAAGAGGAGGCTAATCGTGGCCTTTCGGTAGCTGAAGGGGGCCTACAAGGACAGGGAGGGACTGTTTACAAAGGCCTGTAGTGATAAGACATGGGGCAATGGCTTCAAACTAGAGACTGGATATCATGAATAAGTTCTTTATCATGAGGGTAGTGGAACATTGGAACAGGTTTCTCAGGGAGATGATTGGGGCCCCATCCCTAGAGATACTCAAGGTAAGGCTTGACAGTGCTCTGGGCAACTTGATCTAGTTGAGGAATCCCCTGTTTACTGCAGAGGGAGTTGGACTAGATGACCATTGGAGGTCCCTTCCAACCCAGACCATTCTGTGATTCTGTGTGATTCTGTAAATTTATTTCCTCTTGCAGTCCAGTACATCTAAGCATCCCACACTATCTTCGGACATAAGTAAGAGATGATAGGTGTGATGAATATAAGTAGTGATTTGTGTTAAAGGGTGAGTTAGGAGTAAAGTTCAAGGAGCTAGTTTTGAAAGATTGTAAGAAGCTGTTTTCGAAAAGCTCGAACAAAGACTTTTAAATCAGGCAAATCAAACTCCGGAGGCATCAGACCAGAGATAAAAGCTGTACCAGCTTTGCCAGCTTTGTCTTGGAATGTGAGGATTTCAGATAAGAAACCTGAGGAATGGCGCATGCTTTAGGGGGAGGTTATTCAGCAGACACTGTGAGGAAGATTTCTTACTTCATCCTTCTACCCCCCCCCCCCCCCCCCCAGAAGACTCCTGCTAAGCAGAATGCGCATGAGCACCCCATTGAGAACTCATTATCATATCCATGCCTTCTATTTAGCATAAGCTTGTTTGTGTAGATAAGGTAGCTATATAAGATGGAAGAAGCTATTGTAGTTGCTGCTGTGATTTGTCCCCCCCCAGCCCAGCGTGCTGTTTGCTTGCTTTTATTCCCAATAAAATTTTAAAAGATACTTTTTTTTGGCTAGCTTATTTATAACTTCTTTTGGCTAACTTATTTGTAACTTTCTACCTTGTGCAATGCATGGATTTAATGATATACTTGGAAATAGCATTTGGGAAGACCATTCTTTTCGTAAGACAGAATTAAAGCAGTCTTAAATGGAGTTCACGTTTTTAGTTTTGAAATATTGCAGAAGTTTCATATCAGTTTTGCTGCATTACAGCTTAAAGAATGACATCAATAATTTACTTATATTCTTCAGTAAAAATAGGTTAGATTGATGAGTAATTGTATGAATTGATGCTCTATACTGTAATCCTTCATGACTTTGTGGAAGTCACAAAGCACTGCCTGTATGCAGACTTTCCTAGTCCTGCAGTACAGACACTTTTTACTTTGCAATAATGATTTTTATGTGACCTCTAGAGGGTGTGGTTATCATAAAATAATCACACCCTTGGGGGATTAAAAACACTTATCTCTATATCACAACTTGTAATACCCTACGGGTGTGATTATCTCAGGAAACTCACACTCTCCGTCACACCTAATAGCTTAATTATTATAGTGGTGAGTTCACACTACTATACAGGAGAAATGTGTCAGCATTTCTCTTAGAAAATTCTGAACTACCATTAAAATCTGCTGAGACTAAAACTGGCAAAATATTCTTCCTGGAAGCAACTATCTCTATCAGATTTCTAAAAATTAGTTTGCATTTTAATGGTGTCAGTGAGAAAAGAAAGTTAACTGTGTGTGTTCATAGAGATAGTAACATTTAGATAGTCCTGATATTGAGGTCCTGGGCATGAGCAAAGCCTTTGATATTGTCCCACATGATACCCTGATCAAGATGGTAAAATATGGGTTTGGTGGATGGACCACTCGGTGGATAAAAAACTGGCTTGACAGCCTCACCCAAAGAGTGGCTGTCAATGGATCCATGTGTAAGTAGAGGCCAGTGACAAATGGAGCCCCTCAAGGATCAGTACTGGGACCAGTCTTGTTTAACATCTTTGTCAAGACATGGAGAATGACATTAAGTTCACTGTCAGCGAGTTTGATGATGACACCAAGCTGTGCAGTGCAGCAGATATACTGAAGGGAAGGGATACCATCCAGAGGGACCTTGACAGGATGGAGAGGTGGGCCCAAGCCAACCTCATGAGGTTCAACAAGACCAAGTGCAGGGTCCTGCATCTGGGTTGAGGCAATCCCAAGCACAAATCCAGGCTGGGCACTGACTGGCTAGAAAGCAGCCCTGAGGAGAGGGACTTGGGGGTGCTGGTGGATGAGAAGCTCAACATGAGTTGTCAATGTGCACTTGCAGGCCAGAAAGCCAACCAGATCCTGGGCTGCATCAAGAGAAGTGTGGCCAGCAGGTCAAGGGAGGTGATTCTCCCCCTCTACTCTGCTCTGGTGAGGCCCCACCTGGAGTAGTGCATTCAGTTCTGAAACCCCTATTACAAGAAAGACATGTACATTCTGGAACATGTCCAGAGGAGGCTCATGAGGATGATCAGAGGGCTGGAGCACCTCTCCTATGAGGACAGGCTGAGAGAGCTGGGATTGTTATTTGGAGAAGACAAGGTTCCAAGGAAACCTTATTGCGGCCTTCCAGTATCTGAAGGGAGGCTACAAGAAAGCTGTTGAGGGACTTTTTAGGATGTCAGGTAGTGATAGGATCCAAGCTAAAGGAGGGTAGATTTTGATTGGATGTCAGGAAGAAGTTCTTTGCCATAAAGTTCGTAAGACACTGGAACAGATTTCCCAGGGAGGTGGTTTAGGCCCCATCCATGGATGTTCTTAAGTCCAGGCTGGATGTAGTAACCTGATCTAACGTGAGGTGTCCCTAACCATGGCAGGGGAATTGGAACTAGATCCTCTGTGGTGAAGGCACCATATTCCCAATATTATGCTTCCAGATACCATCAATCTTGTCCCAACATGTTTTGGTAAGTTCCCCTTTTCCACCCTCCTGAAAGGAGAGGAAGACAAAGGCCCAGGCACCAACCTGTCTCCTTAAGGGGTAAACAACTACATGCACCCATCGCATGCATGCTCATGCTCTTTCCATCTAAGGGCATAATTCTAGCTTCACCCTTTCTATAGGTTGAAGCAGGTTGTTGACAACTGTGCCCATTGGCCAGATCCAGCCTTGAGAAATCTATAAGTATTTCCCATTTGTTTACCACTTTGCTCTCTCCTTTTGCTTTCTCTCGCTGCGTAAGCTTGCGCTGTGTAAGCTATAAGTCTTCTTACTCCCACATGCAAGCATACTAGAAGCCTCTGCAATGCAGAAAGAAGCCAGCTCACTGAGCCGCTCAAGGAACCAGCAAATAGGATGATTCCTTCACTTGAGCTACAGCGTCGTAAGCCCAGTTGAGAGGATTGGACCCTGAGGGTAAGCCTTAGCCCAGAAGGGGAGGGACTAGTCCAAGCCTGGCACTCCAGAACTGCTGCAGCCATGAGCAGCTAATCAAGCAGCAATGCATTCTGCGTGACCCCCGCCATTCGCGGGAGATAAGAGGAACTGCCCACAGTTGCCGCTCCACAGCCCTGTGTCGTCAGAGTAAAGCACCCAGGATTTCGCAAGAGAAAGAGAGAGAGACAGACATCTTCTCCTTTGAGACCAAGCCAAAGACTGCATTGTAACCTTAACGGAAGCAGTCGCCGAGAGATTTGGCATTGTCAGCTCACTTTGAGCCAAAGGGGAAGCGCTGCTTCACTGCACCCCTTCCCCAAAACCCATCTCCAGGATAAGAGACAGCTGACCCTGCCTACCAGGAACCATCTCCTCAGTCACAAGGGCCAACCCAGAAGGACCTGGCCCCGTCGCTCAGGACCAGCCCCAGACCAGCCCTCCCAGGCCAACCCTATTCAGAGAAACTACCAACTGTTGGAAAGTCACCCCTCCCACAGGAGAAGAAAGTAAGCCACCACCTAGACGGACCCCAGGCAGACAGCAGGCAGCAGCGAGTAGCCAGCATAACACAGCAACTTGCCTCGCTACAAAGAGAGACACATCGTATCCTTTCATGTGTGTAACATTCAGTAACATTCTATTCAAAGTGCCTGCGTGTAGTCACGTGATATTTCGAGCTTAACTTGCCTCTTGGATAACATTATAAATATCTCTGTACGTAGCTAGAGCCTCCAAGTGTCTTGTCGAGTCTCCATCTAGTGGACAAGTGGTGGAACTGCACCTGTCGTTCCCTCAATAGAAACTAATTCTCTAAATATTATAATTGGATCAAATTGTATATACCAAACCAGTTATGGAACATATTTTTACAACAGTGCATTCAAATCAATATATATAAGATGATTAATTGGTAATTAATAATTTAAATAATTAACAAAAATATTTTTTGTATTTAATAATTAATAATTAATAACCATCATCCTCCATCCTTAATCACCACATCATCCTTAAGGTCCCTTTCAACCCTGACGATGGACTGAAATAAAAAAATATATACTTGTAAGTATGTATTCATTCAAATAGCGGAATGACTGATAAAGATTTTGGGCAAAAGTAGAAGTTGTTCAAATATTTGAAAATTTTTGCCACTTCAGTAAAAATCAGGAAGGGACAAACTTATTGAGTTGCAGTACCTATGAATGCAATTCAGTTTCTACTTACTAAGTTCAGTACTAATCGTTAAGTAGGAATGAATTTCTTAACCAAGTTTAGAGATTCACTGATAACATTGATCCACACACAGAATTTCTATAGAGCAAGTTTCAAAATACAGATATATATAGTGAGTCTAGTTGAAAATCCTGCTAATTAGTATTTGCAGAGGTGGGAATCACTGCAATTTTAGTGGAAGCTTAAAAATCAGTATACTGGTGTTCTTGTAATGTAGCTTAAAGATTAAAGTAGTAATGATAATGGTAATAGTGCAATATATTTCATACCTTCAGCAATTGAAAATATTCTTCCTATTTTGTACAAAAAACATTTTCCGAATGTTTATTTAATAGGCTCATTTTAGACAAATAGAATTAAAACACACAATATATATTGCTTCTTTTTTATTTTAAGAAAATGCAAAAATCTCCGCTTGGAAATATTTATATATAAAAATATTTTATTAATAATTATGTGGAATAAATATTTATATGGCATGTATAATAATATATTTTAAAACAATTATTTATGTGGAAATGGTCTGTTTACAGAGAATTTGGAAACTGGTTAATGCTATAATTCTTTTTTCTTATAAAAGAAAATGTAAACATTTATTATCGGGTTATGCATCTCATATAATATTAACTAAGGTGCAATTAGTTCAAGGTAAAACTCTGTCTTTCTGCCTATATATTTGCTGACAAAACAGCACCTGAACTTGACTGGAATGACAAGACATAAGATGTAACATAAAGGATTTTTAAACAATATGCATACATGTATTATTTGTTGATTTTCTGAAAAACAAAATGAATAGGTATGTTACTTATTTTTTATAAACTGGATAAGGCTGGAGTGAGCATACAGTGAAAATTCTTGAAAGCCACCGCTCACAATCCATGTTGACACATGTTCTCATACCCTACCTATCATGCAAACAACAGGCAGTTTTATAGTATGTACGTTCTTGTCACAGAATAGTATTCACAAGACCTGGAACATAAAAGGAAAACAAACTCCTGGAAGCAGTTTGTCAGTGAGTAGAATAGCTCATATAGTAAACCAGTTGATAGCCTTAGAACAGAATTCTCCAGAGTGAAACACTGAAGTGATAGGTGGATTATGTTGATGGGTACATGTGTGTTATCAAATATAGGTCTACTTTACAGCTCATAAACAAGAAGCTTAAAAAATAATCTAAGATGAGTGAAAGGGTAAGTAGGAATGCAAATAACACTATGGCCCATTAAAAAGTTGACATATTTTCATATAACTTTTTTCATATGGTGAGATTAATTAAAATGTTGATTTCATGAGGACAATTTTGACAAGTTTACAGAAGGTATTTGCGTTTCATTAAAAAGAAAAATATTTAGCTCAGTAAAACTTCTTAATGTCAGATCTCTCATATCAGTGAAACTGTTCCATCACTGTGTGCTGGATTTTCTGCTTCAATACTGTGTTCATATTCAAATGAAAAATATGAGTTTAACCATGGGAAATACTGACATACTTTGCTTCAAAGAAATAAGGCATTGTGTATAGTTTCTACCACATATTAAGACTTTAATCCATCTTGCCTGAAGAAACACAATCCTGGAGAGAAGGCTGAATGCTGTGGATGACTGATCATGCAATACTTACTTGATACTGCCAGCAAAGACAGTTTAGTCTGATCATTTTGCTGTTGCTTTATTTCTATTTTCTACTTTATTATTCCCTGCCTGACATTTTTATTTCTACAGGATGTTCCACCTGGCAGTGTTACGAGAATTATACAGATGTATTGACAGCCAATGGGTGTTAAACAGTGGAGAAAAACAGCTGATGTTTTTGATTTTGGAATTTAAGATGGTTCATATGGAAAAAATATTAATGAACATGAATAGTTGCAAAGTGAAATGACTGAATGTGTAAGATCCTGGACTCATTTTTGCTTCTATGAAGTCTTTTTGTTATGTACTACTAGAAAAACAGAAGTCAGATTTGGACATAAAATGCAGGAGATGGAGAGATAAAATTTCATAGAAACATGGAATCATAGAAATGTTTATATTAGAAAAGACCAATTTTGTGGTGAATTATGTAAGTAGAGAGGAATAAAATTACATGTCATACTAAGTACATTAACTAATGGATAGGGAAATATCAGAAGGTGCCACTGTGGAATGAAAGATGAGTATTTCTTTCCCACTGGTCACAATTATTATGAAGGCATGTTTGGATTATGATCTTTCATTAAGAAATTCCATTTAAAAATACTCACTGTGAGTAATTGGTGTCTGGTTATGATAAGAGATAACATGTCAATTTCTGACATCAGTTCTGAAATATTTTTGTGAATGTTCATGTGTATATAGAAAGGAAGCAAAAAGTGTTGTTAGAGGACCGGGAAAGGACAGAGTTGTGTAGCACAGCAGGAGAAATGTGAAGAGCAAGAGAACCAGGGAACAGAAGAAAGCAAGAAATTCTTCTTGTAAGCAGAGAATAAAGGGACAAAACCCCAATTAAACTGCAGGTAACTAGCATTTCACTTTTTAAACAAGTTCTTAATCTTAACTTTTTAATCAACTTTATCAGCACAAAAAGGTGAGGTGAGAATCCATGAGGAGTAAGAGTGAGAAAACAAGAATGAATGAAATAAGGAGAAATAAAAGATAAGCTGACTATGGCTTGCCAACCACATTTCTGGTATGTAATAAGAGTTGTGGTTTGGCTGACTGGGGTGTTTTGCTGGAGCGTTTTACAGGTGCGCATTTGAAGATGAAAATACCTCGATAGTCCTGTGGAATTCCCGTTCTGATCCTGGGCTACTAATAAAAATCAATTAACTTTTCTTGAGTATTTTATTTTCCTTTTTTTTTTTTTTAACAGCTGCAACAGAAAACTAGTATTAAAAAATTTTTAATAATGATAGAACTGAAGTTTTGTATTTGGTCCAATGTAAAGGCTTAGGTAGCCTTACTTGCATAAACAGTGATTGTCAGTCTGTGACAGCACTGATGATTTGGTGCCCACTTGTGGCTGTAAAATGTTAATACTAAACATGATTTTAATTTCTTTTTTTTTTTAATCTCATGTCTTCCTGCTTGGTTTTGTTTGGATTTGTCTTTTGATGGAATAGTACTGGTTTTAACCTTCATAGGAAAATTGTGGTGAGCTCATTTCATCTCAGGGCCAAATAATAACATCCACAAACATATACTTAATTTTGACTATGATTTTGATTTTTATATTTCTAGGCATCTTTTAAGTTCAAAAATATTTGGTAATCTCATCTTTTCAGATTTCTCTGGCACTGACATTTTAGAAAGCCAGTTTACTCATCCTACGAAAATCATTCTAAGTTTACTCTTTTTGAAGATCACTTAATACAGAAAAAATGTGATAGATCCATCCCAAGAGTCCTGGCTGATCACAGCTTAATAACAGAATTCATAAACATAAAAAGGAGAAATGGTCATGAGAATTTAAAAGAAGAAGAACAGGCACTATTTAAATACAGAAACATATTAGGAAGTAGCATTTAATAGGAACAGGTCACACTTACATGGTCTTTTATTCCCCTAATCATTGGACATTCAATTAAATTAAATGGTCAAAATATAACTACAGTTATCAAATGGATGTTTCTTAACACAGAAATTCAGGAAACTGATTCTCATTGCTGTATTCTATTTGTTTAGACCTGTTCTTCAGTTTCACTTGGTATATTGTTTGCTTTTTAACTACATGTGTGTAGTATGAAACAGACAAATAAATACAATAATTTCTGTTCAGATGGAGGGGGGGAAGGGATGGGAAATAATGGATGAATTACTCTAACCATTATTTCCAGAACAGCATCCTTTCCCCAAAGTACTGGAAACATACTTTCTTACTTTATTAAAATTGTCACTAGTTAATCTCAGTAGTTAATTTGTCACAGAGTTAATCTCACTTTGCAAACCTATTTATCAAAGAGTTTGCAGGGTTTATGTGTTCTGAGTGTTGATTATACAATCAAATAAATTAATTTACTTGTACTTCTTGTTTTTTGTATTTTTCTTTGTGTTAGCAATACCATATCTAATAGTAGCTAGTACAGCAGAGTCAGATGTGAAATATGTTTGTTACTTTGCTTAGTAAGGAGACAAGCATTATTTTCTCTATTTTATTCTTATGATTTTTTTCAGCTATATGTTCATGATCTGAATAAATAAATTGTGGGCAGCTTTATATAATTCTTCTACTTCTCAAAGGTTTTGTGAGGATAAAGTATATTTAAAAAAGAATTAATCTATCAATGTAAGTTTATGAAACAAGAACAAGAGGTAAATCATATTTTATTGAATGATGATAAACCATTATAAACTTCGTTGCTTCAATACATTTTGGCAAGTCAGGCCATATGTCTAACATTAACTATACAGGTTCTTCTTAATGAATTTGGAAAATATGTTACTAAAAAATGCAGCCCAGGACAGCTGGTCAGTATTCATGGACCACCTTCTCTGTGTCCAGGAGCAATGCATACCAACAAAGAGGAAAGCAGGGAAGAATGCTAGGAGGCCTGCCTGGATGAGCAAGGAGCTGCTGGATACACTGTCACTTAAAAGGAAGCTCTACAAGGAGTGGAGGAAAGGACAGCTGGAATGGGGGTATATAAGGAAGCTGCCCGAGCAGCAAGAGACCTGGTTAGGAAAGCCAAAGCACAGTTTGAATTGAATCTAGCCAGGGAGGTTATAGGGAACACTAAGAATTTCTACAGGTATATTAATGGTAAAAAGAAGACTAGGGAAGGTGTGGGCCCCCTCAGAAAGGAAACAGGTGAAATGGTCACAAGTGACCTAGAAAAGGCTGAGGTTCTCAATGACTTCTTTACCTTGCAGTATTCACTGCAAGGGCCTCCAGCCACACTCCTGGAATAGTCATGGAAGCTAATGGCAAGAACCAGAAGGAAAAACTGCCCATCATAAGTGAAGATCAGGTTCCTGATCACCTGGAGAACCTGAAAGTGTTCAAGTCCATGGGACCCAATGGGATACGCCCACGGGTACTGAGAGAACTGGCAGATGAGGTTGCTAAACCCCTTTCTATTATATTCCAAAAGTCCTGGCAGTCTGGGGAAGTCCCCACTGACTGGAAAAGGGAAAACATTACTCCCATTTTCCAAAAGGGGAAGAAGGAAGAACCAGAGAACTACAGGCCAGTCAGTCTCACCTCTCTGCCTGGTAAGATGATGGAGCAGATCCTCCTGGAGGCACTACTGAGACAGAAGAATAGTGAAGAGGTGATTTGGTACAGTCAGCATGGCTTCACCAAGGGCAAATCCTGCCTGGCAAACCTGGTGGCCTTCTATGAACAGGTGACAACATTAATAGATGAGGGGAGAGCAACTGATGTCATTTACCTGGACCTGAGCAAAGCCTTCGACACTGTCCCATACCACATCGTGGTCTCCAAACTGGTGACACATGGGTTTGATGGGGGGACCACGAGATGGATAAAGAACTGGCTTGATGGCTGCACCCAAAGAGTGGCTGTCAATGGCTCCATGTCCCAGTGGAGGCCAGTGACAGGCGGAGTCCTTCAGGGGTCAGTCCTGGGACCAGTCTTGTTCAACATCTTTGTTGGTGACATGGACAGTGGCATTGAGTGCACCCTCAGCAAGTTTGCTGATGACACCAAGCTGTGTGGTGCAGCAGGCATGCTGGAGGGAAGGGATGGCATCCAGAGGGACCTTGACAGGCTGGAGAGGTGGGCACAAGCCAACCTCATGAGGTTCAACAAGACCAAGTGCAAGGTCCTGCATCTGGTTTGAGGCAATCCCAAGCACAAATCCAGGCTGGGCAGTGAGTGGCTAGAAAGCAGCCCTGAGGAGAGGGACTTGGGGGTGCTGGTGGATAAGAAGCTCAACATGAGCTGTCATGTGCACTTGCAGGCCAGAAAGCCAACCAGATCCTGGGCTGCATCAAGAGAAGTGTGGCCAGCAGGTCAAGGGAGGTGATTCTCCCCCTCTACTCAGCTCTGGTGAGACCCCACCTGGAGTAGTGCATCCAGTTCTGGAGCCCCTATTACAAGAGGGATCTGGACATGCTGGAACATGTCCAGAGGAGGGCCACCAGAATGATCAGAGGGCTGGAGCACCTCTCCTATGAGGAGAGACTGAAAGAGTTGGGGCTGTTCAGTCTGGAGAAAAGAAGGCTCCGAGGTGACCTTATTGTGGCTTTTCAATATCTGAAGGTGGCCTACAAGAAAGCTGGGAGGGATTTTTTAGGATATCAGGTAGTGATAGGACTAGGGGGAATGGAATAAAACTGGAAGTGAGGAGATTCAGGCTGGACGTGAGGAAGAAGTTCTTCCCCATGAGAGTGGTGAGAGCCTGGAATGGGTTGTCCAGGGAGGTGGTTGAGGCCGCATCCCTGAACGTGTTTAAGGCCAGGCTGGATGTGGCTCTTGCCAGCCTGATCTAGTGTGAGGAAGGTTGGAATTAGATGATCCTTGTGGTCCCTTCCAACCCTGACTGATTTAAAAAAAAAAAAAAAAAAAAAAAAAAGAGAATCATAGAATGGTTTGGGTTGGAAGAGACCTTAACTAGTTCCAGCCCTCCTGTGGTTGATATGGACACTTTACACAGTTGCTCAAAGGCCTGCCTAACCTGGTCTTGAATGACATGATCTGTTACTATGAGTGAGCATATAGAACCAGGAGCTGTAACAAAAATGGTAGTCAGGCAGGAATTTTCATTTCAGTACAATCCCTAAGTAATCTTTAATTTATTCCAAGCATGCAATTTCTTCTGCTGTATGTGATGGACATAAAATTAACTGAGAAAATATTAAGAAGTGTTTCAAACTCTGAGTTTTAGTTTTCATGTAAAACAGAAGAGAATGGGGTAGATTGTAGGTAGGAGAGGAAGATTTGGAAGAACTGAGATGAAGTGTGAGTGCATGTAAGATCGGGTTTATTCCATTTTGGACCATTGTGTTAGAAATTATGTATGAAAAATGTGCTGATATTTTGAAAATGCTGCTGAGTTCAAGCAGCGGTTCTGTTCATTTTGGGTGGTTATGAGAAATGAACAAAAAACAGTTAACCCAATGGACTTTCTTCTAACTTTTGCTTAGCAGAAGGAGTCAAATCTTAGCAAGAATATTTGCTTTTTCACTTCCTCATAGGAGAACTTTTCTTTCCCAACTTTTGGTACTCCAAATAGTACCAGTCATGCTCTTATCACCTGAGACAGATATGACAAAGATAATAGCACTTGTAAAGAGCATCAGAACAGATTTCTATTAGATCAAATAGCCCTATGTATTTTTTCCCCATTTTTTTTTTAGAGGTTGTTTGTTTGTTTGTTTTGGGAATTTTTCCTTTTTTTTTTTTTTTTTTTCAAATGGCAGCTGTAGTAAGAACTCAAAAAATCTGTAAATGATGTATTGTGCGTGACAGCCTTTATATAATAATTTATCCTTCATGACAGGAAGGAATTCCACAAGTGTCACCACTTATTACAGTTGTCACAGTTCATAGAGCATATAGTTGGAGGGACCTTCTGGGTCATTTGGTGCAGGATTCAACCGATGTATTAGATTTTCTCACTTAACATCTACTGTCTCCTTGAGTGCATGCAATGGAGCTTTAGTGACTTCGTTGTTAGCGAATGCATTAACCCATTGATACCTAACTTGAATTTCTTCCATCAAATTACTATTTTTTGACGTGATTCCAAATACAAGCTTCCAGCTTCCTGAGAAATAAGGGTTTGGGTTTTCTTTTAAATAAACAGTTATGGTGAAATGTCAGCACATATCTATGCTTCCTAAGACATATTAAGCCTAGTTGAAAATATTCAGTTAGCTTTATAATAAATGGGACTGTAGAGTCATTTGAGACTGTAGCTTCTTGAAATTCTGATTATTTTCTATTATTTTTATTGGCAGTATCTGTGATGACAATGCCAGTCAGAGACAAGTGCAAGTTTCTTCAAGTTCTTCTAACAACTGGCATAAGGTAAAAGACAGAGAGTCTTGCCTACTAAAGTGGAATTCACAGAGAGAGTTGCTTCTGCTTTAGAGAACTAGTGCTCAAAAAAGCTCTACAAATTTTGTTTGGAAGGGTTTTTGTTTCTTAGTAGACAAGAAGCAATCTGAATGTCTGACAGCTTCTAAGGTTTTTTAAAATCTATTGAACCAAATCGTTCTATGGCAAACAATTGTTGAACTGATCAGTTCAACAACATATTTTCTCAGTATTTAATTTTGATGTTTCCTCCTTATTTTTTTGTTTTGTTTTAAACTTCACATCCTTTTAATTTGCTGTTGTCCTTCAGTAGAAGAAAAATTGACATGAATATGCCTTTGTGTTAATTTTATGAGAGATATTCTTGATTCCCTTG
This sequence comes from Indicator indicator, assembly GCF_027791375.1. Taxonomy (NCBI): domain Eukaryota; kingdom Metazoa; phylum Chordata; class Aves; order Piciformes; family Indicatoridae; genus Indicator; species Indicator indicator. The sequence goes on along the minus strand of NC_072053.1, from coordinate 47,341,774 downwards.
TTTTCCAGGGTTTAAAACTGAGATGCTTTTATTTCGATTTTTGAATCTTCTGCAGATTCCAAGAAAATGCTCCCACTGATCTGTTGTCTGGTTTGTCTTGTATCAGTTCAAGGTAGCATGAGTTATTTTGACTGATTTAACGGTTATCACATAGAATGTTTTGAGTTTGTTTGTTTATCTGCTTGTTTCTTGTAATGTGTTTGCTTATTTACAGCAAAAAAAGAATGTGTACTCATCAGCAGATATTTTGCCATCTGGGATTCATCTTCACACTACTACCTTGACACAAAACAAGAGATTTCTGAAGAGTGATCTCTACAAATTTCACGGGACAGATATTATACAGAAAAAAAAAATTCACAGTAATGGTAAATCTGAAAAATTAGAATCCTGTGTTGGGATAGGAAGTGCCACTTAGCAGAGAACTAATGAAAATTTCCTTGATAATCCACCTTTGACAGACAAATTGCTAGGCAGCAAGGTCTTTCTTTCAACTACCTACTTGGGATGAACTCCAATTAGAAGAAGAAATTCTGGGGAAGATACCATGTTTTAAGCTATTTAAGAGATAAAAAATTGTATGTGGCTAGTGTTAATTCCCATGTGACCTTCTGAAGGACAGATGAGTCCTTTCTCAAGCATAAGCATCTTACTGTTTCAAGGGAAACCTAACACTGCCTAAACTGGGAGTTATAGTTGCCTAACTTTGAGAAATGTCTGATCTGGTTTTGATGTCACTGAGTAAAGGTCAGCCTGAAGCAGACCATCAATATGGACAGTTTTAACTTGAAACGCTGAAGTCTGACCAAGATATATAAACCAAGATAGTTTAGGCAGTCTTAATATTATTATACTATGCTCCCTAGGGGAAAAAAAAAATCTATCAGTCAGTGCTGGCTATGCCTTGATGTCACTACTATCAACATAAATATTTGCTCTGTTACAATCTCCTGATTTCAATGTAGATAACATCCCTTTAGAAATACTGCTGCAAGAAATTATATGGGCAAATGATACATTAAAATAAGGAAAGCCAAATGATTATTGATTAATTCTTAACATTTTGGCCATAATAACAGCTGATTTAAATTATACACTTTAATAAATGATGTGAAATACATCTTGGTTGGTTAGTATATTGAGACAGCACTAGGAAGGTGTGCGCTGCAAAAAGTACAAAGTTTTAAGAATTAAGGTTAGATTAGCTTTCTGCCAAGATAATATATTAGTGATGAAAGTTGACATTGACAGCTACAGGAAAGTGATAACATACTTAGACATTGTACAGTGAAAGATGTACGAAAAGGCTCTTCTGTCTGCCAGTTTCTGCTGAAGGGCATTTGAAGTCTTTTCCCCTATTGTTGTACTTGTTGGTTGAAAGGAATTCCAAACATGGACTCTGGTCTTTTGCCTCCTTTCCCAGAACTGTAAAGGAATGATTAATTCGATCTTCTCACTCGTAGATTTGTTTGAAAACCAACCAAACTACTTATCTACTATGAGATGTAAATCCCACAGGATTTCTTTGGTTAGGCTGGTCATATATTGAATTTGAAAGCAGGAAATTAGATTGGAGAAAATGAGGCTTATGCATACAGGTCAGAGTCCCTGTAATGCCCTTCTGCAATATCAGAGTGGAAAGTAGTAACAATAGTTTTCATGAACAGTTGCAAGTGAAGTTGCCACTCAGATTCCTCAGAAAAAGTATGACAGATTACTACACACGTTACATGTATATTATGCATTTATCTCTTTCACAGATTAAATATATATATATATATATATATCAGGACTATATACCCTCTTTAAACACAAAAAAAAAAAAAAAATTGAAGTACTGAGGTAATTCTTTCCCCCTTGGTGAAATTAGAGGTAAATGCATTTTGGCTCACTGTGAAAACCATTTAAATGTCACATGTTTAAGAGTTTAATTTGGGGTCATTTTTATGAACATCTTATTGAAGGTGCAACCATGAAAAATGGATAGCAAAAAATATGGCTTTGTATATCTATGTGTGTCTGTATATGTATGTATATATTGGTGTCAACATACATAGAATATTCTAGGTTTTATTTTTAATACACACACACAGAAACCACAACTGAGAAGTAAAGTTCTACAGGACAAGATTAATAAGGTACCAAATGTTGTTTGCTGACGGAAACAGCGTTAAGGATATATTTTCTGTGGAAAACGGAGTAAGATGTGGAAAGATTATGAAAATGTAAGCATCATGTATAGCAGTGGAAATGAAGTATATGACTTAGGCAGTATTTAGAAAAGATTCAAGGAAATAAAAAGGACAAAGAAAAAAATTGTTCTCATTCAGAGCAGGATTTCAGAACAGTATGTCTCTGCTTATGTGTGAAAATTCCCTCTATCCTGAATTGTTGAGTATACTCAGAAAGAAATCCTTTAACCTTTGCTATCCCTGTTTCAGGACACTGAGAAACAGAAAAAGGGCAAGCAGGTTTTAAGCTCAATTCTTGGCATGGCACTTTAGGAACGGAATCTACTATAATCAATGATCCCAATCAAGATTATAGTAGTATTTTACACAGAACTGTTCATTTTACATACAACTGTTCAACTCTGAGAGTACATCCTAGAAGTATCCACATCAGATTACTCTAGTGTGTGGTGAACAGGGTACTCTTGGGAGATAACACTCTAAATCATTTATCACATAGACATCAAACACCACTTGTATTTCATAACTCTGTGCATTTAAAGCTATCTTGTGGCTAAAAATGCAATCAAATTCAGATCACGTTTGTCCACAGGAAACTAGGGAAGTGTTTTTCAAAAGATGTCAAGCAAATAGAAATATGATACAGTTTCTCATTCCAAAAGAAGAAGGGGAAAAAAAGGCCACAAAACTGAAAGCCATGACATTATCTTACTTTTCACAAAAGTGAATACCACAAATGCCACTGCTTTCCAGTCATATGTTTATTCAGGACTGTGGCGAGAGTCAGAGGTGATGTGAAACTTTTAGAGTAGTCCCTGTGACTCAATCTGCTTTTTGTATGTAAAGAATAATGTTGTTAATTTATTAATTATGAAAAATGAAAATTATTTTTATTGCTATAAAATTATTAATATCCATTTATCAGTATTTATATGAAGATCCTAGAGCAGGTCATGAAATATATCCCGTAAATTGGTACAATATAATGATTTTGAACCCAATTTAAAAAAATATGAAACAGATATTCAATTAAGAACTGAGGTTGCAATTCCATTGCTTGTCCACCAGATGACGACTCTACAGACACGGCTCCTAAACAGCTAGAAGAGTCAGAATGTCAGGGTAATGCAATCAAAGGAACCTTTCAGAGACTTAAATCACTTATGTTCATGAATTATAGCTCCAGGAATGCTGGGGAGGCTGCTTGTAAACCATAAATTACAATACTACATGAGCTAAGGTGTGGGGATTTTAAACAGAACCAAATCTGGTGTTAAACACATGAATGCTGAAAAGATACAGTTTCTCTTGTAGTTAAGCTCACTGCTAAGCTACTGCTAGGATGGCTGCCTACGCTGCCTCTGGGGAAAGGGACCTGGTGGGGGCTGCAGCTGCTGTGGCTGGTCATTGCCGAGGCTCAGAGGCTTGCAGAGACCCAGCGCTGGCTCCTGGGAGCAGTCCCTCTGGAGGTGGCAGTGGGGGCAGCTTTTTCCTCCTGCAACTGCGGGGGGTGGGGGTGAGATGTAGACTTCTGCCGACAAGAAGGTTCCCTGGATGGGATCTGGGGCTGTGGTCCCTGCAGGGGTTGACAGGGTGCTGTGGGGAATGTGGTTCCCTCCTGGAGCTGCTAGAGAGTGTGAGGGGGATGGCTTTCCCCTGGCTTGCTCTGGGCTGTGCAAGCACTGCCGAGGTCCTCTCTGCGACTGCTTTTCCATTTCTAGGGTTACAGGTGATGTGAAATTTAAATTCTCGCTGAAAACGAACAAGAATGATATTTGTAGAGGTTTTATAAATATTTATTTACACTATATTGCAAGTTATTTACAATTGATATTTACAGGTTCTAGTATTCAGTTGGAAAAAATCAATTCTGCAGAATGTATATATATATATATATATATATGGGCACTTTAAACAGTTTGAGGAAATATAGAATTTTAGAAAGTGAAACTAATTCAGAAAGAGGTGGGGGGGGAGTGAGTGCCTGTTGGGGATCAGCAAGCCTACAAACAGGCAGTTTGGCACAAACTACTACAGAAACTCTATGAAGAAATATATAGCTTACTCACTAACTGAAGAACTTCGCGAGGTCTTTTCTTAATACTGTTTTGTATTTCTGGAAGTTGTAGCACGGCTGTACCGTAATACAGAAATTGAAATGGCTATGACCGCGTGGTGCTGTGCCGCGTGGTTGCAAGCTTCTCTGGGAACAAAAGGGTCCTGGGATTTTGCCGGTGAGCTTCAGAGGTTTTTGCAAGTCAGTTTGTGAGGTGTGCTGTGTAAAACGAGCTTGCCGCTCCAGGGGAAAAGCCTTGTCGCCACGGTTGCAGGGCAAGGCATAAGTGGCTTCTCTGTGAGGCTGAGGCAATCTTTTCCGCTATCTGCAGGGATCGGCCGGGGAGGTGTTGGTCCTGCCAAAGCAATGTCCCCACCTCAGGGCGGCTGTAGCGATCCAGGATGGGTGGTGCACACAGGTTACCACGGTTCGACTCAGTGGTCACTCGGGCAATGGTGGCAATCCGTGGTGATGCACTCGGACACACCAGTTCGATTCCTGGGCAAAAGCAGATCTCTCGGCAGTGCAAGGCGCAAGGCAAATACAGGCACACATGCAGGAACAGGCACAGGTACAAGCATGGAGCAAGGAGCACGAAGAAAGGAGCACTGGTTTACCAAAACAACCCCTATTTAACATTTGCCACACGAACACTAGTCAGTGAGCATCCTTGGTAACCAGAGCTATTAACCAATGAAATGATGTTGTACCAAATGTATTGTGAGCATGACCCTTAAACAAAGCCAGCATGAGCAGGTCACCTGAGCTTTGTTTACCCCATCGGGCCCAGGGAGATTGTTTACCCAGAGTAAGTGGTGCCAAGACTTCCCCCCCCACTCCACAGGGAGAGGGAAGAGGGGGTTCAAGCAGAACATGTAGGGACGTGTCCTGCCACTATTTGGGATGTAGTCTTGGGCACAGGCATCATTCACCACAACGGGTCAGTCCTTTATAAAGCTATATGGAATGCTCACAGGAGGTCCTGGCTCTGAATTGCCCTAGGTCAGCTTTTGATTTAGCAGGCTGTGGAGCAGCAGTGGCTCTCCTCTCCTGCAACTGCGGGGTCCTTTGTTATGAAGCAGGCACACAGAGGGCTTTGGCTCACAGGTCTGTGGCTCATGGCTGTAGCAGACTATGTTAGGACTTGCCGAAGGGCTAAGGTTAGTCCTTCCCCCAACTGGATCAGGCTTACAGGTGACATCTCACTAATCCCTGAAGATCTTGATCAGTGGGGAAGCTTCACATTCTCCCTGTCGCCTCTGGAGTTTTATACCTTTTCCAGTCCCATATGTAGTCACACTGTCCCAAACAGTTGATCTGGTGTCAGTGCCAGTCCAACAGTTATTTACCGGTGCCAGTCCTGGTCTCACTGTAACATTCCTGAGAGCAGAACTTGTGGCCTCGTCTGGTTATAAGCTGCTATTGTCACAGAACTTGTGACAATGATGTGGAAACACCTTGGGAAACTGCTCTGTCAGTCAGCTTTTGAGAGTCCTGTCCATGAGGACGTCCATGAAAACTTATAGTTCCACCATCCGCTGGTTATGAGCACGGAGTTTGTGGTCTTGTAGATAAGAAGAGATCCCTCTGAGACAACAGTGTGAAGGCAAACATGAGGATGTGCTATTTTGGGTAGAGTCCTGTTTACAGTGAAACTCAGTGTCGGCACAGAGCTTGTGGTCCTCTGGGACAATGATGCGAAACACTTTGGGAAGGCAAAAAATGCTCAGGCAATTAGAGGGAGATGAACATAACTCTTTACATCACCCTGTGATTCAGCATTGGTCCAAGGTATTTCAAAGTAGCCTTCTACAATGGCTATTTGAGTATAGTGTACAGAGGGGGAAAGCAAAGAAATACAAGCAGCAAGGCAAGTTATCATACATTTCACTATGACAATGCTAACCAACAAGAACAAACAATCTGAACGACCCATTCCCCATACCCCATCAGTCCTGGGGACTGGAGAATTCCAGATACACATCTTCCACCAAACAAGTCCAAAGGTATCAGGGAGTGGTGAATTTCCCGTTTGGTCAGAGACCATGTGCATTTTGGTTCATGCTTCCTCGATAGTGGTACTTGCTAATAAAACAGACACTGACAAATTTAGCATTCCACAAACACCATTATCTCTTAATAATGACATATCAAGAGCAAGGTGGTTTTGTAATGCCATTTTATGTATTTGTTGTAATTGAACATTAGCCTTCCCTAATGCATTTTTATTCCAATTGGACAGGGTATGAACCTGTCTGGTTAAATTTAAAAGGCCCAGCCAAATTCCAGAAGTTAAGGTACCTGGTACAAAAAAGGCTTGTAAGCGTAGTCCTCATTTTTGTCCCTCTGTAAACCAGTCAGGATAATACATGGATATTTGTGTGACATGGGTCACCTCTCATTTTCCTCTGGTTTTGGTGGTCCAACTGGACTTTCTACTTGGGCAGAGTGATGGAACTACAATACAACATTTCAGTCCCACATGATTAACCAGTTTGATCATAGATTGGAACTTCCCATCAGAACAACCCCATGCCAGTCCCAGAGGGTCTGGGTACATTGTATTGTGGCAATCCCATTCATTTACATTGTCATGGAACTGCAAAGGTTGAGAGCTCCAAGCACCAGAGGTACTCTCCCAATACTGGGGAAGTCAACTAGCGATGGCTGCCCGGGAAAATGGGATGGTCTGTGAGGATGGTCCAGTCTGTTAACCATAGGAACCAGAGTTGGTGGCTTTGGTCAGAAAGCTGTAAGCTTAGGGCATCCATTTATACTCCAGTGGTCATTTACACTCTTGACTGTGTCCCACAAGTGTCCTGACCATCCAACTTCATGTGGTTTCAAAAATCTTTTTAATAGGCCATTTGTTCTTTCTACTATCCCATTTGCCTGAGGATAGTATGGAGTGTGGAATACCTACTGAATTCCTTCATCTTTAGCCCAGTCTTGGACTGCTGTTGTTGTAAAATGAGAACCATTGTCTGATTGAATAGATGTTGGTTTAGGAAGAGAACTAAACCACATTTTTAGAATCTCCATGGTGTTGCTACCAGTTGCTCATTAAGAAGCCGCTGCCTGGACTGGATCAGATACTACCACCGCAACCAACACACATTACTTCCCTTCTGACCTTCATAAATGTCCAATGTAATCAACTTACCAGGTCTCCCAAAAGGCCTTACCATCTTGAAGGTGTAAGTCTGCTTGCCCGAAAGGGTGCCTATCTAGTCAAACTCAGCACTGCTCATACTCAGGGATGCAGGTGGAACAGGCTTCCTTTGTTAACGGCCATCCTCTGCTTACAGCTTCCCTGTATAACTCCTGTGTACCTCTGTGTGTAACAATTCCAGCAACCTATCCCACTTCTCTTCTATGACTTCCGTGGTTACTGAGGCTAATCTGGCCAATTCATCCACTGCATTATTCCAGTGACTAATGGGAGCATCGATCTCCTCGTGTGAAGGTACCCATCCCACAGTAAAGTTTTCTTTTACTTGCTATATTAAATATTTCTTACCACTTTTCATTGCTGCCAGACAGGTACTCGATTTACATCTCAAATGCTCTATTCCCAAAATGGGAGACACTGGGTACAACCTTTAAAGACAGCAAATAAATTAGTGTAGATGAATACCAGATCTGTTGTTTCTGCTTTCCAACTAAACACACTCCAGACAGTTATTAATTCTTCAGTCTGAGCACTCCCTTCTCTCTTTGTGATGATTTTATCTTGAATATTAACCTGTAAGGCTACTGCCCTGAATTTCCATGGTTTTCCTTCATGTTTTGTTGAGGCATCTGTAAACCAACAGACAAAGTTCCTCAGACAGAGGTGGTGTGATTTAAATTGTTGAGGGCAGAGGGCCATCTGACTTCTCAAGTGTGGCTTCTTCCAGTATGGGGAGCACCTTTGGGTTACCTTTGGTCACTTGGAAAATAGTACAATAATGATCAATTTGGGCATACCATTTTTGAACAGTTGCACACTCTGCCGCTCCTTCTGGAGGGGGAGTTCCAGATAGTACTGCCTTTATTACCCTAAAGGGTCCTCTTAATACAATTGATTGCTTCTTTTATAACCAGTATGAAGGGTTCTTGGAAGGGAAGATTTATGCCACATTCATACTGACATTCTAAATGACCTCGGAGAGTGAAAAACATATTAGACTTCCTCCCATTTTACTGATTCTGCATCCTGTGTTGCCATCCACATCACAGTGCAATTATTTCTCCAAACGTCAAATCAAGACCCACACCTAGAAAAGTATGTATTATAGAATCATAGAATTGTCAGGGTTGGAAAAGACCTCAAGAATCATCTAGTTCCAACCCTCCCTGCCATAGGCAGAGACACTTTCCACTGGACCAGGTTGCCCAAAGCCGCACCCAGCCTGGCCTTAAAACTTCCAGGGAAGGGGCATTCACGACATCCTTGGGCAAACCCTCCCAGTGTCTAAATGCCATGGAAAGATTGCCCAGACGTTCCAACCACAAATAAAACACCTAATTTTATAAATAGGTCTGCATTCATTCTCACAAACATACAAGTTCCAAAAACATTCATAAATAACACAGCACAATATACTAAAAGCAGTAGTACAAAGGGACACACACACCCTATGAGGGCCACAAAGTAATGAAGGCGTGACACCTAAGAACTGTAGCACTACAGTTACAATGGGTCAATTAGCATCCAAAAAACAGTCAGCAAGCCACCTTGCTATACCAATCCCCCTATCTCTCTGTGCTCCGGCAGCAGGGTGAGAGATAAGAGTCAACACAACCCTCCTGTCACTGCTTGGGAAAGGAGAAAAAAGAAAAATTCAGACTCAGACTTACACACAGATAAAGCCAGCTCTTCATCCTTACAACGCAAACCAAGTTATGAAAAGCCTACAAATAATTTCAACAGACAGTTCTCAAAAAAGCATGAACTCCAATAAGGTGTCATAATGCAAATTTCCATTCTTGGGCGATTTTGCCCCATTGTCCAATTTATAGAGAATCCACCATCTATTACAGTATTTAATTGAAGTCTCCTGATTCTCAGGGTGTTCTGCTAAAGCCTATTTTCAATTTTGTCTACTTTATTTATTCTCTCTTTTACTTCCTTTAACAGCCTGAGGGTAAATAGACTGGGGGCTTATTCCCCGTTCCGACATTGATACATTTGCCTCTGCAAAACACCCATCCCTTTCTTCCAAAAGTTTCTCATTAAGAGCATTTTGTGATACACTAGCATGCAGTTTCTCTTCCTCTAATTGTGGCTGCAGTGTCTTCACCGCATCCTTTAACAACGTAATAATTTGGTCCTTTTTTTTATTAGCTGTTACCATCTGATTTATGGCAACACATTCCTGGTTGTGCTGTTCATTTGCTGCCAAAAGGACAGCCCCCAGGACCACACATAAGACAGATTTGCTTTTTCCTTTGCGAAACTTGGCTTCTGCCTATAAAGCAGTTATTCAGTTCACTATTGTTTGGGGCTTATTCCAGGTTTTTTTGAGCCCATTCCATTCCTGGTAGTGAGAGCTTAAGACTTTGTTCACAAGACTTTCAAAGATTATGCTCAATTCAGTTTCCACAATAACCCGTCTCAAGGGAGGTACTTCACTAAAGAATATTTACCAAATGGCTCACTCCCCTCTCCCTTGAGCATTGTCCATCTTAATTGAAACGTAAAAATTATTGTTACTGTTCTTATTATTAATATCACAAGTTACTGTCTTCCTGACCAGGCCTCAAAAAGCCCTCCCCTGCTATGCCTCTCCCATACTCATGTGATGTAGGTACCAATTCAGCTCACCAGCTCCAGGGTGAGCCAGACTGCTCCAGACCCAGATTGACAGCATGAGCAAGGCTGAATGAGGATTCTCTCCCCTGCACTGACATAAGGCTCCATGTATCCACGCAGGAGCAAAGAGGGAGGAAAAATGGGGAGAAAGTAGCCATGAAGCCAGTTTTATATGGGAGATGCAGACATTGTGGGAATGAAATAACAAAATATTACAATTTCCTTCCACCCTCGGACACTCAAGACCTCCTGGAGGTCTTCTCCACGCTTTCTTAAAGGAACCCAGTCTCAAACTATGACAGGGAGACAAACATAACTCTTTACACCATAACTCCTTACACCCTGGCTTGATAAAGAAACAGTCAGAGGAATTTTTCTTTGGAGAATGGTATCCAAAAGAGAATTTAAACATGTTAAACAATAGGCAACAATCCAGGCAAAGCTAGCAAGCATAGATATCTGTGAAGGATGCAGTTACCAAATGTAACAAGAGCCATGGGGAACTAAGTATTTGGGTTTTAATGTTTGTTTGTCAATTTTCTTGTCAATATACAATTGTCTTTTGGTACAGTGGTAGATCTCAGATACTGCACTCATAATTTTCCTGTACATATGCAGATGGAGAGCCTAGAAATGAAGTCTAAAGCAACTCTTCCTTACTGAGTCATTGCGTATATCTCAGTGCAGAAGTTTCCCATCAGAGCGGAGCTCCAGTTTCCTGAAGGATTTCACTGTGTGGTGTGAGGTAGAGGGATGGTGGGAAATCTGCAGATCCAGCAAGACAGGGATTCACTCCTATGTGTATCTGAAGGGTAGAAAACTTCTCTTGCCAAAGTTGTTCAGCTCTGTGTTATTATCTCTTAAATAAAGAGGATTTGAGCTTTTGGCACTGTTAGAAAAGGGACCCTATGTGCTTAGCTGCAGTCAGATGCACTTTGCCCTACAAGATTCCCCTGTGCCAGCTCATGAGTGGCATATAATCTGGATAAATGGACCCTACAAAGTTTAACTTGTAGAGCCCTTTCACTTCAAGACTGTCTACTCTTTTGTGTTCCTCTGCCCTTGAACTCAGTGTTTTCAGAAACGTGTTCATGAGAACTTACCTCGTATCAGTTACAGAGGCACTGAGGTGCGTTTAGAAGCTCTGAGGAGACTGGTTTCAGTGCTCAGCTATGTTCTAATATTGTCTTGCCTAATTTTGGCATTCACTCAACTTTTTGCTGCTACTGGCATAGTGTGGAAAGATGGCAAGTCACTGAAAACGGGTTATAAGCAGCCCTTCTGCAATAAACTTATGCAAGTCTTTGTGTTACAGGAAGTCTGTGTATTTTCACAGTAATAAGATATATCATGCTCCCTCCAAGAATATACTTCAGTACTGTTGCTTCAAAATGACTGTTTTTGCCCCTTTTTTTTTGGGGGGGGGGGGGGGGGGTGGTGTGGGGGTGGGGAGGATGGGAGGTAGGGGGTCTCTGTGTGTGTGTGTGTGTGTGTGTGTGTGTGTGTGTGAATGCCATCAGATATTCAACTTTCTCCAGCTGAGGAATCTGATACTGCAGACTGAAGAAGGATATATTGTCAAAATGTAGGTCTTATGGACTGGAATGATGAGAGAAAAATGAAATCTTTATATCCCAGCAAAAGTTACAACAGAGATTTACATTTCCCAGAAAAAAAAAAATTACTTTCATAGATCTCTTAGGATTTTGTATTGACAGGCAAGCAAGGTACATCTTGGACATTCCTGGCAGATGAGTCAAGACAGTTATCCCCAAGATCAGGTTCCCAGGAGGCCAGGTGTGCTCCTGTGAATCTGACTGGTGTGGTGTTATTCCCATCTGTGTGGGCATCTTACCAGTTGCTCTTGACTAAAGCAAATAATCCAAACTCTGCCTTATTCAGGGTTTTAGGTTTTAAACTATTTGTTTGGATAGGATCAAAGAATTCCAGTGTCTGGCATATTTAGTGCTGATCCCCACTTTGTGGTGCCTTCTTTCCTGCTGCTTCTCTTATGATTCCTGGGTTTCAATGATAATTACTATTTGACAATGTTCTTAGCTTTGCCCTTTGGTCTGTTGTTCCCTTTGGCTAGTACAACATATATTTTCTGACCTCAGCCTGGCCTTAACCACTGGGTATGACTTATCACATCTTGATCAAGAGTCCCTGCCTCTGCCGATACCCTGAGCAATGAGATTGGAGAGCAGCTGGGGGTTTTTGAATTAATTTGATTCAAAGTCTTACAAAGACATGAAAACATAACAAAATGTATTTCTAGGCCATGATGTCAATGCAAAGCTAAAGATTATTTCCATTTTAAAAAGTTGCCCAAGAAATAAAACTTATTTTCATGCAAATCATTCCATTCATGCTGAATCATCCCCATCTGCTTTAAAGAACAGACAACCACAAAAAGACATATTTATTATAAGCCATATAAGAAAAACACAGATAAATACTGTAAACTGAGAGCAGTTCAGCAGCATCTGAGAAGTCTTTCCTCATGTTTCACTAATTATGCAACAACTGCTTACTCTTCTAATGTGTTACATTTATAGAAGAAATAGGTTTCTGTAAGAATTCCAGCATTGTTGTACTTCTGAAACTACTGAGACCTTTTGCTGCATGTTATCATTTTACCAGGACTGAGGCTGACAGTGTTAAGACTTTTTATAAATATTAGTTTAGAAACTGATTTGTTGAGGTGAAGTTCAATATCAATATGTACTGTTATTTGTAAAAAAAAACCTTTTAAAAAAGAGTTAATGAAATTTGAATGTAAGGAGAAATGGACATTTTTCAGCCTGCAGACGTGTGTGGAATATTGAGATTTGCAATATTAGTCTTACATATAAGTATAATAGTTCCTGGATGGTTTTGCTCTAGGTGGTTGAGGTTTTAAAAATCTGAAAGAAGAAAAAGAGGTAAAATCTAATTTGTTAGATAGAAATATATGGGTATGTTGAATGGAGTCATGATGTAAATCCTTACTTGTTTTATTATTGCAAGAAAAAAATTGAAAAATACACTCTTGCAAAAAGTCAGTCTTAATTGGTCTCATTTTTACAGAAGGCACCTGATTTATCTTCTTTTTTAAAATTTTATTTCACATTGACATTGAGTAAAAATGTTCATCAAAATAATTTTTAGTTTTTGTATTTTCTGTGACTCACTTGCAATTATGAATTTACAAATGCTTAATTAACACTTGCTCAGCTTTTCTATGATATACATTCACCTGTCTGTATTATGAATTTTTTATTTCTTGAAAATCATAGCTAAAAGAAACATTTTTTATTCCAAATCATTATTTCACATGAAAAATCTGAAATATAACATTTCAATTAAATGAATAAAGTGGTAAAATAGTTTAGTAGTCTTTAGTTTCACATTGTAGCTTTATACTTTCACAAATACTTCATTAGCTGATACTAATTTAGTCATTTTATTTATGAATAAATTATTTATGAATAAAATATCCTACAACTATAAACCTTACATGTCCTCTTCATCCCTTCTGCACTTTTAAAACACGTTATATGTCACAGTAAGCCATAAATTAAAAATGTCTTTTGCTGCTGTGGGTTCAAATATCTCAACCCTAAAACGCAACTCCTCAGTTACTGTGTCTGTAATACGCATGTATAAAAGTCAGTTTATGTAGGTACAAAGAGAAAATCCTGCCTGCCAGCTGTGCTGCTGACATAAAACTTCAGCATTATTGTGGAAGCTATTTTGAAATTGTATCCCCATCATAATGCATGCAAAAGTGAGTGTCATGTTGCTGAATGATTTATTACAGTTTCAAGGGCAGCGTATGCTGCTATGAGCTTTTGCACGGATGGGAGGAGATCTGGTATAAATAGGCTAGAAACAGCAGTGTTTGGCAAGGGACAGTCTAGGCCACTAGGTGACACTACTATATCACAGATGGGCAGGTTGAATATTATTTATCCAGCAGATCAAAAAAATGCATAAGTAGCAGCTTTTCCTAGAGTTTATAAAAGTTTTCAGACCTATTTTTAAATATAAAGATCATTTTCCTTTTTATTTTATTTTTCTTTCTCCAATTCGAACTCCTGAGTTATTTTGTGATGTTTTTTTGAAGAGTTAAGTTGGGGCATTTTTTGTAGAGGCACTACAAACCAAAATGTAAAGAAAGATTATGTTTTCAGGGCGATATAAATCATGTATGCTTTTTCTTACTAATACCACTATCGCTGGTGAAAATGTCAAGGCAAAAAAAAAAAAAAAAAAAGACTGCTTTTTCTTTTCTCTCTCTCTCTCTTTATTTTTTTTTTTTTTTAATTTAAATAATATTTCACTAATATGTGTAATACTGAGTATGAATGCATCTTGTCTGTCAAACACATCTTTAAGTGCCTTGGACACTATATGTATATATAAAACCACACAATCTTACTAAAGCAAAATAACTGAAAATCAGTATGCATAATGCTAAGACAGCATTCTGTTATTTGAAAATATACTTTGAAAATACTGTCAGAAGAAGTGATAACTGGGCTCAAGTTTGTGTGACAGGGCCCCACAGAATAGATACAATTACAAATGATAAAATAACCTTGACAGTGTTCCTGTCCAATTTGCCACACAACAGTTAATATTGTTATGAGGTTGGTTTGGTTTTTTTCCTTGCTCTTCTTGTTTGTTTTGGATTGTTTGGGGTTTTTTTTAACCCTTTTCATTTCCTCATTGGACTTTTCCCAGAAGTGTTTGAAGCTAACAATTTTTGATGGATGATAGCAACTCCATTTTTCAACAACCACATTCTTCATGTAGGAACAACATGCTTTGTTTAAGGAGGTGGAAGTGCAAATGAAGAACTGTTATTCTCAGGCAATGCTAAGCCTGCAACTCTAAAATGCAATATTGAACTGTCCTCAGTACAGTGTAGACAGAAATCCTATTTTGTTTTTCAAACTGCAGGTTTTGCATCCATTAGCTACATGGTTTATAATTAGTGTTTGGGCCAAACAAAGAGTCAATATGATGTCATGTCTAGACAACATGTAAATTAATATGAAAGCAATTGAGTTACAAATTCTATACTAATACAAATTAATCTGAATTAAGTTTAATCCACAGTTATTAACTGATTAAATGTGGCTGTTGGTAGCTACAGGGTGCTGACTTCCATCTGTGATCATTAGGGGCACAGCTTAATAACTCATTCTACACTGAGAAATATTTAAAGCAAATGTCATATATAGTGACTCTTCATGCTTGTTCACTGAATGGAACATCTAAGAATGGAAACTGTAAACCTACAATTTAAAAATATGTAGAAGGTTTATCTTGATTTTCGTAATTAGATTCTGGTTAGAAACAGCTTGATGCTTGTTCTGCTGACTGACTGGCTTTGTGTTTTCTCCTTTAAGAAGTGCACATCACTAGATGAAATTGCAGGATATTGTGAAAAATAATACAGATTTCTAATATTTTCCCTATTATTGTTCAAAGTATGTGAAATATTTTTGCTAGAAATAAGCAGGTATGTGTCTGGCATAATCCCATGCTACCAAAGCATCAGAAAGCTGATTACATTTCAGAGCTGGATATTTAGTAATGTAAACAACATAGTGACAGACGTGTCCACTAAAATTGAGAAAATGTTGATGGGAGCTGACAGGGCAAGGACCAGAATAAATTCAGTGTAGATTTAGGTAATCATCTACTAGGAAAAAAGTGTATTTTCCTTTTAGGCTGCATATATTGAATTGAAATTGTTTCATATTCTTTATAGATTTTCAGTACTGCTAGTATGTAATACTGATATTTTAAAAATATAATAGAGATGGAAATTATCTCAGTACTGAAAACTGCACTGTCTGATTTATCATCAAAACAAAACTCCTGGTATTTTCTGTGAGAATTTTTTGGTTTGTATTGTGGTTTTTGTTTTCTTCTTTAATAAAAAAAGCAACAGCTACAGAGGTTAGGAAAAGTAATTTATCTCTTCTTTCTTTGTGCCTGAACAACTACTTCATCAGAAAATTGTCTCAAAGCTTTGGAATCTATTATGAACCTATCATATAGTGTATACATAGCTGATAATTACAACCTATGCGATATCAAAACCAGGGTCATTCTCTTCTATAGACTCTTTTATAGACATCCTAGTCATTGCTGTAATAACTGAAGCTGTCATGACAGTGGTCTGTGCCTAGCATGAAGCCTTAAACAATTCTGACAAGCTGCAGCTCATTAAGGGACAGTCATTTTGTTGAAATGTCTATCAGCTCTCAGGGATGTACCAAGATGAATAGACCCTAAACAATAGCTCCATTTGTTAGAGCAGTAGCTTCTCTAATATATGATGAGACAATCAAGCCAAGCCGCCTTCAGCACAAAGACATAATTAATCAATTAGACAAATGGTTCAAAAATTGCTCTAGTGTATTCTGTGGTGGACAGGAGTTTCCATGGAAACATTGGCATTTGCATCACCGTTAATGACCATTCTGTACAACGAAGTTCCAAAAGAGAGAGCCATGGAAAAAAAAATTAAAAATCTGAATAAATGAATAAATAAATAAATAAGAATTAAGCGATAGGTAAAAGGAAGAGTTTGAAAGTATAACTCTGGTATGACAGAGAAGTTAATTACTTTATTTTCATATATTTGTAGAATTCATGGGTGAGATTGCCATTATGGTCATCCTGTTTCACCTCTTGCATAACACAGGCCAAGGAACTGCACCCAGTAAGCTTCACATAAAGCTTGTAACTTCATGTGGAGTTAGGGCATATGATTTAGAAAGACATGTAGCCTTAAGTAAAGCATTGGAGTTGAAGAGTCTATTGTATGCCTTCTTAAAATATGCCAAAATTTCATTACACTGTGAAGAATTTGCACCTTATTTTTTATTTTGCATCCAATTCGGTCTTTTAAGCAGTTCTCATGCTTTTCTGAGAGAATCTGCCACATAAAATCTATTTCATCTTCACCTATTTCTTTTACAATTCAGTCAGTCTTAGCTGTCTCAATACAAGACATATTTTTCAGACCACCACAGCATTTTGTTAGCTCTTCTGAAAGCTGCTGATTTGGAAAATTTATTTGAGGAGTTAATTATTTCATTCTAACCTAATGCTTCCTACACAGAGATAATATTACTTTCTATATAATATGCAAAGTTTATTAATGTGGTAGAGATAACACAAAATTTCTCTTAGGGGAAAACTAATGATCAAGTATAGGCCTTCCTTCCTGAATTCCTGAATTAATTCCTTCTTGAATCCCTCCTTCTTGAACTCGTTTCTTCCTGAAGAGTACTCAAGTCATGTTGAGAATCCGTTCTAATGTAAAAGTACATGCATTCTGTTCTGGAAATGTTGAAGTGGATTTCTTCAATATTTTCTCAAATCCACAATTTCCTTTAAATTCTCACTAGAAATTAATTTTAATTGAGTACATGACATTATAAATGCCATTGTTTCCACAGGACATCAATCTAAGCAATTCTTTAGTTTTTCTGTGATTTTCCTATTTAGCTGTATTTTTTTAATTAATTTGCTATAATCTGTGTACCTGTGATTTCACCATCAAGAACACTGATCATGGAAATCATGTTTGTTTATTATAACTGACCTTTGAAATAATTGTTATGATAATAAAATAATAATAAAATCTTATAATAATTAAATTTATAATAATAAAATCTTGTGGATTTTGTTTCAGTCATTGTAGTTGTTGACATTCTTGTTATGCCTGTTTTCTAATGTGCAAATATACACATAATTATGTCCTGATCCACAGCTGTTCTGAACCATGGAGGGCTCTCCTTGTTTCTCTCTGAATGTGCATACAATTCAAATAATCTTTGAGGCTATCCTGGAGCTTGAGAATGAATACACAATAGTGCTGACACCTAGTAACGATGTCTTGTGGTTTATGTGTGTGTCCCCACCTGCTGGTGGAGAGATCTGACTTTGTCCTAGGCCATACATTTGGTAACCTCTGTGACAACGTTGGAAGAAAACTTTTAAATAATCAATTTGTGGTGACAATCTTTTTCAGGGCTTTTAAAGAAGAAGGTGAACTGTGCTCAAACTCACAAAAATGTGACTTTTGCTATGTCTCCCAGGTGTGAGGTTGCTAGAGCATCCTCTTCCCAGTTTTCTCCAGTAAAATCAGGATGTATGATGTCCCTTGGATATCATTCTTACGAACTCTTTGTTCCTGCAGGCTGCTGTGCAAATCCAGATAAATGAATAGGTGCAGGTTTCTTACCCATCTACTACTGACTTGACCAGCAGCAGCATCTGCCAGGCAGAGGTGCAACCACCACTGCTCCAGAAAAAAAGAAAGGCTGTAGAACTGGGCAGCTTATGAGTGTATTTTGTACTTAAGAGATATAGAGATGAAAGAGATAAAAATGTAAAATTTAATTACAGTAGAAAAACAATTTCTATAATTAGAAATAAATATGAAGGCATAGTCTTGAGGGAAAAGAGTATACAGGTTGAGTTCCTACTAAGTGACAGTAATTACTACTGACACAAAACCTGCAGTCCTAGAAAGAGATATCATGGTTCATCATAGTAGGTTTTGGATTAACAATTTGAGTATAGCAAATAAAGACAAAGCATGGATATTGCAAGTGTCCTTTATTGCAGTGACAGAAATATTGTTTCAAATGAAGGAAAACATCGCTACATTTGCCTAGACAAATCCCAAAGACTTGTACAAATAAAGAGAAGACTGAGAGGGGATCTCATCAATGGGTATAAATATCTGAAGGGTGTGTGTCAAGAGGAGGGCACCAGGTTCTTTTCAGTGGTGTGCAAGGAACGATGTGTACAAGATTGAGCAGAGAAGATTTCACCTCAACATGGGGAGAAACTTCTTTACAGTAAGGGTGACTGAGTGCTGGAACAGGCTGCCTGGTGAGGTTGTAGAGTCTTTTTCCCTGGACATATTCAAAACCCTTCTGGATGCTTTCCTGTGTGGACTACCCTACATGATCCTGCTTTGCCAGGGGAGTTGGACCTGATGGTCTCTGGAGGTCCCTTCCAACCTCTAATGTACTGTGATACTGTAAAGATTCCCAGTTTCATTCTATGCCCTTTATCTGAATGCATAGCTGAGTGTTTACCTGACAATGATTTTCACCTGATCTGTTGCTTTCTACAATTATATTAAATATACATTTGACTTAGCAATCTACAACCTTTCTAAATGCTTAATAGACTTAAGTATTTTTTGTTTTATTAATACAGTGCCACACTGAAAATGACAAAAGTCAAGTCTTTCTTTGCTGATAAAAACCTAGTCTTATGCATACCAAGATTTTTTGTCACATAAATAATCCTTGACAAATTTTCCCCCTTACCACATTTTGCAAAAATTCATATAAGACCTGATTCTACTTGCATTTTGTAATAATTAAAAACCCCAAACCAAATAAACTCAAAACATGTCCAAAGGTATTCAGGTTCTTTCTTTGCAGAAACTCATTGAAGTAAATTGTCTAGATTTTTATATATTGTTGTATAATTAAAACGAGGCTCTAAAAGTTTTTAATTTAACACTGCTTATATTCTATACTTCTCTGGAATGTTAGCTTTATCTGGATTTTTTTATCTTTTTCTTTCATTTGGTAAAAAGAGTATATTGATCCAATTATGTGGAATCAACAAACACTACCTACATACCTTTCACATTGTCACCTTAGAAATCTGCACTTAGTATATTTTATCCTGTCCCATGTCAGCTATTATAATTTCAACACTAATGGTCTTTACAATTCTTGAACTTCACATGTTAACAGCCTTACCTTGTGCTTTAGGAGAAGGGTAAAGCAGGGAGAGAAACTGAGAGTGAGGAAAGGGGGAAGACTGAAAGAAAAATAAATCATGAATAAGATATTCTTTTTTTCAACATGAGATTAAACTGTTTCAGTATGTTGTATTATTTTGTAAGATTGGCATTTTTATATTACCATCTTAAATATTAGTTTGATGTACTTTCTAGCATGTTAATGTTGTTTTTCTCCTCTCACTATTTCATTGATCCCTTCGATTCAAAATGACAATTATTCTATGGTGCATTTTAAATAACTACTATAGCATTTTCAGAAATAAATACCTCAAAATTTTATTTATTGCACAAAGTGAATTTGTTGTTTGTTTTTTTTCTGATAATATCACACTGCAAACAAAAAAACCAGGTAAATTATCAACTCTCAATTTTCTACTTCTACCTGTATGTATGAAGAGACACTTACCTTCATGTATTGGTACCATCCCAAAAATCAAAGAGTTCCCACAAATTAAACTATAACGCATTAGGAAAATATTTGCTGAAAACCACTGTAAATTAAGATCGTGTGGGATTTTGAGAATATTTCTCCAGTAATGAGTAAATGTTAGCATCTAAACATTTTTCAAGAAATTTTGGAACTAGGAAAGGCAGTATCAACTACACTTGCATTTTCAGGATAACCACTGTAACTCTACCAACACAGGCAATTCATTGAGCTTTCAGTGTAGATAGGTCCATAACATAAAAAGAGTCAACTGACTTCATTATGCACATTGGTGATGATGACACTGTAATCTCTTAAGAAGACATTAATCTGGTATTTGATTATATTGGGATGGGAACTGGGTATTGCTGAATAAAGCAATGCATTTCCTTACATAATTTGGTTGTTAGGACTGAAGCAAATGCAAGTGCTTTAATCCTTACCTGGTTTTGTCTAAGTAAATTGATAAGCTTTCTAATGGCTCAGAAATAGAACACATTTGATAACGGAAATTTCTTGTTTCAGTAGTTGAGTGTGTGGGGTTTTTTTACCCTTTGTGTATATCATATTAATATTTCTTAAAATTAATCAAATTTCTTTTGCAAAGCTTTTTCAGAAACGTGAATATGTGCTTGATTTTCAGCCTAGTTGTAGTTTTTTAAAAGATTCCTATGAAAAATATGTGAAAGTCTATGCTTCTTCTGTTTTGTTTATTTTTGTTTTGCTTTTCTTTGGTTTTGTTTGTTTTTTATCTCTCCAGAACATCTTTAGAATATGCTGAAGTCAAAAAGGTGGGCTTTGCCTGTAATCAGCCCCATGTGATTATTTTGTATGTGGCTGACATTTCTAATTTCTTCCTATATTTTTTTACTACATATGCTTTTAATACTAATTTGTCTCCAGTAACAGGATTTTAATTTTTTTTACCACATTCAGCCTTGGTAATTATTGAATTTTATTTGCCACTTTCTTCTTCCTGAACAAGATATACAAGAGGATAGAGATCTCTTTGACTTTTCTACTTCCTTTTGTCTCCTTACTTCTATTTAAGATCTTTTGAGGGGAAGCAAAAACTCACAACTATATGGAATATATGCTGTTTAGACTATCATAAGTAGGACAAATACTGGAGTTATGGAAGCTGCTTTAAAATTGCTGTGGTACATAGAATAATCACAGAATCAACCAGGTTGGAAAAGACCTCAGAGATCATCAAGTCCAACCTATTACCTCATACCTAACACCTCATGACAACTAAACCATGGCTCCAAATGCCACATCCAATCTTTTTTTGAACACCTCCAGGGATGAGAGCAATGAGGTCTCCCCTGAGCCTCCTCTCCACCAGGCAAAACAACCGAAGCTCCCTCAAACTCTCCTCACAGGCATTGTGTTCGAGACCTCTCACCAGCCTTATTGCCCTTCTCTGGTGGACGCGTTCAAGTGTCTCAATGTCCTTCTTAAATTGAGGGGCCCAGAACTGGACACAGTACTCAAGGTGTGGCCTAACCAGTGTTGAGTACAGGGGCAGAATGACTTCCCTTGTCCTGCTGGCCACACTATTTCTGATGCAGACCAGGATGCCATTGGCCTTCTTGCCCACCTGGGCACACTGCTGGCTCATGTTCCGTCGGCTGTCAACCAGTACCCCCAGGTTGCTTTCAATCTGGCTGCTCTCCAGCCACTCCGACCCCAGCCTGTAGCTCTGCATGGGGTTGTTGTTACCAAAGTGCAGAACCTGGCACTTGGACTCGTTAAATGCCATCATGTTGGACTCTGCCCATCTATCCAGTCTGCCAGAGCTTCAGAGCCCTCCTACCCTCTAACAGATCAACACCTGCTCCCAATTTGGTGTCGCCTTATTGCTCTCTACAACTACATGAAAGGTCATAGTCAGGTGGGGGTTGGTCTCTTCTCCCAGGCAACCAGTGGCAGAACAAGAGGACACAGTATCAAGCTGTGCCAGGGGAAGTTTGGGCTTGAGGTGAGGAGAAAGTTCTTCACAGAAAGAGTAACTGGCCAGTGGAATGGGCTGCCCAGGGAGGTGGTGGAGTCATCATCCCTGGAGGTGTTCAAAAAAAAGATTGGATGTGGCATTTGGAGCCATGGTTTAGTTGTCATGAGGTGTTAGGTATTAGGTAATAGGTTGGACTTGATGATCTCTGAGGTCTTTTCCAACCTGGTTGATTCTGTGACATTTCCATGGATGCTATCACGCAAGTCAGACATGACTGTGACATTTGTGCTGATATTAAGCAAGCTAAATGAATCAAGCCCTTGTGGTATGGTGACCGATTGTCCAAGTACAAGTATGGTGAGGTGTGACAGATGATTACATCACTCTACCTCATTCTTGGACTGGTAAACAATATGCGCTGACTGTGGGAGAGGCAAGCACTGGGTAATTGGAAACTTATCCAGTTCCTCATGCTATTGTATGTAACACCATTCTTAGTCTAGACAATCAAATCAGATAACAGAACTCATGCTTGGCATCGTGCACAAGTGGATATTCCACATTCTCTACTATGTACCAGCTGCAGGAAAGATTGAATGTTACAACGGTTTGCTGAAAGCCACCCTGAAAGCCATGGGAAGCAAAGCTTTGAAAAACTAGAAGAAACATCTAGCAACCTGGTTGGTAAACACTAGAGGTTCAGTAAATCGAGCTGGACCTGCACAATCAGATTTATTACGAAAGGTAGATGGTGATAAAGTTCCTGTTATTTGAATCTGGTAGGCAAAACTGTTTGGGTATTTTCTCCTTCAGGAGAGGCCAAGCTTATCTGAGGGTGGTTTCTGCTGAAGGTCCTGGTCTCTTGTATACTGAGTAATGCAAGAGAATGGTGAAATTCAGTGTATTCCAGAAAGAAATCTAACTGTAGCTGAGAGAGTTTAAATTCACAGTGTATAGTACAAGCTGTCAGGAGTTTCTGTTTCAGGTACAATCTAAAAGAAGAATCCATGAGGAATCTACAGCACACAAGCCTGAACCCTGAGTACCCTGAGTCACCTGAGAGTCCCTGTTCTTTTCTGCATCTCTTCTGCAAAGAGAAAAACTGTTTTCTTCTTTCCTGGTTTTTGAACTTTTGAATCACCTACATCTGAGATAGCTGGAATGGAAGATGAGCTGAAAATACGATCTTTACTACTCATTATTGTGGATATTGTTTTAGATTAGATGGATAGTATTAGCAACCAATGGAATTATTTGTTCAGGCTGTTCCTAGAAATTTTTCCACAGATCTTGAACAGAAAGTAGTAGAATGTAAATAAATTTTCATTGAATGTAAAAAGGAAAATAAGTTCCAAATAATCCCATTGGATTGATATCTACCATAAAGCTAGTTGTGTACACTAACTTTCTCTCTTTTCACTTCCTTCATGCTAGAAGATACTAGCTCTGGCTTCTGATGTCTTTGCTGACCTTGAATGCATTCTTTTTGTGGTTAAGTACTAGCAAACAACTCTCTGCTCTTCCTCTTGTCCAGTGTACAGGAGGGAGGGAAGGGAGCAGGGAGTAGGGAAGCTATTGGTAGCTCCCCGGTTTGTCCAGAGGGTTTCTCGTGTTGTTTATAATTGTAAATACCTGTAAATATTGTATATTTTGTACATATTCATTGTATTTCATATTTAGATTGTAGTTTTCCATGTAAATACAGCTTCATTTGCTTTCTAACTGAGCTGGTCTGGCAATTTTATGTTGGGGGCAATTTTCAACCCACCGCACTCCTGTTTTATATACTTCGAACAAGTAGTATGGGTTATCTTTGCTGCACTGGACTTCTAATAAGCTAACTATAGTTTTATGAATTGAATCATTTGTTCATTAAATATTTGCTGGAAGCTAAGTGGTTAAAACTATTTTGCTTTCAAAACCTGCACAATCTCTGTATTGTTAAATTTACTTTTGCCTCCTTTATCTCACATCTGCCATGAAGTTCTGGTATTTTAATATAAGGTCATTTGGATACTCAACAGTAGATGGATAAATCAGACATGTTAAGAGCATGAAGAAAGTGCAAGGACAGCAGGACTGTGACAAACTAGTCTAAGCTAAAGGTTAGAGCTTTGGAAGCACAGGATAGAAATGCCCAAGAGGGATATGTGAAAGAACTGCAGAGTCATGAGATACTAACTTTTGGGAATATCTGTAGCTGCCTTTAACCTCAGAGTAGTAATTTATAATAAATGTTGCCTGTGGGCAGTTGTTTAATTCAGATGGCTGACTAGACAGGTGGCCTCACACAGAATGAAGACGTTGAATAATACACTGCAGAGCAAAGCTGATCACAAGTTTAGGATGTGGTAAAGCCAGCTGCCTGGACAGAGAGGACAGAGGGGTGTTCCTTTTTAGCCAGAATGTTATTTTTGCTTAAATATACATTTACATTGTTAGTTCTAAGTGTCCTGGGCTTGAAGTCTGTGTCTGGTAAAGGCAATGAAAATTAACTGTTAGTGGTTTGTAGGGAATATTATGTGTGGTTGGAAGAGTACAGCAAGTAATCAGGAAGTAAAACAAGAAAAAATATCTAATTACTCTTATAACAGCCAATCAGAATCACTAGAGGGAAGATCCTAGTTTATATTCAAGCCCATTATTTATATAACATTAAGAAAAACAGTGAAATTTGTGGTGCCAATCACAATCCAACCAAAGTCTGAAAAGAAAAAGGAATTGCTCTACCTAAAGAACTAAATATTCACACAATTTAATATAAGGAAATAATGTCTATTTTTCCAAGGTCTGTGCTGAATTTATGTTGAAAAAATATGTAAGACTAAGGAGGTCCCTCAGAAAAGGTGTAGATGAATTTATATAATAGAGATTCACAGTATCAAAGTATCACAATATATTAGAGGTTGGAAGGGACCTCAAGAAATCATTGGGTCCAACCCCCTTGCTAAAGCAGGATCACCTAGGGTAGTCCACACAGGAGTGCATCCAAAAGGGTTTTGAAAGTCTCCAGAGATGGAGACTCCACAACCTCCCCGGTCAGCCTGTTCCAGTGCTCTGTCACCCTCACAGTAAACAAGTTTTTCCTCATGTTGAGGTGAAATCTTCTATGATCAAGTTTGAAACTGCTGTTTCTTGTCTTATTACTATGCATCACCAAAAAGGGCCTGGCCCCCTCCACTTGACACCCACCTCTCAGATATTTATACACATATTATAGAGCTATTTATAAGATTTATACACATATATTATACACATATATATTTATACACATATTATACAGAGATTTATAAGATCCCTTCCCTTGTCATTACTGGGACCAGACTTGCCTGATATAAAATAGGGTTATATTAAATATACAGAATAGAATGGGAATTTCTTTAGGGCGCTTAGGGTATTAAACTGCTTAAATCAGAGTATGGGTCATATCCACTCTATAAGGACTGCTAAATAACTGGTTATTCTGCTGCTACAGTACTACATTGTAAATGCTTACCCTTTGAGTCAACTTATTATTTTAATTAGCATCTACTAAACATTCAACTAACTGAAGGCAACTACGTATGGGTCCTGTGGTAGACATGTTGGGACAAGATAGTTTAGAAAAATGTCATAGCTCTGAAAATTCATTATCATATTCATTTCTACATTTAACCTACTCCAAGTTTTTTTGAAGTATGCATCCTTCTACAGAGGGATGAATTAAATCTGACTGTTCAATAATACACAAAAGACAGAGATAAAGCTATCTGTTCATGTCTCTCTCTTGAGGAGAGGAAGTTTTCTTTATGGGTGTTTCTTTACTTGAAGGTGGTGAGGATATATATTTGTTGTCCTACCTGAGGAAAGATGTAATGGCTACGCATAAACATAATATCACAGAATCCTAGAATCCTAGAATTGCCAGTGAAGCAACCTCAGAGATCATCAACTTCCAACCCCTCTGCCATGGGCAGGGACACCTCACACGAGGTCAGGTTGCTCAAACCCATCCAGCTTGGCCTTAAAACCTGCTAGGGATGGGGCTTCCACCACCTCCCTGGGCAACCTGTTCCAGTATCTCACCACCCTCATGGAGAAGAACTTTTTACTAACATCCAATCTGAATCTACCCACTTCTATCTTTATTCCATTTCTTCTAGCCCTATCACTACCTGACATCCTAAAAAGTCCCTCACCAGCATTCCTGTAGGCCCCCTTAAGATACCGAAAAACCATAATAAAGTCTCTTCAGAGCCTTCTCTTCTCCAAACTAAAAAAAACCCAAATCTCTCAGTCTGTCTCCACAGGAGAGTTGCTCCAGCCTTCTGATCATCCTTGCGGCCCTTTTCTGGCCAGACTCCAGCATGTGCATATCTTTCCTGTAATAAGGCCTCCAGAACTGGACACAGTACTCAAAGTGGGGTGTCACCAGAGTGGAGCAGATGGGGCGAATCACCTCCTTGACCTGATGGTCACAGTTCTCTTAATGCAGCCCAGGATATGAATGGCTTTCTGGGCTTCAAGTACAGCCAGTACTGAAAAAATTCGCCTGACACAGCTCAAAATTTCAATGTGAAAGTATCCAGAATTCCTTCATACTAGCCCATTTTCTTCCTAGCTACTTTCTGTTATACAAAATAGAGCTCCTATGTCTTTATTTTTTAAAATGTCTTGAATTTTAAGTGCACAATGCTTGTATCAGTGAAGTCAAACAGAATGCATAAGGTGCTTCTGTGTCTAAGAATGTTGGGATCTCTGTGTCAGTAGTAAAACTGAGTGGAGAACAACTTGCTTTTGTTTAGTAGGGTTTTCTGTATACCCTCAAAGATAATTCATGAATGTTATTGTTCACTCAAACCCTCTTCAGATTTGTGTTAACATGACTCAGGCTAAGGCATCTCAGCCATTAGGTCAAAGCAAGAGCACCACTTAACCAAGACACGTGGCCAGAAAGAGCTAAAAGACAATCATTATCACTTTCAGATTACCGCCTTCTGCAGCCATAATCTTTTCACACTGATCATTGGGCAATTTTGTCAGAGACTGTTAACTCATAGAAATGGTATAGATCAAACTTCCATACTAGAAAGTATAAAAATGTCATTTTACTCAAAAGTTTTGAAGCACATCCAACACCAGCTGGACTGCTGAGGCTTTTGTGCTTCCTGGCGTGATACAGGGGACACTTACATTATGACTGAGAAGAAAGGACGAGCATCCTCATAGTCATCTGGGTAACTATTTTAATCATAGACAGAAGAGATAAGGTTGATGGGTTATAAGTGATTAAACCTTGTATCTTAAGTGGTGAATAAATAAATGACTATTCTGTGCAAAGGGGATTGACTGGGGTTTTTTTGTTTGGTTTTGTTTTCGTTTGGGTTTTGTTTTTTGCAAGACTGAGGTTCTGCAGCAAATGAAGCAGGACTATGGAGGGGGAAGATGCAGAAAATGTTTCTTTCCTAGGGAGAAAATCTATCAGAGCTTTTCTTTAGTAGTTGTACTACATTTTAACTCACTTTCCAATTCTGATTGGTAACTAAAATCTAGGATTATTGGAGCCATAATGTTTTCAGAAAGCACATCTCTGAAAACATTAGAAAACCTATTTGGAAAAAGCTGATTTTTTAAAAAACTCAGAGCTGCAGCTTTATATTTTGTATGATGGGAAGAAAGGATAGTATGGAAGTACTTCACCATCTTCTAATTTTTTGGCTTTCCAACAATTATGCTGAGGAAGAAAATTTTGGGTACCATTCTTTGCTTTGAATAAATTCAACATACTACCCATAAATATTATCTCCACAGAATGCAAGAGTTCTTGATCACTGCGTG
This sequence comes from Indicator indicator, assembly GCF_027791375.1. Classification (NCBI taxonomy): domain Eukaryota; kingdom Metazoa; phylum Chordata; class Aves; order Piciformes; family Indicatoridae; genus Indicator; species Indicator indicator. The sequence goes on along the minus strand of NC_072053.1, from coordinate 47,313,684 downwards.
TAAGAAATTAATCAGTGTGGTCAAGAGACTAACATGGCTGAGCCAAGACCTGATGCTTGAATTAAAGGGCAAGGAAACACATAGGTACTGGCAGCAGGGACAGTAGTCCTGGGAAGAATATGGGGATTTGTAAGGATGAAGTTATGAAGGACAAGGCACTGACGGAGCTGAACTTGGCAAGGGATGCAAAGAATGACAAAGTTTTCTAGAGGTATGTCAATGAGAGAAAAAAGGTAAAAGAAAGCATACCCCCCTGGATGAACAAGAATTGGGTAACCACAGATAAAAAGAAAGCAGAGTCCCTTCCACTCTAAGAGATCAGTTTGTGACCATCTGAGGAGTCTGAATGTACGTAAGTATACAGGACTTGATGAGATATTCCTAGAGTCAATGGAAGTGGCTGATGTAGCTGGCAAGCACCTTTCCATGGTATTTGAAAACTCATGGCAATCAGGTAAAGTCCCTGATGAATGAGAAACTGCAGCCTTTTTAAAGGGACCCTGGGAACTATTGACCTGTCATCCTCACCTCTGCACCTGAGAATATTATGGAACAGATCCTTCTAGAAGACCTGATAAGGCACGTGAAAGACAAGAAGGTGATTTCAGACAGCCAGTACTGTTTCATCAGGGGCAAGTCTTGCCTGACCAACCTAGAGGCCTTCTAGGATGATTGCATCAACTGACAAGGGAAGAGCTATGAGCGTCCTCTATATCAAGTTCTGTAAGCCTTTTCACTCAACATCCCCTACAACATCCTTCTCTTTAAATCTGAGAAATGTATATTTGATGAGTGGACTGTTTGATGGATGAAGAACTGATTGGATGGTTGCATCTAGAGGATAGTGGTCAACAGATGGAGATTGTCCAGATGGAGACTGGTGAAAAACACTGTCCTTCAGGGGTCTGTTCTAGGACCAGTGCTGTTTGATAACTTTATGAAATAGACAGTGGGATCAAGTGCACCTTTGGCAATTTCGCAGAAGACACCAAGCTGAACAGTGTGGTCAACACACCAGAGGGACAGGATACCATTCAGTGGAACCTGTACAAGTTGAGAACTGGGCCTGGATGAACCTCATGCAAGGTCCTGCACCTGAATTGGGGCAATTCTTAGTATCAAACCAGAATGGAGGATGAAGGGATTAAGAGCAGTCCTGCAGAGAAACACCAGTGGGTCAAACACTGGACATGAGCTGGCAACACATGCTTGCAGATGAAATGGCAAAGCAGACTTTCTGGCAACATGGAGCGTGGGGTAAACATAGCACAAGCACTTGTTTACCGAAACAACCCCAATTTAAAATTTGCCAAAATGAATACTAGGCCAATACCAAAACCTGTACCCAGAATACTTAACCAATAACGTGGTGTTTTACCAAATATAGTATATGCATGTCAAGTGCACAAGGCAAGCATGAATAAATTGTGTGAACCTTGTTTACCACAAAGGTGGAAAACATACCCAGGAAGGCTGTTCACTGGGCTCACTGATGCCTCATTCCTTTGTCTATTTGGTGCCAAAATTCCCCCACTCCTGAAGGGAGGAGGAAGAGGGGCATTGACCAAAACATGTAGGGACATGTTTTGGCAATATTTGGGGCATAATTCTGGGCATAATGCAGCCTTTACTACAACAGGCCAGGATGCTGTTTGCTTTCTTGGCCATTTAAGCACCCTTTTGGCTCATGTTCAACTGGCTGTCTTATAGCACTCCTAGGTCCTTTTCTGCCAGACAGCTTTCCAGCCACTCTTTCCAAAGCCTGTAGTTGTGGGATCGTTGTGACATGGGGTTGTTGTGACACAAGTTCAGGACTCCAAAGCTTGGGGTTGTTGTGACACAGTTTCCGGACCTGGCACTTGGGGTTAAACCTCATACAACATGCTTAAGCATCATACAACTGACCTTGGCCCATCAATCCAGCCCTTCCAGATACTTCTGCAGAGCTTTCCTTCTTTTGATCAGATCAATACTCCCACCCAGCTTTGTGTCATTTGGAAACTTACTAAGGGTTCACTCAATCCCATCATCCATATAATTGATAAAGATGTTAAATGAGACTTGCCTCAATACTGAGCCTGGGGGTTATCACTTTTGACTGGCTGCTGTAAGAACTCAATGATTCTATTGTCTCAAAACAGTGTGTGACATACCTGATCTGAATAGACAGGGCTATGGCTTTGATGGCCTTAATAGATCTGGAGGAGAGCTGCTGGCTAGGCAGACACCTTAACAATTGTGGCAGTTTAGGCTGGGTGCCTCTTGTTACTGCCACATAAGCTACACTTCTGGTGTCCCAAGTGTCCAACCCAATAAGGTGGACACAGGAAACGGCGTATTTCTACCCACAAATCCTGCACCCTATCACTCCATCTGCAAAGTCATTCCCTGCCTCTTTCTTCCCTCCCTGCTCCCATGGGAGTTGCTTCCCTATCGGGTAATGGTGGGGGAATATCTCAAGGCCTCTTAGGCCTGTCTAGGCCTAATGCCAGGAGGAGAAAGGAGGGGGGGCAGTCTCAGACCTGGCCAGCCTGAGACTTGCCTAGCAGTGGGAGGGGGAAGAGGATAATTTCTTCTGAGGTGGGAATTCTCTCCTTAAAACCACTGCAACAGCACCACTGAAAGGCCAATGGAGACACTGCACTGGATTGAACTTTTCATGTACTCATGCACCTCTCTTTGGAGTTTGTAGAGACCACCCCTCCTGCACTTTCCCTACCTCTCTCACCAAAAGGGTGTAAAAGGACCATTATTTCTGGGGGCCATGTGCTACATCTACCACAGAAGAACCTGCTGGAATATACACCTACCACTGAAGGACTTGGGCTCTGAATCCAAGGAATGGTGAGATCTTTCTTTTTCTCGACCTTCTTAACTCTCTCTCTCTGTCTTTTTCCCTCTCATTTTTCCTCCCCCTTTCCCTCTTCTCCAGTCTGTTATTGAGAATTTTCATGGTCTTTAATAATCCTAACTCATCAGATGTTTAGTGTCAGTTAATTTACTCCAAGGGAATTTCTGAATCTTAACATAACCTCCCCTTCTTCCCAGGGTTGGTTTGGGATACCAGGTTGTGACATCTGTCAACAGGATTTAACTCCATTCACCTCAATTTTTTGGGCCCAGCCATACAGTCTTTTATTTAAGCAGTGAAATGTCCATCCATCCAAGCCATTAAGAGCCAGTTTCTCCAGGATGATGTTATGGGAGACACTGCCAAATGCTGTGCTGAAGTCCATGTGAACACTATCCAGAGCCTTTCGCTCATTGAATAAGCAGGTTCCATTGTCATAGAAGGAAATCAGGTTCATCATGGATCTACCCTTCATGAACCCATGCTTACCGGGCCTTATCACCTAGTTGCCCTGCACAGACTGCATAATGGACCAGCTCAAGAAGATCTGCTCCATGGCTTTCCCTTGTGCAAAGCATATATGGTATTACAAAAGGCAAACAGCTATTTGGAGTGGGAATAAAGATTTTAAAGTTCTTGCCATTACCCTTCCCCCCCCCCCCCCCCCCCCCCCAGTTTAACAGTTTCTATTGATACTGGTATGTGAATGCTTTTACTCATCATATTGAAAAATGCAAGGTAAAGGGTACACAATGTACCCTAACTCCTTTTACAGTCTTTGGGACTTTAAAAGCCAAAATCTTCCCCTTGGGACTACAGGCTTTTGTACAAATTTACTAGTGAATGATGTCAGATTGTACAAGAAGATTTTTAGTTTCTTTGCTGCTGATTTAAGAAACGCACTGGTTTTCTCCTGAGCTGAGTTCAGAATTCTCTCTACCAAAGGACAACCTGTAAAAGGCATATATAAAATCCCAAACGCCCTCGGTGTTTTTCTGAAACATAATAGATGGAATGACCAGGACACTGTGCTGTTCTCAGTACTCTATTTCCTCTCCATTTGCTGATGTCACACTGAGGTGTCAATTAAAGATGATATGTGCAAATCATTTAGGGTTATAAAGAGATAAAAGAAAAGGTTACAAAACACGAGGTCATGACTTGGCAATTAAGGAGGTAATAAATGAAGATGATTTATGAAGGGAAATTAGAGCAGGTAGAGATGGAAAGCCGTGATTAATTCATTAATTTAAACACATTCTGCTTAGATGTGACAGAGGAGCCCCTCTGTACAGTTGAACAGTACATTTTTTTTCACATTACCTGACTTGTATGACAAATTGTTTAGCTGAAAACAAAATCTCACTCTGAGTTTGAAAGGGACATTTAACAATGGAGAACTGCTAAAGATTCACTCCTGAATTAGCTGAGGTCCTCATATACAGGGAAAAAAAAAAAAAACAACTAACAAAACAGAGATAGTATAATATTCACACTGCAAAACACTGCCATAGAGATCAGTTTCCAAGCAGCCACTCTCCCCTTCCTCTCTCATAAATGGGGATGAGACTAAGAAATAACACACATTATCAGAATCTGGAGAAAATAAGTAGGATCAAGAAAACAAGACCATACTTTCTTTCACAATACAAGAGAACTTGGTTAGATGAGATAGTCTCATTTCATCCCTGTTCACTTTCAGTTGGGTAGTCCAGCAGATGTGATCTGTTCCTCATAACCTCTACTTCTAAAACTAGAATAATATCTAAAAAGATCTGTTCACAAGGAAGAAATTTATCTAAAAATTGACTTTTCATATCCTTGTTTGAGATAGAATCAGAACCACAGAATGATTTGGCTTGGAAGGGATCTTTAAAGGACCTCAAACCACTTGCAATGAGCTGGATCATCTTCAACCAGAACAGACTGTTCAAAGCCCTGCCCAACTTGACTTTGAACACTTCCAGTGATGAGACATCTACTGTCTCTTTGGGCAATCTTTTCCAGTGTTGCACCACTCTCACCATAAAAAAATTGCCTTTCTTATATCTATGGTTGTCCTTCTGGGGTACAAGCATTCATTGCTGCCTCATACTCAGTTTTTCATCCACCGTTGCTCTCAAGTCCTTCTCTGCAGGGCTGGTCTCAATCACATCATCTCTCAGCCTGCATTATACTGGGCATTCATAAATTAGATTAACCAGTTGGATGAGATGTGTTAACATCTTCACAGTCTTTTGCAGGCTCTGGAAGCAGAGTTTACACATTCTCCTTCCAAAAGTGGAATGAAACTAGAGAGAACTAATTTTCCACAGATGTTGCCCTAGTCCCATTTGAACATCAACCTGCCATAGTTGGAGGAGTGCCCTCAAAGCCTTTTTCTGAAGCTTGTATGTGAATATGGGTCTCATCAGGGGCTCTCTGTATCCATTACTCCCTTTCTATGGACTCAGTTCCCTCTCAATTGACAGATTACTTTTCCTGCCTACAGAGGAAAATCACATTGGTCAAACAAACCATTAACCGCATTAAGCAAGTTTGGAACCAAAAGTAAAGTTTGTGGTAATTGATTAGAAAAAAAAAATCTTTTGGGTGCAGAGAGCAAACTTCACCTCTCTGATACCTTTAGGCCGTGTTTCCTATAGCAATATCATTAATAAAAATCAAAACCCAAAAAAAATTTCTGGGTAGAAAAACCACCCTGACTGAAGGTAGCCTATACCGCAAAGTTATAAGTTATCACAGACACGATTTAATTTCTTTATTTTCTTAAAGGTATGGGAGAATGTTCATTCATAGATGTGTGACCTCATGGACCAGGATGACCCTTTTTTTCTGCTTCCTTTCAATCATGTTTTGTAGGATATATCCTCAACTGTTTATTGTACTTAAGGTAAATTAACATTGGCCTACAAGATATAGTTGATTGCCAGTAGGGGGCTCCACTGACGTTGCCAACCTGCACATAAATAAATTCCACACACAGTCGTGACTATACATTAATCATAGAGCTTTCCAGTCAGTTTAATAACTCAGTGGAGACTGATGTAGTTGTGAACGTTTGCCAGAGCTGGGGTTCCCAGAAGACCTGCAGGGAATCCATGAAGGAAAAGCAAGGTGATCTGTCTTAAGAAAATAAAATCCTGAATGAATATTCACTTATATTAAAACATCTCCATGCCACGTATGTATATATAAATAAGCATTCATGTATATGCATATATAGGTATACATGTATGTGTGCATGTATAGATATACATGTCCGTCTTTATATATGCATACATTACGCACATACATGTTAACATTTTTTTTCATAAAACACAGTTCTCCTATTCAATAATCAAGGGGTGGAGGCATTTTCAGAAAAAATTTTAACCCTGACTCCTGAGCTTTTTATTTTTCTCCCCTCCAGCTCTCCTGCTGTAGATAACAAGCCATGATCATGTCTTTAAGAACTCTCCAGGTAACCGACAGTCAGAGCTTTCAAGCTGCTCTGTTCATGTCTTAGAGTTGTGTGTGACTTTTCCTGTCTCTCTTGTCACCTGAACACCAATTTTGCTTTTTCGTTCTGATGAATTTCAACCACTTGTGAATAGGACTTGGCCCTTCTGGGATCTTCCCAATTACCCCTTCACCCCCACTTCCCTCCTCCCCCTTGTCCCTCCCATTTTATAGCAAACTTCACTCTGGTATTTGAAGCCATTGACACACTGTTTGAGCACATGTTCACTTCTCTGCACAGAAAATCCCTTTGGGTCAAGCGTAAAACCCACTGATTCCTTTTTATACCAAAGAGAATTCTTAAACTCTGTAGAAACTCTGCAATTTCTAAAGTCAGGGAAGATAAAAAAATCCATTGCTTTCATAGAAAGTCAAAATGTAAAAGAATAGAACTCTTTTAGATGTTCTGAATGTAGTTTTCCTGTTTTAAAACTCTGTCATACCTAATAAAGCAGAATACAGGATGTGTGTATTCACATGTTGAGGAACCTGGAGTCTGCAGTAGATAATCCCAGGAAGTTACATAACCATTTCAATTTGTATGGTCTTTAGTTTTGCTTCTTATGATAGTTTGGAGTAACTCTAGAATAAAACTTCTTTATCCTTTGTGCTCAAGTTTAATGATTTCTATATGCATGTTGGAAAGAAAAATAGTAATGAAAAAGATCATTGTTTATAATAAAGAACTGTGGTATTGGGATTATAGCAAACATACAAGTTAAGCGCATAACCATGTGGAATATCATATGACAAGAATAATGCTTGCCCTTTCTTTGTGTTATGTGGGTGATAAACTATGGCATCAGACGGTGAACTCTGCTTGTAACTACTGAAGCACCTAACACTGCCAAACTTAGGTCATTCTGCTCTTGTGTGTAATGACTAACTAAATCTTGCTCATAAATAATTGACATCTACCACCTGAATCTTCCTTCTATACATGGTAAAAAGTGTCTTGTCAGCCAAAATAAATGGCTTATAGAGATTTTTTTCGGCAAAGACGATGAAAACATCCACAAGTCAGGGTATTAACAACAGGCACTTCCTACAGAATTTTGAGAAAAGCCACGTAGGATTAAGTTTTTTGCATTCTGAGTGGTTTCCACCTAACATAATAAAAATAATATTTTTTTTAATTACATCTTTTCAGTCAAAGTTATTTGCTAACATCTGCAAGATGATATTAACACACTTTAAACTCTAGGCAATACACTGAGGGATAAAGGCATCATACTACCATAGTAGTTAGCCAGACTTCTATTATCAAAGAGAAAAGTCTTCAGTTTACTAAAGATTTCAAAGATAATTAGTAGGATCTACCAATTATGGATACAGGCAGATTTGGCTTCTTGAGACATAAAGAAACAAATAAGTGACCAAGAGCCAAACTGACTCAAGAAATAAATGAGTTTTAACTGGTTTTCCTGATATTTCTACTCATAAACAACCTAAGATTATGAATTGTAAATTCTGGATCAGTTTCTAGTCTACTCTGTGAACTCTGCTTTATCAATAGCACTTTCAGTCTTCTGCTTGTGTTTTACAAGTGTAGACCAAACATCATTCCTTTGAGTTCTGTGCTTAGTCTCTTTAAGTTCTACAAAAAAATCTTTTTAGTGAAATAAACAAATATATCCAGAACTAAGTGCATGTTTAATATCTCTGAGTTTCCTAACCTAAGCTGATCTTGCAAATTCCCACCACAATCAATATAAGACACATTTGCTGGTTTTGCATGAAACTTCTCACTGGAGGACTGTTTGCCAGGATCTGTGAAATAGAAATATGTAGAATACACAACATGTATTTTGGATTTAATAGGTGGGAAAGGAAATTTTATCCTCCAAGGACTATGTCATAAGACATTCTGTGTTGGCCTAGAAGTGCTGAACATTTGCATTAAGGCACAAGGATGTTCATCTTGTTTTTACCAGAGATGACCTTGATCTTCCTTCAGTTTGTCCACATCTCTGATAAGATTGCCAGGAAGTTTACTATTTCTAGACTGACAGCAGAGAAAAAAGAAATATTCCAAGCGTTATTCTGCATGTGGTAGTCAATTTGAAATATTTCTTTTCAGGTTCCCATACTGAACTTTCATTTGCTATCCTCACTGTATCAGACAATAAGAATATCCACAGGGTTGTATTGGCTTTACAAAAAGAAAAAGAAAAAAAAACAAACAGTTTGGGGGTACAGGGATAAATGTTTGTACTCAATCCCTTCTCTCCTAAAATCTGTGATCTGTGAAATTTACTGGCTTTGTAGTTATGAAGCAGAAAAGCTTTCTCAATTACTTGATATTACTTGATATTTTAGTCTTAATGTGTTCATTTGGGACTCTTGCCTATGCTTTAGAAATTCCTCTTGCCTCAACTTTTCAGCAGGACATCTGCCATGAAAATACGTGCTTGATAGATCAATGCAGCTTCCACTGGATGTGTTCTTGGGCTATCAGTTTCTATTTTTCATTCTTTTCTTAATGGTCTACCTTACAAGTAACTACTCTTTATCTATACTATATGAAATTGATTGTTAATATTTTCACACTGGAAATGTATGATATGCTACATACTAAAGTTTTTCTGGATTTCTTAGTGTGTTGTCTTCTCAAGACAACCTATAAATAATTTGAAATTGGCTGCTGGAGAAGAGGCACTGGATAGTCTTTGGACGTACTTGCATTATAGCAGCAGAAAGGGGTATCACGGACAGCAAACCTGGCTTGAGCTGATACTTAAAATTCTGTTGGTGTCCTATCCTTTCCCCATACATGTCCGTACCTAGTTATTTATTGCATATTTTTGCTTGCTTGCACAATTGACTGTCCTGCTAGTCCTGTTTCTTGGTAGAGGTCAGAAGGACATAACTGGACTATTTGTTATGTAGTAATATGTTTTAACAGAACCACTAATATCTTGAACCTGTAAAAGCATGATATAAGTATTGTAAATAATCTAAGAAGATGATTTAGACATAACAGTAATCATGGTACTCTAAAGTATATGACATGATGCAATAGGATGCTTAGTACATATTGAGAATGTTTCTTTTGGCTGTTTTGCAGTTATTTAGACAATATTTTATGGGAATTACTCCTGAAGGGTTATTAGGTCTGTTAGTAAAGAGAGGCAATGGATGCGGAAGATGCAGACAGTAGGAAAAAGAGAGTTGAGAGCAACCTGGAAAAAGGAATAAGGTACCTGGGAAACTATGATTAAATGAGAGAGGAAACAGTGGAAGTCAGACCTTTGACTGTTTGGGGTTTTTTGGTTGGATGGGAGGGGGCTTTTTTTTTTTTTTTTTTTGGGTGGTGGTAATTTTTTTCCTCTATAAGCTGCTTTTCTGAAGAAAGCAATGTTGCAAGAAAACTTTGAAAAACATATAGTGTTGTGGCAGTTTAGGCTGGGTGCCCCCTGCCACTGCCGCATGAGGTGCACCTCTGGTGTCCTGGGTGCCCACCCATAGGGGTGGACACAGGAAACAGCGTATTTCTACCCATAAATCCTGCACCCTATAAGGCCATCTGCAAAGTCATTCTCTTCCTCTTTCTTCCCTCTCTGCTCCCACGGGAGATGTCCTCTCTTATCGGGTAATGCCGGGGGAGTATCCTCAAGGCCTCTTAGGCCTGTCTAGGCCTAATGCCAGGAGGAGAATGGAGGGGGGGGCAGTCTCAGACCTGGCCAGCCTGAGACTTGCCTAGCAGCGGGAGGGGGAAGAAAGAGCCCTGGGGGGTTTGGGTTTACCCTCAGGTGGGAAGAAGGGAAGGATTGGGAAGCTTTGGGAATTCTGTGAGGGGTTCTGTACGCTTTGGGATACTCTTTGTCACTATGCTTTGTAGCTTGTAGTTCTCTGTAGCTTCACCAATTGCTTTTCCATTTAAACTTTCCATCACTCTCCAATCCGTTTGTGTGAGTCTCATTCTTTTGTCCCTTTCGGGGCAAGAGAGGATCTGTCTGGCCCCAAACCAGCACAAGTGTCCTGGGTTAACACAGCCCACTTTCATTCTGTGTTTGGGGCTTTGCCCACACAGAAGGGAAAGTAACACAAAAAGTCTCTAGGTTGAGATAAGGATTTTAATGAGATTATGCAATGCACAATCACCTTAGGCTATTTGGAGAAAAGCTCAGCAAAATGCAGAAGGAGCAGCAGAACCTATCGATACCCTTCCCCGGGAAGCCAGCATAGCAGAATAGACCAGTAACTCAAAACCATAAACCATAAGCAGCAACTGGGAACAGGAAGCTTGTCATGTTACAATCTGAACTTCAAGCCCCATGATACTTTGCTCCAACCAGCACTTTCATTGTAAAGCTGGCATGAGGTCAGTAAGGTATTGAATATCATCAGAAGATTCAACTCAGCCCATGACATATAAGAAATGAGAAATTTAATACAATAGAAAGGAAAAAGGAGGTGAAAATTTTGCAATTAGAATCTTGGAGGCTTGGTTAAGAAATAAAAGAAGCAATGAGAGAAACTTAAACTGCAAATTATGAAGAGGATCAGGCTGTACAGGAGATACTTTAGAGATGTATTGGAAAGCGTGCTTCCTAGCTGAGACACTAGGTAGGTGTAACAGTGTGAGAGCTGAAATCCCCCCCACACTGACAATAACCAGGCTAGCTCAGTCTGGAAGCAAAGGAAAGCTGTATTTACAAGCAAATCTACACTATTCACGACATTTACAAATATGTACAATCAACAGAAAAGCACAACCAAGTGCCCTTTGCTTCCCCCAAGGGATCTTCCCCAAGGGGCCTCCCCCCCAGCCAGAAGGAATCCCCCCAGACGCCTGTGGCAGAAGGCAGAGAGTCAAGAAGCAGAGAGGCTGTTAGACTTAGTTTGTCAAGGTCAGTGTGTTATCTTCAGCCAGAAAAGAAGAAGAAGCCAGCAGACAGAAAACTGAGTGAGCAATTCGAGTCCCAGACTCCCCAACCTTGTTTTGAGTAGTAGTTCTTAAACATTTCTATCTCTCCAATGGAAGTATTTAGAATAATCATTATTTTGCCTTCTTACACCCAATAGTGATTTATTTACATTCCTTCACCTTCTCTGCTTGAACTTTGTGAAGAAAAATTAAAAAGACAGTCTTAAAACCATCACAGTAGGGTTAAATAAAGGCAATGTGTTAGGGAAGATATTCATGTGATGAATACCTTCTCTGGATTAGACCAAAATTTAAAATCTTATTCAGAGAAGCAGGTTTCTGTATCAGTTTCTTAAATGATAGTTGCATTTAATGCACCTCTGTATGAAAGTCAGTAAGAGAAGGTCCAGGGATTGAGCTTCACAAAACAGCCTGAAAAATTAGTAAAGTAAAACCCATTGCTTATGCAAAGAAGAATATTAGTACTGTCACAGTGAGAAGATCAATGAGGAATGTACAAATAGAAACACTGACACAGAATGGGGTTTGGTTATGTACTTTGAGAATTTCAGCTCTGCGCACCTGAGTCAGCTTAGATGAGTAGGGGATGCAATTAATGATAATCTTCTATCCTATGTCCTTCATAAGCATGCAAAGTACTCTAAAAACCCTTCTGAAGCCAATGTTGCAAGCTCATAAGGGTAGAGAGGATAATTTACCATTTTTAAGCTTAATTTTGCTTTGACTCCAAATCAATTACAAAGTCAAGCAACGAAATAGGAAAAGTTAGATTAAAGAATGTGGTTGAAAAGTTAATTTGGCTCCTTTCAGAATATAATTTATTTTTATGAACCCCAGGCTTTTGCAGTTTTGAACTTTGACATGTTATCAGGCAAGTCAGTTTAAGTGCTTGGAATGTTTTCCACATTAAGGACTCTAGGGAGAACATCTAGGATTTTTCTCCTTATTTCTATCCTTCTAAGAAAATATTCTAAAGCAGATAAAGATGCTTCACTCTTATAACTATCCACATAAAAACATTCCTGTCCTCATGGGATGATTTGGAAGAATAATTGAACATTATTAAAAAAAAAAAAAGATGTGTAAGAAATCCCAAGGTTTAATAGTTTTGTTGGAAGAATGAACACTAACACAGGAGATTTTCATCAGTTGCAATGGAAAATACTTACCTTTTTTTTTTCCCCCCCACTGGAAGGAATTTGAGGAAAACATATTCCAAAGTACTATGTTAATTGTTAGCTGATTTTTCGGGTGAATTTCTGTTCAGACTTAAGTATTTAGAGTTAAGTGATATATTTATCTGCAACAAATGTGTCTTCACAAATAATTGTAAAAGCTTGTAAGAAAATAGCAGAAATATCATGCAAGAATATGACATTGCCTCAGAGTAAAATATATTTTTGTGTTTGGTAAATTTTGACATTGAAGCATATTTTTAGAGCTGGCTAGTGTAAGTCATTTGATATGAAATCATTTCTGTTCCTTTGTGATTTGTTTTCTCAGCCTGGTGAATATGTTTCTGAGACAATATTATGGCATCTACATCTATTTTATGAAAGAAGCACATCTTCAGATGTTTAAATCATTTAAGTATCAAAGTGCAGTGAAATATAGGATTAAGATGAAACTATCATTTATTGTACATTTAAAGATTTATAGCAGTATCACCTGTAATTTGAATCAAAGTTACTTTAGATTTGACTTTCTTTTTTGTGAGATCAGAATTCAGCTGTTTATTGTTTATAAATGTAAATGTTATGCAAGAGGGCAGTATCTCATCTATTTAGACAGTTCTCCAATACCTCCTTCTTTCAAATTTTCAGTCATTTTTTAAAAACCCAACCACCCAATTAGCAAGTTGTTTTCTAAAAACTAACTATTTGTCCTCATAACAATGTACAAAATAGAGTATCAGGGGTTTTAATTCCACCTCAAAGCCATGTAATAAGAAAAATATGTAATGTAATACAAATGTTTATGTCACTTGAAGCTCCAACCATACTACAGCTTTTCTAGAGATTAACCATGTGGAAACATCATTTTAAGACAGTATTCTTGCTTTTTTTCTAAGCTTTCTTTTTTGAAGCAAAAAGCAATGGTTGAACAGCATCTGCTGTTGAATTCAGCCAAAGATATCAAATGTTAATCCAGGATTTTAGATTATCAGTTGGTGATTTCTTTTGTTTATTTGGTGTACTGTCTTTAGAAGGATGTCATGTGCTACAGAATATGCACTTCTAAATGAGCATTATTTTAAGACTGGACAATGTTTGTAACATCATAGTCTTGTAGCTGTCTTATTTTGAGAAGAATTGCACATTTGTTTACTGCAATTACAACATTGTATCAGCATTTCTTTGGCATCTTGACGAAAGTTACTGGGCAATATCTTTCAACTGTCTACATACTGCACTGTTGAATTGCAAATATTTTCATTACTTACAGAACAAGACTAAAGTGTGATTGTGAGACTGGAGATTCAGATCCAGCCTCTTTAAGTACTGTGCAGGGGACTTACATTCAAAATTTGCAGGAAAACTAATTCTAGTAGAATGATGTCATGGTAGGGCCAAACAGGCCCAGCACAAAACCCAGACAGGCTCTAAGGTGTCTAGACATGGTCCCCCATTTCCCATTCCTTCCTGCAGAAAGTCAGGGCAACGCAGGGAAAAGGAACAAACGGGACAGGACTATGCATGTCTGGTAAAAAAAATTGTTTACCAGGGAAGAGCATGTGTACTGGCCACTGCTCCTCCAGAAACCAGGCCTTTGTTTTGCCTTCTATGGCCACAGCCTGACAAGGCCATTTTTATTGAGTAACCATGTGCTGGCTTGAATGCCCTATTGGCCCGAATTAATCTCATGCAAGATATATATATATACAGGCTGACTTGTAGTGGCCTTGCCTTTCTCTTTAACCTTGCTTTCAAGTCCTGCCTTGCTCAAGCCATGCTTGAATTGCCTTATTGGACTTGCCTTGCATTAAGCTACCTCAAGTTGCCTTGCCCTGCCTCGAGTGCCTGGTCCAGAGCCGGGGATAAAGCCATGAGTCCACAGCACAGCAAGCTGGAGAAGACATAAGCTTAGGAGCCAAGTCTGCTTCCCCTTGCAACTGGAATCGTGCTGTGCCTCGGTTTACCCAGGACAAAACAAGTGCCTGTGGTGAAGAAGCATTGTAAACCGCCCACTGTCTGCTGAAGCCTGACCAGCCCGAGTGGCACCTTCGCACTGGCAACCTACTGTGCCTGGCGCCCCAAAGCCTCCTAGCTAACACACTGCAGCAGCACTCCCTGTGTGGGTAGAATCAGCTGTGAGTAATTAATTCGTTGCCTCCTGGCTTAAAGATTCTTATCGAGTCTGCCCCCCACCACACCATGGTCAAGCATCATATTCGCTCCTGGGGTTACTCTCTTTTCATGTTATTTCCTCCAGGTTTGCATAGAATTATTGTTGTATTTGCCTAAAGACTGTACATTCCCATTGTAAATTTATATATTCCAACCACACAATGATCCTATTTAATGAGCTTCGGCAATTTTCCATGTTAATAAATGGTTACTAACATTTTTATTAGTACCCTTTTGCCACATCGCTTATTAGTTAACACGTGAGGGATAACTTAAGGGAGTTGATGAAGTATAGGTAGAAAGATTCTTTAAAAAGTTTCAAACTTTACAGCATGGTGATAGAATTGACAGGAAAATATTTCTCCAAGAGCCCTCTAATGAAGTTCCTTTCAACATTAATGTTTACAGTCCCTGTTTTATTATTTATGGGATAGCTCACAAGAACTCCACAGGGAAAATACTCTTGAATAATTACTCATCATGAAATCCCTATTATTTCTTAACACTTAGTGCTGTGGGTACAATAAACATGGTGTGTCTGTTCAGATGTTTTTAAAATCATGTATGTTAAAGTAATGAAGAGAACATTTAATAACAATAAGTAGGTTAATTTACTCATCAGAAGGACTGTCATTGTCTCACACCATTACAAGTTGTGTAGCGGAGAGGTGGGACTGGATTTAGAATTTCAAGTCTGTAGTAATTCCATCAACTTCAGTGGTCTCTTGGGCCAAATAAGTTATTAGTGAGGTAAGAGCAAATGAAAAAGGTCCAGAGCACTATAAATGTCATTCCAGTTGAGAGTATATATTAGCTGTGATTCGCCTAGAGGTGATTATGCTTGTAGAGGTAACATTTTTTTTCACACTGGCTTTCCCTTGCTTTCTTTGAGTATCAGTAGGAAAATTTGCACAAACATGAACCTCAACATTTTTCATCAAGACAACTATCTAGGGCAGGATTCCACTACAACCTGGAGCCTAATGAACTTGGTTTGATGCATCTATTGTAGCACACATTGAGAATTACCTAGATTGGAAAAGAACTTTAAGACTACCATTAACCTAACACCGACAAGTCCTTGGCTAAACTATATCCCTAAAGCGCTATGAATACAGGACTCTCAAATACCTCCAGGGATGGGGATTTCCCTGAGCAGCTTGTTCCAATGCCTGACCACTCTTTCTGCACAGAATTTTTTACTAATATCCAATCAAAACCTTCCCTGGCACAACCTGAGGCCATTTCCTCTTGTTCTGTAAATAGACTCTAGGGAAATAAGACCAACATCCCCCTCACTACAATTATGTTTCAGGTAATTATAAAGAGCAGTAAGGTCTCCCTTCAGCCTTTTTTTCTCTAGGCTAAACAACCCCAATTCCCTTAGCCACTCCTCATAAGACTTGTTCTACAGGCCTTTCACCAATTTCATTGCCTTTCTTTGGACATGCACGAGCACCCCAATGTCCTTCTTATAGCTAGGTGCCCAAAATTGAACATAGTACTTGAAATAAAGCCTTACCAGTGCCAACTACAGGGGTAAAATCACTTCCCTGGTCTTACTGGCTACACTATTCTTGAAACAGGCCAGGATGCTGTTGGCCTTATTGGCCACGTGAACGTACTGATAGCTCATATTCAGCTGACTCTCAATCAACATCCCTAGGACCCTTACTGCTGAGTATCTTCCAAGCCACCCTCCCCAAGCCTGCAGTGCTGCCAGGGGTTGTTGTTATCCAAAGTGCAGAAATCAGCATTTAGCCTTACTGAAACTCATAGAATAGGTCTTGGACCATTGACCTAGTCTTTCTAGATCCCTCTGAACAATCTTCTTATCCTCAAGCAGATAAACGCTTCCACCTAGCTTGGCATCTTCTGTACACTTACTAAGAGTTCAATTAATCTCTTCATCCAGAACATTGATAAAGATGTTAAAAACAGGACTTGTCCCAGTACTGAGTCCTAGGGAACACCACTTGCATGAGATGATTTTATAAATCCTAGAGAGCTGTGCTGCCTTCTAGGAATGTCTGTGTCCTTTGTTGTATAACCTCTCTTGACTCCACACAGCTTTTACTGTTATGTTGCCTTCTGTTTGCTTCTAGCAGGCAAATCCAGTACAATTTGACATATTCTTAGAGAAGAGCTAACAGAAACATAAAATGTGTTCCTTTTGAGATTTCAGTATGCCACCTTGTCAAAGCTATTTCCTCCTGTCAGAAACTTGAATCAGTTCTATTTACCCTGTATTAAAAGTCTCTTTGGTATCCTTATGGTACAAAAACTTCACTGTGTAAACAAGTCTTGTTCCTTGGTCCTGGCACTTGCTATTCTCCTCTCAATATAGATTTTTTCATATAAGGAAGGATACTGATTTCTATTTCCATTTGGCCATGGAACTTTCAGTGTGAGGGTATTACTATTTTAATAATAAAATTATTATTAAGATAATAGTTTTCATTATTTTTATTTTCATTAAAATATTTACTGTCTGTTGAAATTCCCTGTCTTCAGAAACTGTTAATTGCCATACTTGGTTGGTTTTACTCTTGATAATACAACCTTTAAAGCACTACCTTTTCCCCGACCTGCAGCTATTTTTCCAGTTGCCTTCTGAAATCCAGCATTTTAGATTCTCATTTGAGCTTGCTAACACCTTAGTCTTATGGGAAACAAAACAAAAAAATAAACCAAAAAAACCCCCAAAACAACCAGTGTTCAGGTGATTGAAAATTTAATTTGCATTTTGATAGCCTCTTTTCTAGTGGGCCTGCTTATGTTTCCCTGAAATGGTAGAGAGCAGAGCAATTGTTCAACTATGGCTTTAAAGATGCAATGACCATTTAAAAACGTAATTTCAATGTAACAAAAATTCAGATTGTTTGCTACATGTTTTTTTCTACAGGCAGATTTCCCATCCCTGACAAGTTTAGCCTGCATGTGAATTATCCATACCAAGAAGTAGGTTTTTGTTAATGCCTAATTTCTTCCTGCTGTGATTTGGTGACTTCATGGAAGCTTGTTTCATTTCATTTGTATTCATATACAAATAAAATTAAAATGATTGTGTTCAGTTACTCATAATCTTATTGTTTGTATTGTGTTTAGCAATTAAATAAGATGAAAGTCTTTCCATCTCTTGATTTACTGGCACAACATTTTATGAGCAGGAAATAAACATTTCTTGTATCAATTACAAAGCTGCATTTTTGCATTTTTAAATTTTTTCTTGGAGATGTTTATTTTTTTGTGCGTGCATGTGCCCACTAGAATCTTGAAAAGAATAACCACATGCCAATCTGCAATTGGAACTCATCCCACTGAAGAAGGTATGAATAGGGATGAGTGAAAAAAAATCAAAACCAACAAAAACAAACAAACAAAAAAAGAAACTTAAAAAAATACCAAACTGAAGAGTTTTTAAGACTACCGACCAACATGCAGTATTGAGAGTTATCTACTCTCAATAGTAGAGTAAATTGGGGTGCAAATTTACGGTACAATGGATGCTGCACATTAACTCCCTGTGAGAAACAGTGTGAGGCAACTTACTCTACCTTAAAAGCAACTTGTATAAAGGTGCTCTTAATATGGGAAAGTCAGTGTACTGTAAATTCTAACCCAAGCTTATTAACATTAAGCTGTTTGAATAGCTAAGGCCTTATTTGTCTGTCTTTAATTTTCAGACATTTCTGTGCTCTAGACAAATCACTCATCAGTGTTGACCTTTCAAAGTCACAGTCATAACATCTTTGTGTTTGTATTTAGACAATGATGTATTCATTGACTATTGACGTTCATACTCATCCTTCTGAGTAATCCTTATGTACCATACAGTAATAAAAGTAACATGCATATATATAGTAAATATAATAATGTGGTGAACTTTGAGATGTGGTCCACCTGCAAAAGCTAGCTACCAAATACTTTTCTTCTTGAAATGGGAGTTTTAGAGCTATCTATCTCTACAACACTCTAAGCTTAAAATCATGAATCCAAACTCCTCCAAAGTTTAAGAAAGTTGACATTGCCACTTTTCTCTGTCTCAAAATGGAGATCATGCAGGGCATCTATTTACTTCTAAAGAAGGATCATGATTGTGGTGACTGTCAGTGATTGTATTTCTTCTATTATTTCCAAAAGAGTTTTGGAGTCTCAAAGACAGGAAGTCCATTGAGAATGATTGGGAAACATTTACCACTGATTACCATGACTATTTTTTTGAGCGGATAATGAGCTGTGTGAATGATAAGCATTTGTACAGCATGCATGGTTTCCAGCACTGACATTTTGAACACTCTTGGTACTTTTTCCTCTTCAAGGTTCAATGGATTATAATTCCACCACAAAAATCTGTCAGTACATGGAAGTAAAGAATAAGAAACTGGAGACGGTCTGGAAACTATTTCAGTGGGAATGCTATTTGACAAAGAACTAGGAAAACTGGAAAGAGAACCTTTGTTCCTCCTTTCTGAGAAGACTGGTAAAGGCTTTTTTAAAAAAAGGGGCAGTTTTTGTTTTTGTCAGTAATCCTATCTTTAGTAAAAAATAGTTGACGAGTGGAACAAAATATAACCAGGTGGTATTTCATGATATTAAGGATATTAATGCTTCACAAGGAAAAACAGAACAAAGAGTTTCTTTGTTCAAAGTTTTGTAATTTTTTTTCTTGAGGACTAAAGGTAAATGTACGTTGCCAAAATCTATTCAAATATTAATTGATTAATATTCTTGATTTCATTCTACTTAAATGTTCTATAAAGCTTCCTACATAAAATAGTAAGGGTTTGAAAAAACCCCAAAACCTATTCTAAGCCATCACACTGAAATCCAGGAATGACAAATGCTTTAAGCCAGCACAGACCTCACTCATTGTTTGTAGCTGAAAAGAATCATATAGGCTTTGTGTCTTAGTGATATCCTAAGGAGATAACTAATAAGAAATAACAACTATTGGTAACCTGCCTGGAATCACTTTAGTTTCCAGAGAATGCTCTGGGTTTGACAGCTCCAGGAAAGGGCAGAGGCAGAAAAAGAGTGTAATATGTCTAACACTGCTTTGCTGGCTTTTCTTTTTCCCTCTCAGTGTCTAAGTAAAAATACATTACCATAGATCTTTTAAACCTGGACCAGACATTTGAACTGTCATTTTCACCTCTGATTTCCATCAAGGTTCACAAGCCTTTTTATAGGCACTTAGTAATATATCCTGTATATCAAGATCCAAAAAAAAAAAAAAAAAAAAAAAAAAAAAAAAAAAAAAGGCAGCAGCTCTCAGAGCTTCTGTTCTGAGGTGGTGAGAGGCAGCATGCTGGACTCTTTGTAGTCCACAACTAGGGAGTTCAAAAGCACTAACAAAGGACTTCTATGCAGCCAATACGTTTTTTTCTGTTACTTTTATTCTGAGCAAAATGTATTCAGTTAACAAAGAATGGGAAATAGTGGCCTTAAAACAATTTTTCATGCCAGAAACCGGATTTTTGGTGATATAATGAACTGATGTCCTGTAAAAGGTTAAAAATAATTAGATCAGTGAAAGCATTTGATATTCAGAAGGAATGTAGCAGATCTGTATTTGTACATGCTTTTTCGGTAATAGGACTGTCCAGTTATTCTAATATAATCACTAGGAAAAGTCAGACACATGATGAAAACTGGTTCCAACTCTTTCTATGTGTATGCTATGAAAACACGGAATTACAGTTAGGATAGGCTATTAGAAAACTGAAGTGAAGCCATTCGTTGAATGAACAAGGGCATGAAAATGCTCTATTTCTTAATTTACTGTTCACACAAAAGCTTTTCACACAAAATCTCACAAAAGAGATTTTGACATCTGCTTCAGAATTCACGGATCTCCTGATTTATTCTCCAATTAAAGTCCATGCCCAAGTGTCAAATGAAAGGCAGGAAAGTGGAAACACTTGGGAAGTGACAACAACTAGTAAAAAACACCTGCATATGAAATACATACATCAATTTCTTATTAGTGAATCTGTCAATCCATAGAGATGCCAACCTTTATTCTCCCTGTCAGAACAGGGACATGGAGTTTTGCCCTCTGTTCTTACCTAGGCCCTTTCTTGATAAAAGGTGGTGATCATTCCAACAGATTTTCATCTGAAAGCTTTAGAACTCTGGCTCTTTGTTCCAATGTGGTTTCTGTTACGTTGTAAAATGTCCAATAGAAATAGTCAAAATGCCACTTGATCACTGAGGTCTATCATCCTTAAGAGCTAACTGTATCTTTTTACTACATAGTTATGAACGTGCTAGAGTGCCATAGAGGATCATCCTCACACTAAAACATGGGATAAATCTTATTACTGGAAGCTCTAGTCTGGAGATTCAAAGGATTTGTAGATTGCTGTTTCTGGAAGGAAAAAAAAAAAAAGAGAAAAAGAGATTAGATGAAAGTGGAACACTGAAATGAGAATAAGTAAATGAGGCTGAAAAAACAATCACAGTTTAACTTGGCTGTTCTTGGTTATTACTAATAGTTATTGCCATCTGAGAAGGTTGTATATACTGGTCACAGAGCCATTTTGATTATCTATATTGAAAATAATAAATGCTTTTCTTCTTCATAGATGGTTTTAATCCACTATTGACCTGACCATGGAGACCTGTCATTGGAGAATGCAGTTCTTGAGTATTCATTTCCAAAATCACAACCAGTAGAGGACAGTATTTTCAAAAATATCACAAGTAGGACTGACCACAGAATGCTGACCAGCTGATGATATCATTGTAGATCACACTGCTTTCAGCTCGACATTTCTGAAAATGATAAAACATTTCAGGGTGTTTATGGACCACAGACACCACAGAGAAACACTCCTGGAAAACCGTAGTCTTTTGGAAAGTCTGCAGTTTGATTTTCTAAAGTGCTTTATCTTCTCACCTTCAGATAAACAAAAATATACAAAGGAAGTAGTGTGGTTACTGACAAAAGTATTCCAGCTATAGTTCTGTACTATAAGTTATGGGGTTTGCATTGTGGAGTTAATCCTTGTTTCAGAGCGTTCTTTGGAAAGTCAAATAGTGTTTCTCTCCATTCGTCACTTTTTTTTTTTTTAATGTTTTTTTTCTAGTTTTAATAGAAAATGGGTATATAGGGGTTGGGGGCTAGAATATAAAAAAACAAAACAAGACAAACAAACAAACATTGTTCACTTCAGATATGAAATCTGAAGAAAAGAAGTAGATAGAAAGGAAGTAATGTTCTGCTGTACCATTTAGTAGATAAAAATTAAATTTCACATGAAGGATCAAATGTGTAATTGTTATGACTTTTTATCTTCTTAAAATCAAAGTTAATTAAAGAGAAAATATAATAATATGCAGTTAAAATATCCACAGATGCAATTCTACCTGCAAACAACCCTGTTTAGTAACAATAAGCTGTTCATTTGTATCCCAGACTTCTGTAAAAAATAAAAGAAATTCTAGAAAGTTACCAAAAACTTTTTGTGGTTTGATTTTACCAGCTCATCCAAGCACAAAAATTATGTTTGAAATGAACAACCCTTATGAAATTTGGCTGGGCATTCATTTTGAAAACTGCTATTATTAATTTATTATGTTAGGTGGAAAATTGAGTTGAAAGAAAATGGTGCGATAACCTCTAAGACTTTTCACTATTTAGAGACAGGAGAATAATTTGCATAAAAGGCTTTTCCTTCAGTTTTTGAGAGTTAAATACAAACTCGTGTTTGTGGAAACAAGAAAACAGTTCTTACCTGCAGAATATTCTATTGCTTGAATTAATGCCTATATCTTTAGAGCTGTAAATTCAGGATGTTTAGCATTCATTTCTTATACGCATGTGAGGAGCAACATATTGCCCTCTCAGTTCAATTTGTCCTTCATAACCAAGCTGAGGCAGTTAGAACTGTCTTTTCAATCACAGAATGTGGGAAGTAAAAAATATTCCAGATATTTATATGGCTCTTGAAAGGAAACTTAGTTCATTTTGACACGTTGTCAAAAGGCTCAGCTTTGTTTCCAAGTTAATCAATGGAGAGTTGTAAGCTTCATTAGGAAATAGGACTGTTCCCCCAACAATTTTGAAAGCAATCCTGAAATTGAGATCAGAAGTGCCATGTAATGCAATGATGATGATGCAATGACATGATGAAAACAATTGTGTAAATCTGTATTTCCCTAAAAGCAGGGTAAAGCATGGAAAAATTGTCCATGAGAAATGAAAACACTTGGGAGTGTTGCATGTTAAATCTAGACAAGATCCTCTCCCCTTAACGAGAGCCTCACATGATGTTTTTTTTCCCCTCATACTTATGTTTCTCCTTTGTATTTGACATTTATTATGCAGGTACATGAAACATAGCCTTTGTTACGTCTCACATGCAAGCCTGAACATAGAACAGAAATCTAATATGCAGCAATTAAATCACAAATCAAACTCTTTCCTGTGACATGGAGAAAACCATTTTCCCTAATTCATTTTTCATTGTTCGGGATTTTTTGGGGTTTGATTGTTTGGTGGGGTTTTTTTGGTTGGCTGATTTGGTTTGGGTATTGTTTGTGGGGAGGTTATTTGCTTGTTTGGGTTTGGGGCTTGTTTGTCTTGTTTTGGTTTTGCTTGTTTGGCCATTCAGATTTTAGAAATTAGACTGAATTGCATAAAAAACTGCTAGATGCATACCAAAAAAATTGCAATGTGTTTTGCACTATGTTTTTTTTCTAAGTAGGTTTAGAATTTCTCTCTTTTAAAGTACATTTCAAAACACATACTTTCACTATCTGCCTCTAAATTTATCAACTGAATGTTGGGACAAACTCAGAAAAGTATAGGATGTTGGAAAATGTTTATGTCCAAATCTTCTGATTTTCTTTAGATAATGGAAAATGTTGCAAATGTACGTATCTCATGTCTAACACCTTGCTACCACATAGAAATCTGAGAAGCACTAGTGCTTATCACTGCAGTCCTGATTTATGACATCTGGCACTTCCACGAGTAGCCCTTGGGGATTTAAGGGGGGATTACTTCCGTGAGCAAATGCTGCCTAAAGTGCAAGATGCCTATAGAAATTAGAAATAAGCCTCCCTAGTGCATAATTTTTCCCTGATCACATTCCCTATATGAAATATTAAAACATATTTTTTAGGTGTTAATGCTGAAGGATCTTCTCTATTTTATTATTTTTTTCATCCAGAGGAAAAATGTTTCTCATACTGCCATCCTATTTTATTGATTGTGTAGTATTCCACAACAATCATGCATAAGTAAAACAGATCTACACTCATGTTTAATGTATCATTCAGTTATTTGATTTTGTTCATGATAATAACTCTTACTATTCTTACCATTGCTAAAGACTTAAAAAATCACTATGGTTGTAGCGTTAGAAGACAGAACACAGACAGTGTTTTATAGTTTGTAATTTCACAATTTTTGGGTAGTGTTATATAAAACTTGTACAGCAAGTTGACAATTATTAACCATATTTTTTTCCCTATTCTGTTTGTGCAGCTCTCACATTCATAGACGGTTACAACTGAGTTAATTTTCCAAAAGAGTGTCTGAAAGAGGTCTTGAGTTGGGCTGTTTACAAACACAGTCTTTTCTTTTATTTCTAATTAGTGTGAAATAGTTCCAAACAGGAGTCAGCACTGCAGAAGTCTGCACTGCACAATGCCAGCCTTGTTAACAGACACAGGGAACAGTTTGTTTTGCTGAATAAACAACTTTGTCATAGCGCTTTTCAAAAAGAATACAATCCAGTGTACCAGCTGCTCTCTGAATGTGCATCTGGATGTCTTTCTTGGGGATTAGCAATCTTTATTCCCATTTTGAATCCCAGGTCTACTTAATGAGAGATTCAAAAGTGAATCAGTAATAAAAGCACTTTTAATTTTTTTAAACTGTTACCTTTTTTATTCATAGAACTGAACTGAAATCTCATCATTGCTTATTATTTCTTAAACTTTCTGTTGTTTCTTGCATAGTCAGAAAGTACTGCTTGCTGGCATGTACTGATTCTTAATAGCTGAGGAAAAAGCTTTAGCAGAGGTCTTATAATCTAAGAGGTCTAAGAGTTTTATATCATGAAATGTTGTTCTGTCTCATGATAGGTAGTGGAGATGATCTTTTGGAGCTTCTGCATTAAAGCAGGTTCTACAGATTTTAATTGTCCCAGAATACTAGACCTGATTAGATATTTTGCTGACATTACTATAGTAATTTTCAGAAGGCAAGGATAAAGTCTAAAACTATGCATATAGCTGTCATTAATATTGACATCAGTATTGCCATTAAAATAATCAATTCTTTATATGATTTCCTGTTTGTGTGGTTCCTTTTTTTATAGATTTCTAAGGGTAGTAGCTTTGGAATATATTGCATGATTTTAGTTACCTAACCTTGACTGTTAGCCTATAATCATCATATAATACAAAATGAGGACTAGCTTGAAAACATAATTTAATATTAGGTAACAATTTGAGTACTTTAGTGAAAGTGTCTCATTAAAGAAATTTTGCAGAAGAGCAAAGCGATTGTGAGTGTGAATATTGTTAGTAGCAAGGATTTTTGTGGACTCATTATAATTTCAATTATACTTCCCATATAATTAAACTGATTTCCTGTTCTGCAAATGGAATTGGAAGTTGATCCTTTAAAATTTAAAATTTCTCTCTCTGCGATCCTGAGATTCAGAGTTGTAGCTGATAGAATGCAAGAGGAAGCTTTGTTATGAGAGCATTGTATCTCATGTAGACACAGGTGCAAGAAATATCTGTCACAACAGCAGGACAAAAGGATAGTATTATGTTGAACCTCATCTCTTCTAGGCAATGCTGGTGCCATTTTGTGCACTGTGAATTGTTTTGAGCATACGTTGCATACCTGTTTGCATGTAAACTCTCACAGTGAAGAAAGCTACTGATCCTTTAAGAAATTATGTGACCACTGTTTGAGAGCACCTTTTAGGAGATCCTGAGATGTTCTGACTGTAAAACTTGCAGAAGTGACAAAAAGGGAAAAGACAAAATGCTGCATGAAAGAAAAAAAAAATCTTCAGTGCTTCTGCATTGAGGTTAAACTGAAATGAAACAGTCTTGTTGCATCTGTAAACACTGCTTTTGTTCCTCAAAGTTGTGTTGTCAGAATAAGCAGACTAAAATTCTGAGACTGCCAGGTAATATGGCAATAAAATGGGGAAACAATTTATGTAATTTTCCAAAGGTGACTGTTGATCTGATCTGGATAGTAAAGTATAATATCATTTATTAATTCAGTGTACCATCAATTCTTCCCCCTTCTTCTTTTTTCTTTTTTCTTCATTTGCTTTGGCTGATTGGCTTTGTTGTTGTTGTTTGTTTCTTTCTTTTCTTCATTTGTTTGGTTTTGTTGTGGGTTTTTTTGTGGCTTTGGTTTGGTTTGTTTTTTTTATTTTGTTTTGTTTTGGTTGGTTGTTGGCTTTGGTTTTTCTGGGTTTTTTGGTATCTTTTTTCTTCACCCAATATTTTTATAATATTAATTGTTAATTCTGTCTATTTTATTTTTTTCTTTTTAATTCTGTTTTTCTTGGACTTGCTATATCTCTGCCTCCCCAGTCTGAGTATCTGTGTTTATCAACACAGCAGCAAAAGAGAAGGAGATAGATTCAGAGTTCTCTAGTAAGAAAAAATGAATATTGAGGCTACAATACAAGCATGCAACTCATAATTTGATAGAAAAGGAAGCGCCAGTTGTCTCAGCTCTGTATCATTAAAATAGAGTTCAGAGGACAAGAAAAGTATCTTTTCATTTCTAACCACTTTACAAATGAGCTATATGAACTTGTTGACCATATAAGGAAGCTGAAATTAAAATTTATACATAACATAGCAATATTGTTGTTATGAAAGTGTAAATATACCAGCTTCCTCCCTTCTTTCCTCCCCCCTTTCCCTTACCATTAGTCAGAATGCCTGGGGCTTGTTATTTCATTCTTGATAGTACAAAATGTGAGATTCATTTACTTCCCTGTATTAAAAGGTTTAAAGCACTAGATATCTTTATCTATGTCACAGTGAAGACAGACATGAAAGAGATACGTGAATCTCTCTACTGAATGCCCCTCCCTTTACTATATGATTCCCTTACCTGTAGTTAGCCTAATTAAACTGAGTAAGGGGACTGTTCTTAATTGGTTCCCTGCTCTATTAAGTAATGCAGATTACACCGTTTAAGAAATTTGCATTACTTGGAACCTAATCCATCCTCTCAATGGTCGGCTTGGATTTCTATTTTTGTTTGGTTGGTTGGTTTGTTTGTTTTTAGATGTTTGTGTGAGAGGTCAAAGTCCCTAAAAGACATCACAGATAGCTATTTTCCAGATAGAGTGGAAAATAAATATTTTCTAGTAATTTCTTTCTTTCTTTTCTTTTTTTTTTTTTAACTCCTCTGTGAGAAGCCTGTTACCAGAGGAATCAAGAATCAAGAATACAAATGTCCTCACATTTCTCCATAACTGAATTAACAGGTCAGATCTGAGGAGACAGAAAAATATTCATTTAACTGGAATATGACATTTTGGAGGGTTCTGTGTCCTTCAGTACAAACATCATAGGTTGTAGTATAAACAGCTGTCTTTAGAGTTAGATCTTCAAAGAATTCTGGGCACTATTATTGTTTTCCAGCCAGCTTTTGTAGACAGAAATAACCATAGGATTTTAAACCAGAAATTATTCAGCTATGGTGTTGAACTGAATGACCTTAATTGCCCTTTCAACCTAAATAACTCTATGATTCCATAAGGTGACATTCTCCAACAGCTAGAGTGCAGTAGCATTCCCCAGCTCATACAACATTTTCCAGGGCTTTAGTCAACGTGTGTTCAGTTTTCCCCATTTCTCTATATATCTAGGAAAATTTATATTAATTTCCACTGAATTTCTTTGTAGGCAATTTCTTTATAGATGATGATGAATTGTGCTTAACTAATAAATGATATGGTAAATGGGTATTAATAGAAATATTTATAACCTTTTATTAATGTGGAAAATTGCCAAAACTTGTTAAATAGGTTTGTTGTACAGTTGGAATATACATTTACAATGGGAATATACAGTCTTTAGGCAAATACAACTTTCTGCAAACCATGAGGAAATAACATGGAAAGAGAGGATCCCCAGGAGCAAAATGGTGCTCAACCACAGAATGGTGTGGGGGAAGACTTGATAAGAACCTTTAAGCCCAAGAGGCAATGAATCAACTACTCACAGCTGATTTCACCCAAGTGGGGAATGCTGCTGCTATTAGTTGTGGAGGCTTTTGGGCAGCTCTCACTCAGCACTGCCATGGCAGGTTGCCAGTAGGAAGGTGTCACGCTGGTGCAGGGCTGGTCTGGCTTCAGCAGACAGTTTACGATGCTTCTTGTGACGGGCACTTGTTTTGTCATGGGTAAACTGAGGCACAGCACGATTCCAGGCACAAGTGGAAGCAGGCTTGGCTCCAGCTCCTAAGCTCATAGATTCTTCAGCTTGCTTTGTGTATAGGCTCATGGCTTTATTCCAGGCTCTGGACTGGACGTTCAAGGCAGGGCAGGGCAACTCGAGGCAACTTTGGCCCTACCATGACAATAGGTAATTTATTTAGTCAGCCTTTGTCTGAGTTCATATTTCATGCTTTCAGGAAGGCTTTATCACCATACATCATTTCAAGAATCACCTTCAGGATCACCTAGTAGGAGACTTTTTGATGACCTATGCTAACTTTTAGACAGATTTCCTTTTCCCAGCACCATTATGATCTTATGTTCTTCTGCACTCTAAGGACATCGTTTTCCTTTCTGCATTTGCTTCTTAATTGCACTCTAGTGTTTCAATAATGTTATTTTTGTCATTTCTTTATAAGGCTCCAGAATATCCCACTGTTACTGCCTGCAAGGCTAAGAAAAAGGAGGCAACAGGATAATGAGTTACTTCCACAGAAGCCTTTGAAGTCTTTAGAATACAGAGGAGGAAGAGTACATAGAACAGATGATTGGAGCAAATGTCACTAGGAGAGAGAAGTGGTGAAACTGATCTTTCAAGAAAAGGAAGAGGTTAGCTTGAAGAAGAAATCAAGATACCTGTGACAGAGAAAGAAAAAAGAAGTAGCAATGTAGAGAGAACAAGATACTAGAAAAGATGGAAAGCATGACATAAAAAGTATGATTTAAAAAACTGTAATACATGCTATTCTTGAACAGTATCCTGGCTAACTAGAAGTTCGTATACACTGTTATCCAATTGTTTTCATATTGCATATTTGCTTTAGACTTTTAATTATATTGCTAGCACTTGCAATTGGTTCCCAGTGTTTCAGAAATAAGGACCAGAAAATGATGTAAGACTGCACCATTTCATATATGCAATGTCTTCCTTTTATTATTGGGATATTTTCAAAATCATCAAATACAGAAACTGTGAAACCTGTGAAAGAATGTATTCCTTATCTTTGCCCTGGTTAGCTATTTGAGCTTTTGCCATTATCTGAATGAGGAAACGTCTGAAAAAAAAAACTCAGTGATTAGGATTAGTTTCCAAGTTTCTTCATTGAACTAACGAACTTTGAAGAGATTTCTGAAAGAAAAGCTTTTTGATTTGATAACATCATTGCTGTACAATAGTTTTTATTTCATCTACCATTACTGAATTCCTAATGATATAACTCTGAATAGGAATGGTATCTTAAATCTTCTTTCAGTGTGAGGTGAGTAACAAAACACAGATCTTCATGCAGTTTTAAGAGAAAAAGTACTGTGATTGGCAAAAGGAATACGTTTGTTTTTGTTACAGCCAAAGAGATTCTCTTCTGCTAATAAATTTGCCCATTAAATCTACACTTGTATTGTATTATTACTTGTTTAGAGTCAATTCAGTAATGTTGCTCTCACAATGATGGCATTGAAGCTGCTCATCTGATTTGTCTCTTGTGCCAGACATGTAATGCACCCTTGTGTTAAAGAATGGCTTAATAATGCTCACATTTAAATAGCTTTTATGGGATTATTAATAAATTTTAAATATTCTGTGTCTTCACTGAAAATACATATTCCTGTGGAACAAAAGGTCTTTCTGGGCAGACGAAAGTTTATTAACTGGCAAAAGACTTTATCTCAAATATGTTGTGTGTACACTTAATTAGCCATTGAAATCTGAAAATACTGTGTGTAATTTGAAATGAACTCCTAATATTTTTTTATCAAACCACCACCTCCTTTTTGAGTCACCCTGGATATCATTATCCTTCCAATATCCAGGTCAAACTTGGTGCCATCTTTGTCTCTTCTGTCCTCCTTCTCTTGAATCCCATCAATCCTTTTCAGAAAATAAACAAACCTAATCCCTTCCTCTCAACAAATAATGAGAAGACATTCCTTTGCACTTCTATATACCCTTTTTCTTTACATGTGTAAACTTCTGGTGTCTCTGTAACCCAGTTTTATCAATCTGCACACTCTTTGGTAGTAGAAAAGGATTCTATTTTGGATAACTTTTTTTTTCTTTTTTTTTTTCTCCATAATTTTTCCTTCAGTCCAAATTGTGCAACCATATGTAAAAATTTAAATCATGCTTGGGAAAAAAGAATTTTTACTGATATTCATTTCAGTTTTATGAAATAGTACTTTGGCAAATTATAAATACTTTGAATTTCACAGTTTAGTCTGATCTCACTCACTCTTTTTGTGACTGCTCTTCCTAATGGGGCTCTGATGAAACTCAGAATGGTGAATCGAAAGGAATCAACTGCATCCTTATTTCTCTCTATGGGGAATATTATGCTGCATTTGGTGTTTTGCTGCTAATTTTTATGACGTCATTTTAAAAACAATCCTGATGGAAAACACTTTTTGTATGTCATGTTTATGGAAAAGTTTTCCAGCTAGTACATTTTTTTAACCCAGTTCTTGTATGATGCTGGGCTACTCACAGTCCCTGAATGAAGCAGGTAAAGGGATGTACTGAAATGATATGGAGATTATAACAGAAAGGTAAAAGGACTTAACATCTAAAGAGGTGCAAGGCTAAAATAAATGCAAAGTGAAAAATCATGCTCCAGGGGGCTGTCAAAAAAACATGCTGACTAATTTATTTTGTGGCCTTTGTACCATATGAATTATAGTAATGATTTACACCTATACTTTTTCCAACAAACTCAATTGTCTTAGTGCACAGATTATTTTAAACTCAACACAGTGAGATTACATTTGGAGTTTTTATTGTTGTTAAATTCTAGAAATTCTACTATTTTCTTTGCTGAAGAATGAGATGAACACTTATTGAAAACTAACTTGGCAACAAGTAATCTGGAATGTAGAGATGTGCCTGATCAAATTCCTAAACTTTTTTCAATTCATTAGACATTTAAGAAATAAAAGAGGATTTCTTGTTGATGTTATTTGTTCAGTTTTTTTCCAGCACTATGACATTTCAGTATGGACTAGATTCATTTGGTCAAGGGAATGAATTGGAAAGATGAAACCGAAATGTCCATAGAATGGAGCAGGAAAGAGTCTGCATGTCTACTTTGTGCTGTTCTATAGGAATCACTGAACAGAAAGACTGTCTGGTCCAGATGCACTTATTAGTGGTCTTATATATGTAAGCTGCTTTGGGGAGCACCACTGATTTTCATGGGGTCACTGATGACTTACACTAAACAGAAAAATATTTTCAGTCTTTCCCAGGACCTGTTATGTATAATCTACAGTATTTTGTTCCCCTCTCATGGTAAAGTTACACAGTATGTGCCTCTCCCAAGCTTTCAGCATTTTCCCTGTTCTTACTGCCCACAGTCCTCAATATTTGGTGTATGTGTCAGTGGAAATGGGGAAGAATTAGAAACAGTGATTAGAGGGTTTTTTTGTTTGTTTGTTTATCCAAAGGACATAAAAGATTAAGGGGGTGTTATTTTTCCTCATGGGTCTCTACAGACATGGAACATGGTAAGATGACAAGAAATCCTGATTCATGTCTATCACAGACAATGCATCTCACAGAATTTATATGTATGATCCATCTTTCTATTTTGACTTCTTGCTGAAGACATGAACTCCAAGACCAGCAACTTATTCTTTATCCTCACATAATATCCTTGCTAGACATGACTACCTTTAGAAGAACAGCACTAAAATCCTTGAGTGGTCAGAGATCTCGCCCCTTATTGCTCCTTAATTTCTTTTTCATCTGCCTTGTAATACCCCAACATTTTCTTCCATGCTGCATTTTCTTCTTTGCTTTCTTTCTCTAGTCACAGCATCTATTCCACTGATATAAACAGGAAGGACCATTCACCCGTGAAGTTTCTTTCTGGATCCTTCTCATAACACCCATGCTTGGATGTTTTTTTGAATTTGCTTTTGCAAAGATTTTTTGATTCCTTTTAAATGAACCATAACTTTTAGCTTTCATCCATAGCTGTTCAACTGCTTTTGGCAAACTCAATCATATATTTCCTTGAAAAACCATGCCCTTTGGGATTCTCACTGGTATCGAGTCGTCTTTCCTCTTTCTCAGGCATTTGTTGCAGTGAAAGCTTTTCTCCCCTCACTACCGCTCAATGCCTTTGGTTTTCTACAATTTTTCCTTTATATCTACTTTTTGCATGATTTTATCTACTTAAATACCTCAAAATACTGTCTCTATGATATTAACATAGCAATTCAAACAACAAAGGCCATGAAGTAAAAGGGGAGAAAATCTTAACCAAGAAATATTGGCAGATGTTGTCCAAACCCCCCAGTCAAATCCCTTGAAAATGCAGCAGTTTGGAAAAGCAAGCAAAATTAATTTTCATCTAAAATTTCTAAAAATAATTTTAGTGTTATATTTCCTTCTGATATCCTTCATTTAGAAAGTTCTGTGAAAACATGGAAAATAAATACTTTTCAAAATATGTTTAAAGCTAGTAAGTAAACATTATCACATTTTATGATAAAAAGATGGGGAAAGAAAAAGTCTAAGCCCAGTATTTTTTATTTTTAAGAAGACTCAGCATTAAGGAAAATGTGGAAGTGTTAGTTTACCTTTCTGAAATCTGCCTGTTTATAGAAACAATATTTTTGAGAAAGCAAAAGGAAAAAAATGTTAAAAAATCAGAATAATCCTGTTAGCTGTCATTATATTATCTTTTTGTCATTTAGCTCACTGCACATTCTGATACGATTTTGATTACTAGTACTTTCTGATTACTCTTGCAGTATGCAAAATGCAAATCATTGCTGGATCAAAGTCTCAGGTGATATCAGAAGAAAACATCTGACGGCAATGGAACTTTAAGTTGCTCAGCACTTTTACAAATTGTACGGGTGCCTTGGGCTTCTAATTTTGAAATTCCACTTCTACAAAAAGAATACATTATTTTCTAATTTTTATGTTAAAAATCAAGAAACAGACTGAGAAAGGAGCTCAGCGTTTCCTGTGACAATCCTTTTCCAGTAAAATTTTTATTCAGCACGTATAAATAGCTTGTTTTTCCTTAATTTTACTATTATCCTTTATACCAAGGTGTGCACTGCTGGATAACAATTAAGCACACAAGCAGACAAATGAAGGAAAATACAGCTATTCCTGTACATATAGTAATGAAGTATTTTGTTTCACTTACAATACTGCACTATCAGTGGTACAATGATGGTTTTTTACAGTTATCAAAATTTCATCATTTACATATTAATTAAGGAAATATTTCCAATAATGGTAATCACCTTTCAGCAGGTGTCTGAAGAAGATACTTTGTAACAAGAAAACATAAAGACAAGAAAATAGGTTTTCAAGTATTTAAGAGAGGACTTTGAGTAAACTGTTCTTCTTACCCTTGAAGGTTGGTGATTTTTTTAATGATAAATGGCAGTAGGATTTTCTTCACATTTTTTTACTTGACACTGCTTCTGTTGCATGACAGCAAAACTTCTACATTTCCAGCTGAGACACTACAAAGCTGCACCTCAATGCAATAGATTTAGATAAATTAAAAAAAAATACAAACTCTGTTTCTTTCCTTACATACAGTTTTCTAAGACTGATAAGGACCAAACAGGCTTTGGTTTATCAATTTATACTCTGTAGAAAGTTTTTGCAAAGTAATAATTGGAGTGCTGTCCTTTTTTTTACCCTGAAGTAGGACAGAAAATCATTGCCTTTTGCTAATTCTTTACTCCATTGTTTGATAAGCTAGCTTTTTTTTCTTTCTTTTTTTTTTTTTTTTATTTCTGAGCTATCTGGAAAATGAATGGACTAGTAATGAAGCATAATCTGAAAAATGATGGCAGGAGGTAGAACTAGGGAAGCTGATTCTTAGCATTAAAACCCTGTACAATCCTGCCTCAATAACAGAGTAATTAATCAACTGGGCCTAACATATAATCTGATTAAACCCTTCTTTGCTAAAATGGTATAAACCAAACCCCAAAACTGAGTCTGAGTGAGCAGAGAAAGGTATAGAAAGCCTAAGCACTCCAGGAGCTGCCTCCCAAATCTTCCAGATGTGGAAATTAGAAATTCTTCATAACTTATAGGTTTCAGAATGTTTGCCTTAGATTTGCACAAGACCAGAAACCAGAACTAGGATTCTGAGATCAGTATTTGTTTCCAGTGGTCAAATAGTTGCATCTTAGGTAAAGAATTTTGAATGATGCATGATCATTACATATTGGAGCTGTGTAATATCGAGGGTACAATTCAGAAGGCTGTATTTGTGAATTGCTTGATATGGTTTCCTGAAATCCAATTGCATCCCATATTAGGAGACAGAGACACATTTTACTCTTTCATCTTAGTGTTGTTTCAGGTACTGTACCAAAATATTGAGTGCAGTAAAACGTGTAATATGAATCCCATACAAAATGGGTTGGAATTAGCAAATTCTGTTACTGCTTAGCATTGGAAAATCTCAAGCTATGATTTCACTTCATAATGTTGATAGGTAATGCATAAATTAACAAGTAATTCACCACAGAGTATGTACTATTGACTAATATAAGATGAATAGTAGTCTGGTGCAATTTGAGTTCACAAACAAGATTTATTCTGCAAATCTAGTTTATATTCGGGAAGTGGGGGATGAGGGTTTTTTTTTTGTTTTTGTTTTTTTTGGGGTTTTTGTTTGGTTTGGTTTGGTTCTTTCTTTGTTATAGTGGGGGGGGTTGTGGGTTTTTGGGGGAAGGGTTAATAAAGGTTTCTTTCTATATTTCTATTAAAGGACTGCAAAAATAAGAATTCACGAGGGAGGATGAAAACTAAATTTAACTCTTGCAAGTTTACAAATTTTTGGCTTTTATAGAAGTTGGAATGAACTCATCAGGAGTTTTCATTACTTATATCCTATTTCAACCATTTCTTTTAGCAGACAGCTACATAAAGTACATCATGTCAGTCAGCCATAATCCTGCATTCAGGCTACCTCATTAAAACCAAAGAAGTTAGAATTCACACAGCTTATAGATCTTGATAACAGTTACGCTCTCACATCAAGTTTGAGCTAGCTATATCTCTCTGAATATGTTGTGCTCCTAGGTTTTATATCAGTTTAGCTGTGAAGTTTAGTGGTCCTAAACTCATGAAAACATCAAACAGGTTTAGTTTGTCTTTGTGTTGTAGTACAGGTTGAATCTCATTCCACTTAGACCTAAACTGAGTAGGTAAAAGAAAAGTGGGGAGGGGAAAGGGCATGGAAGGGATGGAAAGGATACCTGTCAGGGAAAAGTAACACTGCGCATAAATATGAGGGGCCCTGAGACGACAGCTACAAAGGGAAAAGTAGCTATCTTGATTGTACTTAGGTCTCCCAGTTCTCTGGGGACAAGCAGAATAACAGCACAGTAAGTGCTGAAGCCTACATTGCAAAAGATGGCAGTGCTGGAGCCCATACTTTGATTTTCTGTGTGACATTAAGTTCTTTTTACCTCTTCCTAACTTCTGCAAATGAAGCTTTGCAAGCAATCTGAGCAAAAATATAATTCTGGGTTTGGATCCATTCTCTTATTCACTATGCATATTTCCACAAATTTTGATGATTCTGTCCTTCATCTTTGAACCTGTCCAATTAAAATCCAGGAGCATCTGTAGAATAAAAATGGTGTGATTTTTAATAAAGTTACTATGTAAACAACAAAGATCACTATTTTGCATGATGATGTTACCTCTGAATGGCCTATTAGCCAACTGGCAGTGATAAAATATGATCTTGACACTAAAATCAGTGTGATTTTTATTTGTCACAATAATACAGGGTCAGTCTCTTCTCTCTGAATTCCCTTTGCTTTGTTATGCTGGTGCGACTGTCAGTTCCTGGCTATTGGTAACTATGAGCTGATCTTTAATAAGTTGGTAAACCACACTTTAAAAGCAATTTAAATTGCATTGAACTGCTCTGCAAAGCAACCACCCTATGGAAGAATCTCATGAATGGAGAAGACCCTCAGATGTGTGCTACTACTTGAGGATATGTCATATATCAAATAAAATTGAAAATTAGTGTTACAGGATTTATTTCTGTTAATCAGCAAACAACATTGTTCAACCATAGGAATGGACAGGCAATTAATTTTACATGTCCAGGGGCACAGCATATTCTAAAGTTAACATAGACATGACATAAATGGTTTCCCATGTTTTAAATTATATTATGTTAACTTTCAGAGGCATGACTAAATTTTGTAAAGTATTTAATACATGCAAAAAGCTACAGTTGCTCCTAGTCTTACTTTTCTTTCCAAATTCTGATATTACAGTTAATAGTGCATATGTATTTAGAACACTGGTCACTGGAAGACACTGTTCTTGAGTCCTGAACTTAACACATTCATCTCTCTCTCCTCTTTTCCTGAGTGAGTGGGAAATATTAATTTACTAAAAAGGAGATCCCACTGCCTGTTTTTGAGTTCTCTCAGTCTTCAGTATAGGAAAAAACCTTAACTGAAGTATTTGATACTGGCATAGCTGGACATATAAGTAAGTGGCTAAGGGGAATATTGTCATGCATACTTTCTTTTATAAATAATCTGTTCTTACCAAATACCTAGGTGAAGTTTCCAACAGTATCAGCAGAACTTGCAGGTGGACAAGGTCATAAAGTATTCTTAAAAGTTTAACTACAGCCAGTTCAGCACTACTGAGCAGAAAGTTCAGGACAATTCTGAAGTCAGTCCTTGAATTGGTTCTGAATACAATTGTTATATAGCATCCAAAAAGCAAGAGATCTCTGTGAAACCTTTTGAGAGATTTTCATCTTCTCTAGAGGTGTGTTAAAAACTATAAATATAGAGTAAAAGCCTTGCAGATATTCAGTAGAGGATATTTGCAAGAGAGTATTCTGTAATAAGATGAGAGCAGACAAGTTCTTAACAGTCAAATTCTGCTCCCCTTTAAACTGTTAAAACTGAACAGTGGTCAGATATTCAAAGAAAGAAAGAAGAAATTAAGGAGGAAAACTATTACAAAAGAATAAGAAATTTTATAAAAACTGTCATGACATTTTATTTAAAAATGTCATTAATGCTAAGCACTATTCATAATATGCCATATTTGCCTTATGTTCCCCTATATTATGGAGAAGTTGGATTATGTCAAGGAGTTTTTCCTGGATTCCAATACTCATGTAAGCTAATGTTTCTAATGCTAGTTAGAATGACATGAAGTGAAGAGAAGGCTCAAGACCATCTAAAGGTCCTGAAGGTGCACAACTCCATGGGGCATGACGAGATCCACCCATGGGGTCCTAAGGGAACTGGCAGATGAAGTTGTCAAACAACTGTCTATCATATTTGAAAAGTCACAGCAATCTGGTGAAGTCCCTGCTGACTGGAAGAGGGGAAACATAATCCCCATCTTTCAAAAAAAAAAAGAGAGAAAAAGAAGAACCTGGAAACTATAGGCTAGTCAGTCTCACCTCTGTGCCTCGCAAGATCATGGAGCAGATTCACAGATTGCACTAGGTTGGAAGGGTTGGAACTGACTCTCAAAAATCATCTTGTCCACCCCCCACTTCAGTCAGCAGAGACATCTCCAACTAAATCAGACTGTCCAGGACCACACTGAGTCATATGTTGAATGTCTTCAGGGACAGGGCCTCAACCACCTTCCTGCACAACTGGTTCCGGTATTTTAGTACTCTCATAAAGATCTTAATCCTTATGGCCAAACTAAATCTACACTACTCCAGTTTAAAACCATTGCTTCTTCTCCTATCACTACAAGCCCTTCAAAACAGTCCTGCCCCAGCCTTCCTGTAGTTGCCCTTCAGATGTTGAAATGCATCTATAAGGTCTCCCTGGAGCCTTCTTTTCTAGAGGCTGAACAACCCCAATTCTTTCAGCCTGTGTTCATAGGAGAGGTGCTTTAGCCTCCTTCATATTTATGGCCCTCCTCTGCAACCACTCCAGCAGATCTACACCTCTCTTTTGTTGGGGGCCCCAGACCTGGACGTAGTAGTGCGGTAGAGGTCTCATCAGAAGAGAGCAGAATGGCAGAATCACCTTTCTAAACCTGCTGGCCATGCTTCTTTTGATGCAGCCCAGGACGCCATTTGCCTTCTGGACTGCAAATATGCACTGTGGGCTCATATCCAGCTTCTCATCCACCAGTGCTCCCATGTCTTTTTCTGCAAGGTTGCTCTCAGTCTCATCATTCCTCAACTTGTATTGATATTGAGGGATGCCCCAGCCTAGGTACAAGACCTTGCACTTCGAACCTCATGGTATTTTCCTCAGCCCACTTCTCCAGCCTGTTCAGGTCGCTTTGAATGGCACCCTGTCCTTCAGTCTTATCAACCACACCGCTCAGCTTGGTATCATCTGCAATCTTGAGGGTGCACTCAATTCTACTGTCTACATCACTGATGAAGACATTGAACAGCACCAGTCCCAATATAGACCCTTGGGGGACACCACTTGTCACCCATCTCCGTCTGGACAGAGAGCCATTGGCCATTACCCTCTGTTTGTGATCATCCAATCTATTTCTTATCCATTGGACAGTCCATCCAACAAATCTGTATCTCTCCAGCTTACAGAGTTTGTTGTGGGGGACTGTGCCAAAAGCTTTACAAAATTCAAGATATATGACATCTGTTAATCTTCCCTTGTCCACTGATGCAGTTACACAACTGTAGAAAGCTACAAGGTTCATCAAAATTTCTTGAAGGCATATGGAAAACGAATAAGGGGTGATTGGTGGTAACCAATGGCTTCACCAAGGGCAAATCATGCCTGACCAACTTTCTGGCTTTCTATAATGGAGTTCTAGCATCAGTGGGTTAGGGAAGAGTAACTGATGTCATCTACCTGGTCTTGTATAAAGCATCTAACACTGTCCTGAATGGCATCCTAGTCACCAAGTTGGAAAACAATGGGCTTGAGGGATGGACCATTCACTGTATAAGAAATTGGCTGAAATATAAGAAAGTGATAAGAAATCACTTAAAGAGCTGCAGTCAACAGCTTGATGTCTAAATGGAAATGAGCGAGGAGTTGGTACTGGGACCAGTGTTGTTTAACACCTTTGTCAACTATATGGACAATGGGATAGAGTTCACTCTCAGCAAGTTTATAGATGACACCAAGTTTTGTGTCCAGTTGACACACTGCAGAGAAAGGATGCTATCCAGAGGAACTTGGACAGGCTTGAGAGGTGGGTGTCATGAAGTTCAACAAGGCCAGGTGTAAAGTCCTACAACTGGGTCAGGGCAATCCCAAGCACAAATATAGGCTGGGCAAGGAGTGGCTGGAGAGCAGTCTTGAGGAGAAGGACTTGTGATGAAACACTCAACATGAACCAGCAATGTCTGCTTGCAGCCAAAAACTCCAACCATATCCTCAGCTGCATCAAAAGAATTGTGGCCAGAAGGATGAGAGAGATGATTCTCCCCCTCTACTCTCCTCCTGTGAGTACTCACCTGGAGTACTACATCCAATTCTGGTGTCCCTAGCACAAGAAGGACATTGAACAGCTGGAATGGGTCCAGATGAGAACAACAAAGAGGGCTGAAACACCTCCCCTATGGGAAAAGGCTGCAACAGTTGGGGCTTTTCAGTCTGGGGAAAAGAAGGCTTTGGGGAGACTTTATAGCAGGCTTCTAGTACCTGGAGGGGGCCTCCAAAAAAGCTGGGAAGAGACTTTTTACAAAGGCTTGTTGTGATTAGATGAGAAGAAATGGAATGAAGCTTGAGGAAGGGAAAATTGTACTAGATATTAGAAATTCTTTACATTGAAGGTGGTGAGAGATAGGAGCAGGTTGCCCTTCCCTGGAGGTGTTCAAGACTGGACAAGACCTTAAGCAATATGGTCTAGTGGAGTGAGTCACTGCATGGTAGGGGAATTAGAACCAAATGATCTTTAAGGTCCCTTCCAACTCTAACCATTCTTTGATTCTATGATTCTGAATTAGATTTGTTTGTTAATTTTCATTTCTTATACAGATTTCCCACTTGTCTTTTTTTTTTCTCTGTTGAAAAAGCTGGCTAATCATGGAAAGTGGTATACCAAACACTGAGTGGTTAGTGGTCTGATAGCCTGTCCGTGTGGAGTGGTAGTGACAGAATGTGAGTTGAAACAGAGGAAGCCAAATGACTGAGTGAGGAACCCTGTTAAGAAATATTAGATACAACCAATATTTCACTACGTTTTAGTATTGTTTTATTTTTGAGCTGATATTTTCTTGCTACCTCTATTTTTAACTTGTCTTAAAGAGTTCACTTTGATCATTTAAATCGTGACATCCATGAGGAAATAAAGAGGCATTAATTAAACTCATACCTTTTTTCTTTTCTTCTTCCTCTTCTTTTTTTCCCCATGTATTTCCAATCATGATATAGCTTCGCAGGGATCTAAGGTAGTGTGTTATGTAACATAAAGAGCTAATCATCACAATTTTGACTCCTGCACATGAATGTGCATTTTAAAAGAGAAATAATATGCTTTCTGAGTG
The DNA here is from genome assembly GCF_027791375.1 of Indicator indicator. Lineage (NCBI taxonomy): Eukaryota > Metazoa > Chordata > Aves > Piciformes > Indicatoridae > Indicator > Indicator indicator. The sequence continues at coordinate 47,273,173 of NC_072053.1, read as the reverse complement.
AAAATATGCAGTGTTAAAGGAAAAAATCTTACTATCTTCACAATGCATACTCAACACTCAACATAAACTATCATGCCTCTAGTACAGTCTTTAGACACTGTTTCAAATATTTTTTTTGCGCAATCACAAGATACCTCTGAGAAGGGAATGTTTCTAAATATCCCTGTCCACATACACTGTCACACATACACACGAGAGAGAGGATTATACGTATATATGTATACATGTTTCTCCCAATGGCTGCAAGGAAAGTTTTAATTCCCACTACATAATGGTCCATTTGCCTGGAGTGTTTCAGAATGGTTCAATAATCACTAGCCATGTGTGCAGTTTGTTGAATTATTTAGGCTTATTTCCAGGGGGAAAAAGACAGGGAGGAAGGCAACTGATTCAATGCAAATGAAAAGCTTTTGAAGCTCCCTATGGTGAAGATGTGATTACAGTCAGACAGTTAATAACATAGACTTAGAAAAATCTGAAGGTTTTAAAACTGTCTGGCCAGTGAGTAAATGAGGTTTTTCCACACTATCAACCAACTGTCATGCATTGTAACATCTTCAGATTTGTTTGGAGTGTGAGTGGACCCAAAAAAGAAGAAAGGATCCCCCTGCTTCCTGATTAAGAAGAGCAGTTGGCAAATCTCAAAGGTTTTCTCCTGGATTTGTGCTCATGCCTTCAGCCTTCAATTGCGTACTTTCTTCTAAATTCTTTGGAGATTTCACTGGGTTGTCCAGCTCCAGGCATTTGAAAGAAGAAGCTGGTTTATCTCACACTTTCTTTTCAGGGTTGACAGCATCTTTTTGCTTCCCCATCACTGTCCCCAGTGCTCCTCGTCTCTTGCTCCTCGTCTCTTGTTCCTTGTCACAGCAACTCCTGTTGGTTAACCTTGTACATTTGATACCATTGAATGACTGATGGTGGAGGCAAAAAATTAAAAAAATAAAAAGGAGTAATTCTACCTCTAAATGCATGTAAACAAGTCTGACGTGTTCATAGTCCCTCAACAACAATGAAAGTTGCGTCTATAATCTAAGTACGCTACATAGTAGATGGCTCAAAGCTATTTCAAAAGGATGCTGTTAGCCAGACACAAAGAACAGCTCTATTTGTGGGCATCCTGGTGAAATTAAACACTGAATCTCATTTCCAGTGAGCTCCATTATAAATCATCTGTCTTGATCATCTTGTCCAGTGTGCAGCCACGTGGAAAGATGTAAACACTTACCATCTGTGCAAAATGTTAGGAAAAGTGCAAAATACTGTCCATCCTCAAGCTTCCTCCCATGCAAGAAATATCGTACTAGTGCGTGCTGCAGAGGACACTGAGGATGTGCTATCATGGAAAAGTGGGGGGTCATTCCCTCTGACAGGTAGCGTGCCTGCAGCAGCCTGACCAATGCATAATCTTACACAGTGCCTGCAGCCCAAGGCTAAAGCAGCCACAGATACCTTTAAATTATGTGCCAGACTGCTTGATGCCAAGAAATCATAAGCAATATCAACTGATGGATGTACCCACAGGGAATGCTTTCTACGTCCCACCCTCCAGAACTGGCCCACAGGGACATCAATCTTTGTAGTGCTTCCTCAGTGACAAATTGGATGCTGGTAGCCTTCCACTTCTTGCTTTTGATTTCCCTGAAAGTTTCCTGGAAGGGGACTGCAAGGCTGGCGTTGTGATTTTGTCTTGTAAACAATGGGGTGTGCTGTTTCTCTATACCATGGAACCTGCAATTTTCTTTCCTTAATTTTCTCCTTCCTTTTTCCCCAGTTTTGGCAAAAATTCCAAGCCACAGTCACTGCCTTAAAACCCTGTTAACCACTGCTATTGTGCATGTTGATTGAGGAGTGATAAATCATTGTCATTAGTGTTGAAAATTAACACTAACATTTTTGAGTGAAAGGAGATAAGCTTCCTGTTGCTCTTTTGTTTAGCACAGACATTACCAAAATGCAGAAATACAGTGCTGGAATAAAGAATCTGGAAGTATATTTGAATTATCTCATTCTCTACAATAATGTTTTTTTTTTCTTTTTTCATTTTCTTACCTCCAGTTTAAGTTCAGCCTTGCTTCTTTTGATTTCTCTGATTTTCTGACCATTTTGCTGTTAGGCAGATTAACCTTATATTTTTCTCATGACTCAAGTGGTGTTAGATAAAGTTTGAGCTCTTATTAATCTCCTGTGACTGTTGATTCTGTTCACAAGGGATTTTCAACCTACTTTTCATATATGCAATGAATAATTTTTTTCTGATGAGATTTTCCAATACAAACTGCCTATCTTTTGCTACCTCTGTTTGAAATGGGTGGATTAGGACAGCATTCATTTATTCAGTCAACTTTAATTTTTTTGTAAAAAAGTTGTGTCTACTAATAGAGTAAGGTTTGCATCCTCTCAAAGAATATTTTCAGGTGTAAAACAGTTTGGGAGATCATTCTACAGCAACAAATGTCCATTTACACTGGACATTTGGCAGAGAATTTGTATGGATCAGATAAACAGTTCTTGGAGAAGCAAAGAAGTGGGGAAGCAGAACTACTACCTTGGACTTCAAACAGGCAGACTGAACATTGGACTGTTTCAAAGACTGGTCAACAGAGTCCCTTGGGAGACAGTTCTAAAGGGCCAATGAGCACAGGAAGGCTGGGCATTCTTCAAGAAGGAAGTTCTTTAGTCACAAGTACAAGGCATCCTGGTGTGCTGAAAGATGTGTTATCAGGGAAGAAGGCTGGCCTGCCTGAATGGATAGATTTGGTTGCAACTCTGGGAAAAAAAAGGAGAGTTTATGGTTTTTGGAATAAGAGGCAGGCCATTCAGGAAGACTACACAGTTGTTGTGAGGCTATACTGGGAGAAAATTAGAAGGGAAAAAAATCAAGCAGACATTATTCTGGATTCAGCTCTTAAAGAGAACAGGAAATCCTCCTACAAATATATTAGCAACAAAGAGAGGACTAAGAATGACAAAAAGGTTGAGATAATCATAACTTTTTTTGCCTTGATCTTTAGTAGTAGGATCAATTTTTCCTTGCATACCCAGCCTCCTGAGTGGGAAGAAAGTGATGGGGAGTAGAATGAAGTCCCCATAATCCTGGAGGTGATGGTTAGTGACCTGCTGCACCTCTTAGATATGCACAAATCTACAGGACTGAATGGCACAAGCATCAAAGGATATTGAGACAACTGAGAGAAGTGCTCACCAACCCACATTCCATCATTTATCAGCACTCCTGGCTAACTGGGGAGGTTCTAGCAGTCTGGAAATTGGCAAATGTGATGCTCATCTACAAGATGGGCCAAAAGGAACTACAGGCCTGTGTGCCTGACCTTAGTGCCAGGGAAAGCCATGGAGCAGATCACCTTGAGTGCCATTATGCAGCATGTGCAAGACGACCAGATGATCAAGACTAGTGAGAATAGGCTCATGAAGAGTGGGTCTTGCTTGCCAAACCTGATCTTATTCTATGACAAGATGACCTGCTTAATGGATGAGGGGAAGGCTGTGCTATTGTTTACCTGGACTTGAGTAAAACATTTGACCCAGTGTCTTACAGTATTCTCCTGACAAAACTCATGGCTTGGAGCAGTGGACACTTCTCTCGGTAAAAAATAGTTGGATGGATGGGCCCAAAGAGTGGTTATGAATGGAATTAAGTCTAGTTGGCAGCTGGTTACAAGTGGTGCTCCCCAGGGCTCAGAATTGGGGCCACTTCTCTTCAATATCTTTATCAGTGATCTGGATGAAGAGATTGAGTGCAGCCTTAGTAAGTTTACAGAACTGGGTGTGAGTGCTGATCTGTTTGGCAGTAGGAAGGCTCTACAGAGGGACCTGAATGGGTTGGATAGATGGTCAAGGTCAATTGTATGAGGTTCAACAAGGCCAAGTGGCAGGTCCTGAACTTGGGTTACAACAACCCAAAGCACAATGGCTGGAAAAATGTCTATCAGAAAAGGACCTGGGTGTCTTTATTGACAGCTGGCTGAACATGAGCCATCAACGTGCTCAGGTGACTATGAAGTCCAAGAGCATCCTGGTGTGTATCAGGAATAGTGTGACAAGCATGACCAGGGAAGTGATTGTCCCCCAGTACTCAGCACCGATGAGGCCACACCTTGAGTACTGTGTTCAGTTTTGAGGCCCTAACTACAAGAAAGACAATGAGGTGCTGGAGCTGCTCCAAAGAAAAGCAATGATGGTGGTGAAGGATCTAGACAACAGGCCTTATGAGGACCATCTGTGGGAACTGAGTTTGTTTAGTCTGGAAAAGAGAAGGCTGAGGGTGGGCCTTATTATTCTTTACATCATCTGAAAGGAGTTTGTAGCTAAGTGGGTGTTAGTCTCTTCTCCCTAGTAATAAGTGATAAGATTAGAAGAAATGGCCTCAAGTTGTACCAAATGAGATTTAAATTGTATATTAAAAGAAACTTGTTCACTCAAGGGGTAATCAGACACAGGCTCCACAGGGAGGTAGATGAGTCTCCATGCTTGTATGTGTTTAAATGATGCACAGATATAGTGCTAAGGGACATGATTTAGCACCAGACTTGGTAGAGTTAGTTAACGGTTGGATTCATTGATTTTGTCTTTTCCAGCAGAAGCAATCCTATGATTCTATCATTCTGAAACTCTATGATTCTAACATTCTGTAATTCTACGATTCTAACCTTGCATACAGCAAAGCATTACACCACCTCATATGCTGAAATTTATAAAAGAAGATTCAAAGAAAGAAGATAGAGAAGTTTTCTAATGAAAATTTCAAAACAAAGGAAAAACAATATGCATCTTTAAGTAAATAGATGATGGTCAAAAACACCACATAGCAAACTATTCATGTGATTAGTTCATGTAGCTGTTTTTTGCAATTTGAATTTGAAAAGGTAAAATATTACAGACTATATTAAGTGTTGTCATTAAAAATAAATACAATTATAAAATACATAAGTGAAAGAACTGTGACATTATGCCTCCAAGAAGACACTGGGAGTGTTTGGTTTTCATCAAATCTTAGGGGTCTTTTGCATGGCAGATGCTAAGTGGTGAGCTTTTTCCTGTCAACTTTGAGTTAGTTAATAGTGTTATCAACTGAAAAGTTAAAGGTTTTAGATAGCACATATCGATGTCACTACTGGCCAGTATAGATAAAAAGATTGCACTTCTCTTTTGAAAATCACATGCCAAGCTTTTCAAGTATTAAAATATTAATCTGCAGAAGGGTTACCACAAAGAGAAATGGTGTTATTCACGGTGAACAAATACTGAAGATAATGTGAAACTGGTGTTACTTGAGGCTTTACAGAGAATAGAGGCAGCAGGACCTGGAGAAGTAGAACAGCCAAAAATGGAAAGCTTTAATTTCACACATGCCACTCTTTAACTGACAAATCACTTTACCTTTCTTTACTCATTGAGCTGAGTTTTAAAAACGTTAGTCTCACAGCATTTTAAAAATTCTCTTAAGTGCTATAAAGTAATATGTAACTTATATTTAAAATAGCAATAAATCTATAAGCTTGTGATGAATGTTGCATACTTTATGAAGTGTTGCATCTGAAAAGTTGTATGAATTCAATAATTGTCCATGGTATAGCATTGCTAGTTTCATAGATTATACTTTGGGTGGGAGTCTAGGTACTTTTATTGAGACAGTTAATAATTTCCAACACAAATATATCCCTGTGCAGCAGATTATGAAAAGAGGACCATTTATGCAGGAAGAGTCAAATTTTATTTTCATTTCTCATGTTCTTCTGTGCTCCGTAGAAACTTTACCTTTTTTATTTCTGATTTATTTACCTTATGATGATGCTTCTAAAATCTGCTGTGTTGGATAAAGATCACACTATTTTAGCAGCATTTTAACTCTCATATCCTAATCCTAGTAGTAGTGGATGCCTACAGTTTTATTTACACTAGTTAAAGACCGTGTGAAATCAATATATATAAAAATATATTTATATTTTATATTATAATGCATATGTAAAATATATAAAATAAAATAAAACTTTTCAATAAAAAATCCTAAACCTAGCAACATGCAGGAATGTGGGGTTTTGACTGAAACCAATTTGGTTTAATGAGGATCTAAATTTTGCTTCCTTGCTGCATTTATTTTGGGCAGTATCTAGTTAGAGGCTTTGAGGGTTTTTTGGTTTGGTTTGGTTTGGGTTTTTTGTTGCATTTTGGTTGTTTTTAGGTTGGTTTAGATTTTGTTTTGTTGTTTGGGTTGTTGTTTGTTTTTTTTTCCCACTTTCAGTTATGAAATCCTAATTGTGTGTACAATATTTAAGTCCAAACATTAATTTTTGACACTGTTGTCTTCTACTACCCAGGCACATGAGAAGCTTGTAATGGAGATAACACAACTGATCACAAGCTTGATTTTTCAAAGCAACCATAACAAAAGATTTTTTCTGCCAGATGAGAAAAAAAAATGTGGATTTCTCTTTCACATAGAAATGAGCCATGTGTGTTTTGAACTGAATCAAAACATCAGTACTCGAATAGAGACGAGATGCAGAGATTCAGTCAGAAAAATAATCAAGCCTTCCTGATGAATAAAGTGAACCACCAGATCTCAGACAAATTGTTGAATGTGGAAGTTTTATTTCAAGCTGTGCGTTAAGAAAAACGATCTTTTAAGCAGGACAAAACCATGAGTAATTTTTAAATTTCAAGAATTGGCTACCTATCTATGCAAACTTCTGTGCTTCATATAAGAAAGGAATGAGTGTGTTACACGTTTTAGAAACTATTTTCCTAATAGGCACAGCTGTTTGTATTGCATTAAAAGCCCTGATTGTTGCCTCAAAGAGAAAAGAAGCAGCAAGTCTACAAACCAAGGAAGTCCAAGGGATTTTTATATTGGCCTGTAATTAAATAATAGTTCATGCTGCCTTCTTCCACTGGGAATTACATCCTTTTCACTTCCCCTCTGCTAAAGCAGAGACATCCATTACGATGAGTAGCTACAACACTTGTCAGATCCAATCAGCTCCAAACGACTGAAGAGCAACTGACGTGTGCTCTCTTAAAGCATGGTTTCTTCTCCCCCAAAAGCCCACTGTCCTTTCACGTGCATGTAACAGTCAGAAGAGATCACATCACACAATGAAGAAAAACAGAAGCATATGGTACTAAGGGGCCTCTGCAGGAGATGGCTAAAATGCCAAGGCTCACACATAAACAAAATATATGCAAAAATATGTGTTCATATAGAATGCCAAATACAAGCAGATGACAAAACAGCAGAGAAAGGCAAACTTTGGCCATCATTACAGTTAATTCAGAGGGTTGGGGTTTTATTTGTTTACTTAGTGTTGTGTTTGTGGGGTTTTGTTTTGGTTTTGTTTGTGTTCTTTTTTTTGGTCAGTTGGATTTTCATTTTTTTTTTATTTGTTTGATTTAAAAAAAAAAATGTTGTCCAAAGTGGTGCACAAAAAAATAGCAATCTCAGACACTTAGCTACGTATAAATAGCTGCATAGTTCACTTTTCCAGCATAATCTCAAGCCACATATTCTTCACACCACATTTTTCTCATGTCTATAGTAAGTTTTAACGTGACAACTGAATTGCAAACTCTAAGTGACTGCACTGGCAGATTTCTCATTCTTATCCCATTGATATTAAACAGTGTATGTAAAAGCAGGAACATCCATTCACTGCATATTCTTAACTAGTATGTAATTCTCTCTGTCTCGGGAAGAACGTTGCTTAGTGCTTCTTATAAGTGAGATAACAGCATTTTCTGAACTGTTCAGTTCAGGATTAGGTGTTTTGCAAAGAAAATTGATGTGATGAGGATTTTTCCCTCTCCCCATTGACTCTGTATATGTAAAGTACTTCTGCTGCAATAGCTGTGTTAAAGAACAACATGTACTAAAGATGGTTCTTTTATCATGTTACTATAAACTGAGGCAGCAGCTGTTTCAAGAACACTGTGAAGTGTATAAATTGATAGCTGCATAACTTGTTCTGTAAACCATAAATTTACTATATATATTAATTGATAGTTACATAGCTTGTTCGGTAGACCATAAATTAACTAGAAGCTCTAAAATGTTATTTGTTGGAGAAAAAAATGTTTATTTTGGTTTGTAATTCCACAATAAAATGTGATTAAAGGAAACTGTATGTTTACAAAGACGAGATTCACAGGCAGAGATGCTTTTTGATCCATAAAATGTATCTGAGAGCATTATTTGTTACAATCTTAGGTGATGCCACTGTTAAATTAACACAGAAATTAACAAATGGTTTATGCAGAAGGACTTTTACTTCCATCAGAATCAGTGACTTTCCTTGTCACAGTTTATGAACATTTGCATATTAAATGAACACACCTTTGAAAGCAAAACAAAAATCCCAACAAAAATACCTTTCTAATCCTCAAAAATATATGCTCAGTGTTTTGTAGCAATGATCACTTCTCTAATTCAGGATGTTAAAAAATTACAGCACTTTTAACAACCATCTGTGTTGATTTGCACAGATTAAAATTTTTCCATTTAAAAAATGGCATAGATATGAATATTTTTCAAATGGATTGAGACAGCAATTGATTTTAATTTTAAAAAGATTCTTTGCCTTGAAAAGATGCATTGGGTGGTGTAGGATTGTGTTTCAATATGAATTTTCATCAAAACATTCCAATAAAACTAGGCTGTTAAAAAGCAGCTGTCCCAATGTCACAAGTTATGCTGTGAAAACTTTATTATAAAAAAAAAAAAAAACCAGCAACTTGGATTCAGAATATTCTACATATATTTATCAGTTTGCTGAATTCATTTTGTTATAATATACATTAGTAGAGAAGTAATTTTTTTTAAAGAAAAAAATGCTGTAGAAATATAATGAAAAAATGTGAGATTTGGATGATTCCCCAATCTCAGTTGCCATTTAGCTCTGAAATTGTGACATTTAGAGATGGGTTTCAAATCAGGCAGGTATTTTTACTTCATCTGACAAGTGGTGGTATTTTCTTTCTAAACTATCCTTGATACATAGGTTTGCTTCATATTTTCTATAAATACAGAAAATACAATAATCTTTCAATTCAATCATGGCAAATTATGAGGGAAGGAAAAACCTGACAAAAATAATAAGTCCATAGTTTCTGGTAGGAAGATACAATACTAATGAAAATATCTGCAAAGGATCACAGGATTAGTTCCATCTTCCTCTTAATAATGAAGATAAAGCATCTTTTTTTTTGCTTTCCTTTTACTTTAGTATTTGAAAGAAATATAAGAAACATTGTCTTTGAATGACATGAAGTTATCGGTAATTCTATGACTAAAAGAAAAATAGGGATCGAAGGTGCAGGATTATTTTTTATTTTATACTTGGTAAGAAAAAAGTAATCTGAAATCCTTGAAGAGGCTTCAAAATCTAACCCATATCTAGTTAGTCTTGCCTTGTGGATAGGTTAGTCAGCATTTGTAGGAAGCACCTCTTGCCTGTGGCACAGCCTCGTATTGTTGCTGCTTTCTTCTACCTTCTGCTCCAAGTTATCCTATACATTGTTTTCCCAAGTTTGGGCTGCTTCCATAGTAAATGATCTACTTTTGAAGTGGTTATATAAATTTCTGCATCAAAATTATAAGCTGCATATGTAAAATGAAAACTGGCACTTTGTATGACAAAAGTATTTTTATCACACTGTTGATGTCAAGCATTTATGATATAAAACACGGTTTATTCACACCAGAACTTTTCTCTGGTGAAACATTCCATTTTTAAAATGACTCTTTTTATGGATTACTATGACAGGGTTTTTTTCAGCACAAGAAGCAGTTGCACTTTTTAAGCATGGAAGCTCTCATTACCAAAAAAATGTAAGACCCATCTTTCCTGGTGACATCAAGCTTATGGCATCTCCAAATGAAATCTGTCATTCTGTTTTCCTGAATGTACCCGTGTTTTGCAACCTGGGGAACTGGGAAACATTGTAACCATTTTCCAAATCTTAATAGTAAGGCCTCCAACAAGTGATAAATATTCTAATATTAGTCTAAATGCAAGTGATAGAAAGGTGTGGCATATAGTTCATACTGCTTCATATTACAACTTTGCTATCATATAATTCATTCTCTTATGCAGACTTTAGCACCCTATTTTTTTTAAGTTATTTTACTTTACTGAGAGCAAAATCAAAAATACCTTGTCTTTATACACAAAATCCTATTCAGAAAAATAGAATGTGTGAAGTAGAAACATTGAAAATGTCACAAGTATGAAATGAAACTTCTTTAACTTTTATAATATTCTCAAATATAAATTTTGTGTGTTAGACATACAGAGGTTGAGGAAACACAATAAATATGAGAAGTTTTTGTTTGTTTGTTTGTTGTTTTTTTTTTAACAAAAGTTCAGCTAGGAAGGACACTCAAGGCATGTGTTACTGTCAGGTAACAGAGTGCTGGAAGGACGCAGTAACTCAAAAGTGAAGCAAAACTAAAACTGTGGTTTGAGTTTAAAATACAATGTAGCAACATTTCAGGCCCGCCAAATGAAAACAAAATCTGACATTAGCATGAAAGTCTGAGTCTGCAGTACCTAAATAATGACTTTTTTTCTCTTTCCAACACATAGACGTATTCCACATATGTTGTTTCCAAACAGTATTGTCTAATATCTGAATACAGACAAAAGTGATAGTTGCTAGATATTAATTAAATACCTGTGCAATGTTGATATATATTTTAAAAATGGTTCACTGAAGGTCCTAGAGGTTTGGTGTGGGTTTGGGGTTTTTTTAATATATATTCAAATTGAAATGTTGTGGCATGTACAATTCAATATGAAATAGGGATAAGTGTGATTATGACCTGGACATACTGAGAAGGATGTTCTATTCCTTACAAAGAGACAAGGATATTCATTGTCCTTGATGTTATAGTTCTGTTCAGATATGAAACGTCATTTACAAAATCAGATTTATGTGTTTACAATGTTTATAAGGTTTCCTTTTTCATCTCTTGGTTTCAACCCTAATGCATAAGCATTCCAAACACTGGTTTGGGAATTGGCAACTTTATGTATTTTAAGGTTTGTGTGTCTCACCGAATCCCACTGACTAGAATAATGGACTCTAATCTTACTGTAATGATAAAGCATACAAGTATCTTGTAGTATTGCAAAGAAATACCACAGTTCTGGAGGGTTTTGAAATCAGAATCAAAATAAGTTGACAGGATTTAATTTAATGTCTCACTAGTGTGAAATATGGATCGAGAATTAGCAGCTACACTGGGTACAAACTGACGTCTTAGCATGACAGGAACAAATTGCAGTGAGAATCCTTTGTTTCACTACTAGCTGGCAACAAAACTCTATCGGATTGCCATATAACATTGTATTCTGCTGTGTAAATCACATGTGACATACATCTGAAAGTTTCCCAACATGAAGGTGAATAAATTTAAACAGCAAATAGCAATAGAGTCTAAACTCATATCACCTATTTGTACAGGATCTTGTTTACAAAAGAAAGACTGACATAAGGGAATATAAATAGCTATTTCTCAATAGGTATTCAACCCACCTGTTTGTACAGGGGTTTTTATTCCGAAACAAGAGTGCAATTTGTTATTCATTTGATAGTGAATTAAGTTGATCATGTGAAGATTTTTCCATTGTGCACTATAACTGATTTCATACAGAATAATTGTAACCTACCATACTTTCACTTAAATATAGGCTTTATTGTTAAGGCACAGATTTAGAAATCTGCACCTCCTTAGCAGTCTCTTCAGTCTGTGCCAGCCTGGCCATTCTCTGATGGCAGTTACATAGTGGTACCCATTTGAAAAATGCCAACTGTCTTCATCTAAAAACCAAGAAGTACTTTAGCTGTATACTGGCTCACTTTGCCAGATTTGGACCATGGCTCTTAGAATCTCAGAAGACTGATTTCTGAAAGACACCTTTATGGTCAGCACATGTCACTTCCACTGCATATGAAGTAAAGCACTGATATTTCATATTTTACATACCTGGGGGGGGGGGAAGAAAAAAAAAGACTAATTAGTGATAAAGAGATAGCTAATGGATTATTATTGTTGTTATTATTATTATGATTGTTATTACATGTGCAAAATAAAGGATTATTTATTCTAATTAATTATGTACAGATACTCTAGTTTCACACCACATTTTCATTTTACAGGTAAATAGTTGAAGAGTGTAGGCTTACATCCAGCCCATGAAGATTTGGAATGATTCCATGGAGCAGGTTCAGGTCAGCTAAGTTCTTTCCTTCAAAGCATCATGGGTGTCTGAGCACCATTGCAAGCTTGCTCTGGCAGTAAGCCAGGCTTCAAAAGCCTTTCACTGTACAGTCACTGATTCACTAATGGGCAACTGCAGGCTTTCTGATTTTCATTTCGTTTCATGTGTTCATTTGACATAAATTTAATTAAACTAAATCTGGTGTTAAAGCAAGAAGAGATAAAAGTGATATGTCACAAATTAAAGAACTATGAATGACACAGGAAACATGACTTTTTCTGAAGAATATTATCAATTTTAGTAATCTCTACTTAAAGTCTGTACAAAATGTACAGATATGCATTATTAAGAATAATGTTCATCTAGGGTTAGATGAAGGTCTCAGCCCTATATTCTCTGTAGTAAAACCTTTCAGATAATTCTTATACTTTCTTTAATACCCACACTTCAGGTAGTCACCTCTTCACAGGATATGAGACAAGTTTGCCCTTCTGCTGGTTACATATCCATAGTTGTTAGACAGCTCAAAAGCATACAACAGCAGAAAAATGAAAAGATCACATATTAAATATAAAAAATCATCATTTTTCAAAGGTCTCTTTTGCTTTTCACTTAAGGCTAAGGAGGTGATAGTGAAAATGAAAAGGATCATGCTGTTAAAAAGGTTTCAATTAATTGCTTTGAATGTTGCTTTAGGAAACATCGAACCTTCTTGTTCTTTTAAAAAGTCTCCTTTTGCAAATTAAAGGAAAATTCAGACTGGAAATATACTAATGTGATCAGAAAGGCTATTTTCAAGCTGCCCAAAGATGTGCTGAGCCAAATGCATTCAATGGGGTTCCAATACTGTCATTTCACAGGAACTATATATAAGTTCCTATCACTGAAAGCATTAGCACTGCAGGAAAGAACATGAATAGCGGAAGGACAATCTAATGACCAACGAGCTATTTTTGTGGTTTCCTATTTGTTCATGTGATATATAAGCTATGACTGGATAAAATTATGCAGAGGACAAGCTAGTGATCAAGCTGGAGCAAATAGGAGCTTATTTATCATAACATCAGCTCTCTGGTCAACTTTATTTTATAGATGATCATGGGTGCCTGTTTTTTTCAGGGTGGATAGGCCTTCAACTCCTACAGCTACTAATGCCTATGCACTGAGGGCTGGTAATGTAGAAGAGGCCACGTCACAACTGACTAAATGGAAAGTCTTCTTAGTTGCATCTGTACTGTGAGTGAAGGTGGTTTTGTGGTGTTTCCACAGCTGCCATCTCCAGTTTCACCCTGACTCCTGTTTAAGGTAAAAGGAAGCTATATATCACCCGTGGCAGCTCTTGTCACCTGTGAAGGGAAAGCCTCTATACAGTCCACTTGGCTGGGCAATCAAAGCTCATGAGAAAAAAAAAATCCAGAGAATATAAACAAAGTTTCTCAGGGCAGGATGCTTTATTTCTGTTTCAAAGACCACATAAAGCTTTTTCAGGAGGGGAAAAAAACAAAACCAAAAACACCACATGGATTTAAAGAAAACAATTAGGACTGCTTTCTTTAGAGGAGATGTTACCTTCTAGAAATGGTAAAAATTATGCAAATGGGACAGATAGAATTGAACATTACCAGAAAAATACAAAGAGTTTGTCCATGCTTAAAGATTTCTTTTCCCTCTTCCTAATGAGACAGAATAATATTACAAATATCAAAATCAAAGATTTTGCTTTGAATCATGAACTTGCTTCTTTTGTAAAATCTTATTTACTGACAAGTTGTTCTAAAACTTTGAGTAGTTCAAGCCAAATACAGGTATTTTAAGAAGCTAACATTTAATTCCATAGAATTTCGTGAACATTATATGAAAACTAGAACATGTTTATGCTTTTCTAATACAAAACAAAACAATGAACAACAACAACAGAAAAAAACCCCAAATATAAACCAAATAAAATAACAAAAAAGAAAAAAAACACCCAAACAATGTATGGAAAACAAAACTGTTTCATTTAAACAAGCAGCTTCTGCATTAACCTAATTCTCAATGGGGACAAATTTAGCATTTGACATAAGCAAAGACTTAGGGTATATTTTTTAAAGCAACTACTGCTGTTTACCTGTGCAACTCCTTTTGACTTCCAGTGTTTGACTCCCCTGGCACTTAAGAAAATCCAAACCTGTTTTTCACAAGTAAAATACTACAGAGGAATTGAAAATGAAGACTACGAAAGGAAATTAATTAAAACTCAGTGCTATCTTTGCCATAGACTGTAGAAACTGCAATCATATAGCGTGGCAGAGTTGGTGACCTGATTTAGGAAAGTGCTATTTTTAACTGAAAATTCTAGATTAACTCATCACTGTAATAATGAAGGCCTAACTCATCACTGTAACAGTGAACACCCTAACAAAATCATACTGGGAAAATTAATGGATATATATGTTTATCTTAGTTTAAGAGTTCACTTCCACAGTGGGTGTGAGTAAATCTGATAGCATGTGCAAGTTATACTGATAGTCAGACCTACAATCATTGTATGATATTGGAGATTTACCCAGGTGAAGCAGCTTTTTACTACAAAGTCTGCAGCTGCCTTCATTTAATGGCAATAAACTTATAAAGAAACAGAGTACAAAAGCATGTGACAATATATGTGTTGTTTCATCTTCATTCACAATTTATATTTATCTTTATATTTTTAGAAAGGCTTAGCCAAGTTAGGCAGAGGCATTCCAACATTTAAAAAAACTTACGTTAATCCAGAAATGCTGTAACTCCTTACTAACATTAGAAGACAGAATACACAGATAATCAGCCTTCTTTGTTTTCTGTATTTGCTTCACAGTAAAAACTGATACCAACTGAAGCTGTCCCAAATGTCTTCAGCTAGACCTTCTCTATCTCAATGTATTCCCTCAAACTTATATATTCTTTAGAAACAAAAATTCTGGTAGGCCTCTAAAATGAAACCCATCAGGTGGATAATAAGGATCCCAATTTAATTTTCTGTGATCTGTCATGGAGAGATAATATGCAAACCCACAGCCTTCAAATAGAAGAGTAAAAGTACAATCTGTGATTGCTGAGGATGAGAAAGAAAGTGAAGGCTAGTTTGCCAAACCAAAAAAGAGAAAGACACAAGGAAGAAGGCACAGCACCAGACAAATGACTTGAGTTTACATTAACACAACAAGGACACTAGAAATCTGGAAATGGACCTAAAAATAACAAAAAATTTCATAAATTACTAATTTGTCTAAATTTACCTTTATATAAATTGCTAATTTGTCTGTTACCAAAAACATGGTGTTCTGTTCTGTGGCAAGAATCAGACCTGGAATTTATATTCAGAGATTTTTTTTCCTCATCTTTCGAAAGTGCTGATTTTCCTTTTACTCAGCAGGCACCTCCACGAGTCCTGCTTTTTCTGAATATTAAAGGTCTCAGGGTCCCTTGTAGGAGAGAGGAATGCATGAGCTTCCTCTCTTTATTCTTTGACATAATGTCTTCTAAATACAAGATGTGTATAATTTTGTACACAGACTCATTGCACATTTAGATTTTCTATCTTTACTTGTCTTCCTGACATGTGAGAGACAATCCCAATTGTAAAGGCCTTTAAGACAGTGTTATTTTTCCATTTAACTCAGTGAAAAAAAAAACCACTATGGTAGCACATGCCAAGGTAAAAGACACTGTGTAATCCATAACAAATGTTAAATACTGTTATTGTTAGACGAAAGGCCTTTTTGCCTCAATTTTTCCATTAGGACTATTTTCAAATGTTAATCCGTGTTTCCTATTTTCCTACTTTCCCTGCCAGCTGAACAGACCAGTTCTGTCTTTTCTGTCTTTGCAATATGAAATGGAAGGAAGTAATAAAGGTGCCTGAAACCGTTTGGCCAAAGGGAGGGGAATGTTCTGTGAAAGCTCATATCTGCTGCCCTTTCAAGCAAAACACAGAGACTATTTAGAACAAACTCACTGTCCCTGATCTTCAATATGTTCATGACATTCTCACCTCCCCTTCAGCAGTGACACTGCAGCAGGTCTTCACCCATTGTGCTTAAACACAGCCTTTTAGTAAAACTCTTGCTCCTGCCCCTTGCCAGAAGGCATGATCTATTTTAAGATTAGGTGGAGGTAGGCACTAAAGAGCTGTTTACAGAACTGTGACATCAGGAGTGGGAAGCTAATGATTTGTGGTAAAAACCAGAGAAGTGGTGCAGAGGAACTTCAGAAAGTCTTGAGAGTTCATCCAAAGGCACACACCCTACAAGCTGCCTTAAAACCTCACTTAAAGTCAAAATAAGATTTGTACATAAAGGTTACAAAGTTCCATACAACTTCCTCTCAGGACAAAACTTTTTTTTCTGTAGGCATTGAATCTAGCTTAAATATACGTCTCTCAGGATTTTTATTGAGTGAAAGCCTAGAATATTGCAGAAAGCAAATAAAATAATGCATTTCAAATAATTTACAACAAAGACCTTGTTACCTCTGGGTCTAAAGTCGATGACTTGGTTCCCAACGGCACATTACCTACAAAGGTGGAAATACCTTGCACAAGAATTTTCAGGGGAAAATGAAAAATGTTGCAAGATTTTGTATATATGATTTGAATCCAAAACATCTTGCTGAGAACATATATGGTGATACCTTTAAGAAGTCATGCAAGAATTAGGCAAGGGAGACAGTAATGTTTACATGAATGTGTTAGGAAAGAAAACTCCTGTTTAAAATACCTATAACTCAGAATAAGTAGAGCACACATGAAGCAATCCTCTGAAGTTTCACAAATTACACTGTTATCACTGTCTTTCTCTCCTATGGTGTGGTTTAATCACTTCTCTTTAATCGGACTACAAAGATTCCATGTCAAAGACTGTGTTTTGCCATATATGTTTGCACAGGGTCTAGCACAGTAGGTCTTCGATACTGCCTGGCACATTAAGGTAATACTTCAGAGTAATATGCATACTATTTTTGGAATATTATATAGCCACCTGCAAAACAGGTCAGATAATGAATAGATCTGAATAATTTATTTTAAGCACAAAATTCTAATTAATCAGATAAATTACCAGCAATTAATAATTTAACAAATCTAACTGTAGGGAGCAATCTTTCTCTTGCAGGGAAATGAACCAGATGACCCAAGATCTTTCTAATTCTCATTTCCTAAGAAATAAAAAAAATTAAATCTCAGTTACAACTGAGAATTTTTGCATGAGCAAAAATGAGCAAATCTCACCCAAACTACAATTTTCCTGAAGGTAGAATGAGACCCAGGAGAATGGGCACCACAGAGTCTCCTAAGAGACTCAGAAAGTGGAAGCTGCATGTCAGCACCTCTGGAGAAGAAGTGTTTCCTTGATACATTTAATAAAAACAGCAGTGTCAGATTGTGTTCTTGATGTCTCACCTTACGTTGTAGCACTCTATGAAGAAGCTCTTTTCTCCGAAGCTCCACACAGCTGGTAAATCAAATCTGAAACTGACACTCAGAAGACCTTTCAGTTACACATGGTAACGTTCTTGCAAATTGGTGAACACAGTGCTACCACCTGCCTTTTCTGGATTGATGGAAAGGAAAGGAAAGGAAAGGAAAGGAAAGGAAAGGAAAGGAAAGGAAAGGAAAGGAAAGGAAAGGAAAGGAAAGGAAAGGAAAGGAAAGGAAAGGAAAGGAAAGGAAAGGAAAGGAAAGGAAAGGAAAGGAAAGGAAAGGAAAGGAAAGGAAAGGAAAGGAAAGGAAAGGAAA
Source organism: Indicator indicator (assembly GCF_027791375.1). Taxonomy (NCBI): domain Eukaryota; kingdom Metazoa; phylum Chordata; class Aves; order Piciformes; family Indicatoridae; genus Indicator; species Indicator indicator. The sequence goes on along the minus strand of NC_072053.1, from coordinate 47,255,182 downwards.
GGAAAGGAAAGGAAAGGAAAGGAAAGGAAAGGAAAGGAAAGGAAAGGAAAGGAAAGGAAAGGAAAGGAAAGGAAAGGAAAGGAAAGGAAAGGAAAGGAAAGGAACAAGCAAACAACAACAACAAAAAAAAAACACAAATGCAAAACTGCATATTTGATAACTTCATAACATACTTTCAGAGACACTTTTGAACATGTTCGTTTGAAGACCACAAGCAAAAACATTATCTACAGACAGATACTCTCTAAGTAGAAGGCTAAGTTTTCTAAAGTGTATTAGCTGCTACAAATTTTTCACTTAGCTCTAGTTAGTCTCAAAATACTGGGCTTCTCTGTGTCTGGAGTGGGAGCTGAACCCATTTGATAGATAAAGCAGTTGAACTGTGCTGATGAGCTCCAAGCAGAGCCAAACATCTGTCTCCATTTTGCTATTGCATGTTCCTGACAGATATTTATGCATTAAGTCTCTCCATCAGACAACACTTTGTCTAAGCCAAGATATAGTCAACCATCATTCTTCTTGTGGAGAACGATCTGGTATTCCTGATGGACAACAAGTTATCCATGAGACAGCAATAAGCCCATGTGGCCACGAAAGCAAATGATATCCTGGAGTGCCTTAAGAAGAGTCTGTTCAGCAGGTTGAGGGAGGTTCTCCCTCCTTTCTACTCTGCCCTAGTGAAACCCCACCAGGAATATTGCATCCAGTTCTGGACTCCTCAGGTCAAGAGCGACAGGGATCTACTTGAGAGAGTCCAATGGAGGGCTACAAAAAGATTATGGGACTGGAGCACTGCCTTATGAGGAAAGGCTGAGAGACCTGGGGCTTTTTAGTCTGGAGAGGAGAAGACAGAGAGGGTCTAATAAATGTATATAAATATATGGGAGCTGAGTGTCAAGAGGGAAGGTCCACCCTCGTCTCACTTGTTCTCTGATAGCACAAGGGTCAATGGATGTAAGTCACAGCACAGGAAGTTCCACCTCAACTTCTGAGGTTTTCTGAGGAAAAACTTCTTTACTGTAAGGGTCACAGAGCACTGGAATAGGCTCCCCAGAAAGGTTGTGGAGTCTCCTCTGGAGAATTTCAAGACCAATCTGGATGTGTTCCTGTGTGACCTGTGCTAGATTATATGGTCCTGCTCTGGCAGGGAGGTTGGACTCAAAGATCTCCAGAGGTCCATTCCAACCCCTAACATCCTGTGATCATAAAAAGGTGTATCATTAATACAGGAAATATGAATCATTGCTACTTTGATAAGATACTCATATCAGAATGCAAACATTGCCATTTAGCTTATCTTCAATATTGACAGGTTGTTTTCATCACTTGTAAACAAGATTTCTTATAAGAGTGATATATTCACAGTTATGCAGAATTTTCCCTCCATTTAGGGGGGACAAAAATGAGATAGTGCTGTCCTGTGCTCTAGTCTCACACTCACTTTCATCTTGAGAAATATGCAAGTTCCAACACAGAGTATTTCTTGCTTCTTGCAACTGTGCCTTGAGTGACTACTCTGTATAAAACAATGAGGTTTTAAACATTACAGTATTGACAAGAGCAGAAAAGATTGCAGCAGTGTTCCCCCTGCTCTGTTGTACATAGATATTTTTATTTAACATGTAAAAAAAAAAACCTTGTGAAGAGAAAGTATCCCATTGTATATTTTTCTTTCTTTTCAGACAAGATTTTTGGTGGTACTAGATTTACTCAGCCTTGAAATATGATTCTGTTTTCAAGTCATAAGTAATGTTGAATATTAAAAGAATATTAAAATGGCAAAGTCTCCATCTTTTAGCATCATTACTATATAGTTGCAATCTCACTGATTGTGGATGAGAAAACAAGTTGACAGCATGTCTCTTCCAGCACTGTGACTTGTATCTCCAGAAGTTTTAGCATGAAAAGAGCCATTTGTGAAAATCTTCAGGTGATACTGAAAGTTTCTGAGCACAAGCAATATATCAGCCTAACAATACCCTGTGATGTGAGGTCATTGTTTCAAACCTGGTTTCTTCCACTCTTCTCTTCAGACAGAAAGTTTAATACCTAAAGGACTGAAATAGTTCAGTCTAACTAAAACATTTGGGGTTCATGTGTAGTTAAAATGGTATATGCTGAGCAGGACTTGTTAATGATTCTTTCATGCTTGAAATCTTATGATGTTAAAAGCTGTTGTTATTTGTTTCACCAATTGTTTTTACCATGCTAAGCCATCAAATTAATATTGGGAAAGTGTATATAAGTAAGTATCAAGGGAAAATGTTGGTACAATAGGAACTAGCAAACGAAGAGATGAAGAAAATTGCAATCTAGAAGTCACTATTCTGAGATTCAGTTTTGTGGAAAATGCTCATAGTGAAAAATCATAAATTTGAAGGATAATAATACAAAACATGGTAAGTTAGTAGTTTATATAACAAAGCACTCCCATGTTTTGTAAGCAACAAGAACAATATTTTGCTTTTTAATATTGTCCCAGTCAATAACTTGTTTGGGACTGAATTTGGAATAAGTGAAATTTCCAGACCAAAAAACTCAGAAAATATAAAAAGAGGAGACTAAAGAAGGCAGAACAACTGTAAGATAGCAGAATAAAACAAAAGAAATCAAGGAAAAAAAAAAGGAATCTTTGTCTTTTGTATTTCGTCTTGGCAATCAGTGAAATAAAAACCATGAGTTAAAAGCATAGCATTGAAATACCAACATAGAGACACTACTTGAAATACGCCATGGTATTTTTAAAATCTGTGTATTTTGTGCAAATCATATGTTTCATAAAAGCCATTCAGGACACTCCAAACAGTCTATTGCAGAAATTCCTAGTTTGTAATACAGTATTTTGAGGTTACCCTGAAATAATATTAAAAATAATTTTTGAATAATTTAAACTTACTACAAACACCTATTTTACAACCTCTTGCAATTATTACCACAATTTTTTTAAACATGTACAAATTTGAATTCTATGAACAAATAAGACAAACAGTCTTGTGATTAATAATCTAAAAGTAGATACATGAAATTCCCTTTTGTTGGGCAACTCCACTTTACTAACGCAGCGTTTAGAAACTTGAGAAGAGGTAAACACAAAGATGAAATATCCAAATATACTGCAGATAAAAATTGCTGATAGTATGTTAAATCACAGAGAAATAACATATGCACCAAAAAAAAAACCAACCAAAAAACCCCACAAAACACAAACAAACAAAACAAACAAAAACCCCTACAAACCAAACCAAAACAAACCTGCTGCTAATACAGTCCCTGTGTTTAACGGAAGGGGAAAAAAATCTGGAGGAAAAAAGCACCATGAATACAGTATTCCTACACAAATTATAGCTGAACATCAGGCATTATACCTCCAGGGCAATCTATGCATCTTTTTAATACAAACTCTCTCAGATGGGCTTGTCTGGAAACACTAAAAGCACTTAGGCCAAGAATGTCAGCATTAAAAATACAGAAGTGGCTGGAAATGCTGTTGTGTGTCAACCTTTATTTGTCCTATAAACCAAGAAAAAAGAACAAATGTATGCCTGTAGGCCAAATACATAACGATTGGGGTTTTTTTCTTCTCTCCTTCCAACTTAGATGAGATTTGTACAGTGAATTGTAATAGATGGTTCAGATGACAAAAATTACAGTGGTGTAGCTAAGAAAAATACCCATGGGGCTTTCTGCTTCCCTGGTGCCTGGCCTGAACTATCAGATCAGCCTTCTGGACTCAAATGTGACATTGTCAATAGGAATACATCATCTTTTTTTGTGGTGTAGAAGAGCTGTCGGTTGCAATTCCCATTATTCCAAGGCCAGGATTTTCCATTAGCGTAGCCACCTGCTGGGTTTCTCTACTCAGGTTTAATGGAGTCTGAATTTGAATTTATCACCATCTGTGGGAAGACAGGAAATGAGAGGAGCATCACTAATTCCTTTCTTCATTTACTAAGCATAAGCGTAATCTTTGTAAGGAGATAGGCAGAAGCAGCAGTGATCAGGGAGACAGGGAGAATATTTTAACTCATATTGACATCAGACTTTTAAACCAAGAAAAATGCTGTCTGTTCCTCAGCCAATTCCAGCAACAAGAAGAATGTTTTAATTTCCTAAGTAATGTTGTACCAAAATATGGAGACATGAGATATTTTTTTGGTTTTTCTTCCAGAGAGGTCTCTAAAGATTTAATAATTTAGACTATTAAAAATATAAATAGATAAATAAAGGGCTTAGAATGTGAATAAGTTCTCAGGAAAAGTTAAGAACACAAAATGATAATATGTATTTATGTTAAAAATATCTAAAATAATCAATTTACACATTTTATTCTTGTTCTGCATCAAAACAAAGATTTGAAACAAAGCATTGAAGAAGAGAAAATGGAAGCATTCAATTAAAAGAACAGTCCAGTGCAAGGGTATCATGAAGAACTCAAAGCAAAATATGATAAAAACCCAGAACTTTATTAACATGAAAAATTATGTACTTTTGTTATAAAATATGCAAACCAAAAAATATAGAAATAATTTTCTGCCTAGATATGGCACTGTGCTCAATCTGGAGTCACCAATGGGCTAGGAACCGTTATTCCAACCTGCCTAACCGTACAAATTCTTGTTTCTACCTCTTGAGATTGAGTTCTATATACCTCCCCTGTTTGAACATAATAATTGGTTCTTTGGAGTGGGCAGAAGAGAAGGAAGAAGTTTAAAAATATAGATTTTTTAAAATCTTATGTGATATCCATCTGCACTTCTCAAAGGGGTGCTGACATCCAATCTGCATTCATGAAAGGCATGTTATTCTTTCTCAAGAATTTCGTCCATGTTTGTGATCTCTGGATTTATGATCTTGAACTTGTAAGGCTGCTCTCTTTTCATGTGGGTCAGCAAAAGGAATTTAAGGGACTTAGATAATCATAAGGAAATTATATTTACTACATTGATTACTGTGAAGAAACAGTTACAAGGAGGAAAAAACTAACCAACCAACCAACCAATCAAAAACATAAAAAACCCCACCAAAACAAACAACAACAATTTCCCCGAAAAGACCACCCCAAGTCCCCCCACAAAAAATAATGCAACAACCACAAAAACCAAGAACAAGTAAACAAACAAACCCACAAACAAATAACCATGGAAGACTTTTTTTACCCCTCCTTTTCACTTTTAAACTACACAAATATACCTTTTGTCAAAGGCATTTTGTGCATTGTACTCTGACAAAGCACAAAACCCCTCATGTTATCTGTTCCTAGTGAAGATTATCTGATGTTTGGTCCATAATTTCTGATTGCATTCTTGTTCCACTTGATGATTAAACTAGACAGTTACATTTAACTTGTTTTATTGTAGCATTGATAGTTAAGAATTTGTGAGTTGGAGACCACTTGGTCTTGCAATACCAGCAAAACTTGTAACAGCTGATAAGCCTACTATGCTTTTTTTGCAGACTAGTATTAGACACAGAAATGGCTCTTGATCATTCTTATATGGTCTAGGTATTATATGTTTGTCTCTCATTATTCTGTTACAGTTACTGTGGAATTGGTCTAGGTTTAAGCATCATCAGTGAAACACTAGGATATGCATGTTGATCAAATGACAGTTTTCTCATTAAAGGTTATGATTTGTCTTTAAACATAAGTATCTTGAGATGTGGTGACTATTTTTTATTAATTTATCAGGGATCCACTATTGTGGAGTTGTAATGAAGCTTTGAAATGTGTACAGCCTACATGTCAACTATATTGAAGCCTTTTTTTCTCAAAAAGACTGATTGTTCAACAGATTTTTTCAATGAGAAACAGCTCAAGGTTTTCAATCAACAATATGAAGAACATAGCATTCTAAAAGAAGTTAGAGACATAGTTTTGCAGAACAAACTCTAATTAAAGTCCTTTGTACTGAAGTTTTCCTTGGTTCTCCATTTATTAAAGCTGAAGCCTACTGAAAGTTTTTCACCTGTCTTCAGGTAAGCGGACAGTGAAGGACAAGATTTTTAATTCCTGCATACAAGAATCCCATCAACCTCAAGTGTCTTTGTAGAGCCAATCTTGGATGGCTCTATCAATCACCCCAGTGCCTCCTACAGATGTCTTTTTGTTAGTGAATTATTTTTATTTACTTCTAGAACTAAAACAATAACGAAGATATAAATTAATTAATTAATTAATTAATAAGATATAAATCAATTAATTGGCCAAAGAATTTACAACATTTGTTGAACATATTTTAACTGGCAGTGTACAACTCTGTGGGTTTTGATGTAATACTACCCAAAATCTGAGGACCTAGGAATCGTTTGAAGGCTTGTGTATGTATACAAGACTCAGAATCCCAGATTGCACCTCAGCTGTATGCCTGAACCCTAGTGTCACAGAAGAAAAACAATTAAGGAGAAGACAGCAAAATAAATGAGTAGTTAACTGTGACTTGCCTGTTTTTTATGATGTCACACATATGGTTATTGTTAATCATACTGAGGGTGGCAACTTCAGTGATTCAAGACTAATACAAGAAAATCTGTCAGCCCTAGTTAAATGAACGTTGTTATTACCTCAGGTCAAGCAGATGGAGGGCAAATTTCTCTGTTGGATTCAGCTGCTCTTTAATTAATGTCCACATTTGTTATGTCAACATGATGCATCACATTTAGTTTAAAGGTTTGTTTTATTCCTAATAAAAATGCTTACAGAATTGAATTTTCTACCTTCTAAGAGCTAAGAAAAACAGGGTCCTGAGAAGGACAATGATTCCTTCAGTTACACTTTGGAAGAAATAGAAGAAAATTGTTTAACCATTCGGTGATATTTCTTACACGTCCTTCTTCTTCACATAATTGTTTAATACTTTATTAGGAGAAGTTTGTTCATCAACAGGTATTTTTTCTCTCCAGAAAACATTTTTTAATAATGTTTGTATGAATTTAGTATTGCAAGTTTGCAATGTTTATAAAGAAGTGGTTTTCCTGCAACTTTTCAGTTTGGTTGTGTTTGGGGTTTTGATTTTGTTTGGGTTTTGTGTGGGTTTTTTGATTTTTTTTAACAGCTTCAGTTAGACTTAAACCTCATTGGATAGTTGGCAGGATTGGAGTCTGCCTTCAGAGGGGTTGCTGTGTTAATTACATATGGTAAAGGACTGTAGATGAGATTTGAAGAACTGTAAATTCATCTTGCTTATAGTCTTGGTCAAACTTTTCCAAATGAAGCAAGTGTTGACATTCATAGCAGACATTTGCATGTGGTCACTGCCTTCTACAAAAGAAGAAATGAACAGAACTTTTATCTTATGTAGGAATATATTATTATCAGAATAGCATCTTCACTTTACTACTTCTTTTATCCTACTCTTTTCACTCGCTAAGCTCATCATAAAAAAAAAATAGAAGATCAGATAAAGCTGTCAGAAAAATACTAATCGGTGTACATTATATTAATATATTTTCTCATATAGACATATTTTTCCTATATATCATATATATAGAGAGAGATTTAGTATGAATTCGTATTTCTCAAAAAGGTCAATGATGCAAATGTTCTTTATATTCTGACATAATACTTTTGTTTACATATAATCTATTATCACACCCATTTTCATTCACCTAGTGAAATATTCTGCTTTGAAAATGCAGATTTTTTTTCCTGTTTTTTGTTGAAAGCAAGAGAAAAATATTTTCAGGTTTGGAGTGGAGCTACAGGACAGTGAAAAGGAATATACATCTCCAAGTTCAAAGATATATGAAAAAGATGAAGAAATTCTGATATTTGTTTTTTGTAATCCTGCAGGTTGACTTGCTTAAGAAATTACAATATAGACCTCAAGTCATCAGAAGTCTTAGCTGTGTAGACAAGCTTGATACTCGTCTTCTGGCTTTATAATAGTAGTTTTCATTTTGTCTCTCCATTCTGTCTGCCAATTTTTCAAAACTAGCACTTCACAGTAAGATTTCCCCCCCCCCCCCCCCTTTATTAGCTACCTTCTCCTTAGATCTGAACAATATAAGGAGCAGAAGTGATAACAGTTGTGGTAACAGTCCAATGAAAATTCCTTAAACCAAAAATCTGTTTTGGAATTGCCCTGGTGCAACACAGTCTGCTCTCACAAGCAAGCGTCTCACACACAAATAGGAAGGGAAAGTAACACAGAAAGCCCAGGGCTGAAATAAGGAATGCATTGAAACTACTACAATGTAGCCTGGAATTGTAGCAAGTGTGAAGATGCTTTGGAAGTACCTTCAGGAGAATCAGAAAGAGTATCAGTTCTTCTGCTCTTTTTGGGTGATTCTCGACTGGAAAGTGGGGCAGCGTTCTTCCAGGAAGCATTCCATGTAATTCACAGGCTCATGCAGCTATGACTGAAGTGTGGTTTCTGTCCCATATCCACATGCCCTTACCACAGTCACATAAGTAAAACCAGGGGGTGCACCATGGTGCGTACCTCCCAGATTCTCTCCTTTGGATGAGGAAGTGCATGCTCCTCATAGTTGAAACACGGAGCTATACAGGTGGGAAATAAGTCATGTTCTTTTTGAGTTGATAGATCTCCTGGGCTATTTCCTTCACAGATGACACACAGGCCTGTACAGAGGTAGAGAGACTTCCCTTGCACTGCTAGTCTTTTCATCCACCTTTTGCCCTTGGCTATCTTTCAAGGCTGGGGATAAAGACCACATGACCACCCCTGGCTATTCATCCTCATCCTTTCTGAGACAAACTTTCTTTTTCCTCTACAGGGGTGACTGACACTTATACAGGCTGGTTCTATGGTGCTGCTGCCATGCCTGCTGTTGGGGTTCAAGTAGGTATGGTGCCTGCTAGTCTGCCTGTAGGCCCAGAGACCTTCTCTTGTTTCTAAGCACTCTGAACAATGATGAGAAGTGTTCAATAAGTATGGGCCAGGCCCCAACACATCACAATGATTTCTGTCTCTCAGAAACTTCAGGGCTGACAACATAATTTTTTCAAATAATTTACCAAGATTTTGCACTTTTCCAGGTGTGAAATTCCAAGAAATCGGAGGTGACCAGCATCCTAGGCAGTTGCTCATACTCTCTCACACACTCTGACACTCATAATTATCCAGCCTCAGGGCATATCTCCAGGTGATATTCTTGGGAAAGACTTGTGCTACTCTGCACAAGACCTGGCTCAGCAATTGGGTCTGCATCAAGTGGCTAGTGGAATAACTATACTGTAATATTCCAGCAAGTATCCAGCACAGAACCACCACAGACTTAAGCCATTTCCCTGAGGTGGTAAGTACCACCAGAAAGCATATGGAGTAGAGGTGCCTAAGTTTTTTTGTAACTGTAACATAAGCAGGGCCAGGCCCCAGCATATTGGTCCCAGCCACCCAAGGAAAGCAAATACATCAACATGGCAAACATGCATACAAAATTCTTTGAACAAGTCTTAATTGTATCCCCTCATTACCTTGCTTCTTATTATCTCAACTCATTTGCTGCACATTAGAGAGCCAAAATAGACTGTCCTGGTTTAAGACATCCTACTCTAACAAGCAAGCCCTCCCCCTCCCCCTGCCCAAAGACTGGGAGGGGAAGTAATGCAAAAAAGCCCTGGACAGAGATAAGGCGATTAGTGATATTATTGCAATGTAAAATTACCTTAGTCTATTTTGCAGAAAAGCACAGCAAAATGAGAAGCAGCAGCAGAAGCCTGCAGCAAATGATCCCTCCACCCCCAAGCCTGCAGACAGTACATTGGAAAAGACCAATACCCCAAAACTGAAGCTTGGAAGCAACAAATGTAAACAGAAAGCCTCCCATGTTACAAAGCTGAACTACTAGCCCCATGACACTTTGCTCCAGACAACACATTAGTTTTAAAGATGGTGTGACATCATCATGGTATTGAATATTCATCAGCAGATTCAATTGTCTAAACCTATGATAGGAATCATGATTCAGTATCAAGTCAAAATCTTGTAAAGAGCATCTTTCTTTGTAGTTTAGTTTCCTCATGCTGGCTGTGATTAGTCTATACCATCCTTCCTTGTTTCCCCTTAGGATATCTCACATGTTATCTCCTATGTGATTTTTGCACTAATTACCTTCCTAAACCTTTAGTCCATGTTTACAATTTGACATAGACCGAAAACCAATTTCTATGTTATTAGGTTCCACTTTGTTATTGGTGGCCTTTAGACCCTATCCAATACACCACAATACACCCCATCCTGTCTCTAGTGGGGTCCTCCATGGAGCAATATTGGGCCCAACATTTTTTAATACCTTCTTTAGTGATTTAGATATTGGAATTAAAAACACCGTGATGAAGTTTGCTGACAACACAAAAATAAATGGGCAAGTTGACATTCCAGAAGGGAGAACCACCCTCCAAGAAGACCTTGACAGGATGGTCAAGTGGGCAAGAAGGAATCATATGCAGTTTGATAAGGTCAAGTGTAAGGCCTTGCACCTGAGAACACATAACACAGGAATGCAGCTTAGATTGGGAGCCACCTGGCTTGAGAGAAGCACTGTGGAGAGGGACCTGGGCGTCTTGGTGGAAAAAAGGCTCAACATAAGTGAACAGTGCGCTGTAGAGACAAAGAAAGCCAACAGGATACTGAGTTGCATTAACAAGGGTATCACAAAAAAGATAAAGGTGTCTTTCTCCCACTCTACTCAGCTCTTGTCAGGCAGCACCTTGAGTACTATGTACAGTTTTGGTTCCCATTATACAAGAAAGATGCAGACAGGTTCAAAGGAAAAGGTTCAAAGAAGGGCCACAAGAATGAACAGAGGACTAGAAGACCTGTCATGTGAAGGAAGGCTGAGATAACTGGGTTTGTTCAGCCTTGAGAACAGAAAGCTTAAGGAAGAGCTCATAAGCATGCACAAGTAAAAAAGGGTGGCTATCAGGAGGAGGGAGACTCCTTTTTCAAAAAGAGTCACACAGTAAAGACAAAGAGTAATGGGTACAAGCTGCTGCTGGGGAGATTAAGAGTAGATGCCAGAAAAAAAAACTTTCACCATTTAAACTATTAAACATTGGAATAAACTCCCACAGAAAGTGGTGGATTCCCCTATATTCAACAATTTCAAGGCCTGGCTTGACAGGGTGCTGGGCCATCTCATTTAAACTATATTCTTACCCTGAAAGGTAGGACTGGGTGATCCTTGAGGTGCCTTCCAACCTTTTATTCTATTATTCTATGAATTTGTGAATCTTAGGTCTCCTGGCCCAACCCTGCTCTGCAGTTCCTGGTCTCACTGTACTTTTACATCTGCTCTGGTCAGTTCTGTTTACTTTCTGTTTCCCACAGCAGAGAAGGTGAATGAAGGGACGCAAGTGATTCTTTACCTCCCTTTACGGTGCTTCATCTGGCAACTTTTTAGATCTCTGTGTCCTAGCATTAGTTTGTACTAGCTAAACCCAGAGTATAAAGAACAGAAGGTTCCCAGGACATGTTTTTAGCATGAAATTCTTTGCTTGGCTCATCAGATAAACTAGATGTCAAAAAAAGAGTAGAGAGAATAAGAATCTAGTACCTGCCTTTGAAACATTATTGATATTTGTCCCAAAAGGTTAACAATAGCATAATATTTGATAACATTAGGATGCTTTCACTTGCAGGAGTTGAAAAATATTCCTGTGGCTTCATTGTTACTACTTTCCCCTGTCTGGTAACCACAAGCCATACCATTTCCTTCTATTGAAAATGTACATAGAAGACTGCAACTTTGACATAGTTAATATTTTGTCTCTTTCCTATGTAGAGAAAATTGCTGTCCACAAGGGTTTCCAGACAGCTGACACAGAAGTTAAAAATAAAAACAAAACAAAACACAACAAAAAAAATACTAGTTCAGGAATAAAAAAAAAAGCTTTGTGAGATATCCTCTGCAGTTACAAAATGAGAATAAGACCGTTTTTGCAATGTGGTATTTAAAAAATAGCTCTGATAAATTAAAGGTCAGAGGTTTCCAGACCTGAAACTCCTAACAGAAAGCTTCCTCTAGTGAACCACTCACTCAATGTCTTTATTTCATCTTTCCTTCTCCACAAGCATTATTTGCCCCCATCCCTAAAGTCTTTTATTGTCCCTTGTTGTTTACTCACTGAATTAACCTGGTTCCCTCTTCTACCATTGTAATCTTGCTGAAAAAGTTTTAGCAAATACCTGCTTATTAATTTTCCCCAGGTCTTTTTCAAGTGCACTAGCCTCATTAACTTTTCCTAATTTGTCTTCCTCCAATTACACAGTTAAAATTGTTTGGGAGCAGTGGTGAGAGCACTGGTTCTGAGAGGTGACTTGACAAAATTATCAAGGCAAGGTGAGAAATTACCTACTGTCTTCTTTTGGTGTCGCTTCTGAAACTTTGAAGATCAAATGCAATAATACTGATATTCTATGAAAAGCATGCGTGGTTACATGTATGAACTTAGATGTTTCTACTGACTGAATATTTGGATACAGAACAGTAACATCTCCAGAAATATTTTAAATTGCATTTGTTTTTATGTGTTCCCTCTAGTAAACATATTACCTCTTTGAGCAGAAAAATGTCATGGAACATTAACTTGCTTTTTAAGTATGAATGTGTTAAATTTTAAAGCTAAATTTGAATACATAAGTATAAAATAGAAGAATTAAATTCTTCATTTATCAAAATTTCTGCTCATCTCTGGCACACAAAACATCTGTCCAGTGTGTTTCTAGTGCAAATGTGGAAAGTTAGCTATCTTTACTTCTAAAAGGCAGCTAACTCATCAAAAGAAGTTGGTTGAGGCTAAGCTAGGTGGGTTCATGTGGTGGGTTGGAAATTCCCCCCCAACATTAAATTTTGCCAGACCAGCCCAGTTGGAAGCAAATGAAGCTGTATTTACAAGCAAAACTGCAATCTACAATGAAATGCAATGAATATGTACAAAATATACAGTATTTACATATTTACAGGTATTTACAATTAATAAACAGCACAATTCATAAACAGAACCCCCCTGGCCAAATACCAGGGGAGCTGCAACAGCTTCTCCCTCCCCTGCTCCCCTTCCTTACCCCCCTGTACACAAAAAGAGACAAGAGAAAAGAGAAGAGAAATTGTTGTTAATACTAATCACAACAAAACAGTGCAGTCAAAGTCAAGCTGAAGTGAATTAGTTATCTCCCAGCCCAAGGAAACAAGAGAAAAATTATTTTGTACAACTAGTTTAAGTCTGTTATTTCTTCCAATGGGATTCTTTAGAATTATCATTGTTTTCCTTTTTACACCCAATAGTGATTTTTTACATTTTACCACTTCCTGCTCAAAATCTGTGGAAGATTTTTAAAGGTATAACCTAAAACTACCATGGTAGACTAGGAATAGCATTCTCTCTGTTTCTTTAGCCTGTTTCTGCAGCCAAATTGTGATATACTGAGTGACGGAACAACTCACAATTTTCACTGCCACTTTTTTGGCAATCAGCTGCACTCAACAATATAACAATATTTGTTCACATCAAAACCAACATCTTTTCTGAAAAACTTCTTGCAGAACTTAATGGTACACATGTTCCATTTAACCAGTCATTTCCTAAAGGCAGCCCAATAAATGTCCCTTCTTCTTCTCACAATGTGAATTAATTAAAATTGTTAATTCAATTTAAAGAAAAAAAAGTATCTTGATACTCTGATTTTAATCACTGAAATAAATCACAAACAGTGGAAATCATCTTCCACAAGCAGTTTAGTATTTGAGGCTGCCAGTGCAGCTCTTAACACAAAGATTGTCAGAAATTGTTCTGTCCTCTGAATCACTTTCTCAGCACAAATTTATTCAAATCTGAAAACGTTTACAAGGCTCATTCTGTGAAGAACAATGAACATAATATGGAATGGCTTGAGCTGCTATGAGCATAGCAGAGACTTCCAAGTAACATATATTACAAAGTTACAACACTCCAGTAACTATGATCAAGCAAGCATTACCACAGGGACAATGGCGTCCATTCCTGGAACTGTATCACCTAAAATTGTTATCTAAATAAGAATATTTAACCACTAGAAAATTTCCTTGCAAACAAGCTTCATTGAGACAAAGTGTGTTCTTGTTTAAATCAGTCTTGTATTTTTGTGATGTTCTTTCCACATGTTTTCAGGGAAGAGATTCTCTGTGAACTTTGATGATCATTCGACTTCAAAAAAACCCCAAAAAACCAAAAAAACCCAATCAAGCCAAACAAGCAAAACAGAGTATCTCCAATAATGATAACAACAAGCTCAATTTCACATCAAGCAACATTAGTTGCACTTGCAGCTTAGAGGAATTTACCAGATATAGCTGTATTTCAGTGGGCCATGGAGTGGGAATGGTAAAAGTTTGTCTACATGCATTGCTCACCAGAACTAGTCTTTCAACTGAAATATCACAGAATCATAGAGTAATAGAATGCACTGGGTTGGAAGGGACCTCTAGATATCATGCAGTCCAACCTCACTGCAGTGAAAGCAAGGACATCCCCAACTAGGTCAGGTTTCTCAGAACCCCACCAAGCTTGACCTTGAATGTCTCCAGGATTGGGGTCTACATCACCTCCTGGCTAACCAATTACAGTGTTTCACCACCTTCACAGTAAATCAGTTCTTTCTAATGTCTAATCCAATTCTACTCTTCTCTAGTTTAAAACATATATTATAGTTTAATCTATGCTATGCGAACTGCATTTTCAAAAGGAAAAATTCTTATTTTAACTGAAATAGTAAAAAAGATACATAATTATGTCACAGACCTTAATATCCAGTCAATTAAGGTCAATAAAGTATTAAAAAAAAATTAGTTTACAAACCTTAACACAGCAATCTTTGCTCGACTCTTTACCACACTATGTATTTATTTTCAAACTCTGCTAAGAGATCTGAACAGGCTGGATCAATGGGCTGAGGTCAGTTTTTTGATGTTTAAGAAAGCCAAGTGCAAGATCCTGCACGTGCATGACAACACCCCATGTAATACTACAGGCTTGGGGCAGAGTAGATGGAAAGTTGTCTGGTGGAAAAGGACTGAGGGGTGCTGGTTCACAGCCTCCTGAACGTGATCCAGCAATGTGCTCAGATAGCCAAGAAAGGCAACAGCTTCCTGGCCTGTATCAGGAATAAGGCAGCCAGAAGCAGTAAGAAAGTGATTGTGCCTCTGTACTTGGCACTGATGAGGCTACACTTTGAATGCTCTGTTCAGTATTAGGCCCCTCACTACAAGAAGGACTTTGAGATGCTAGTGTGTGTCCAGATAAGGGCAACAAATCTGGTGAAGGGCCTGGAGAACAAGTCTTAGGAGAAACATCTGAGGGAACTGGGATTGTTTAGTCTGTTATAGTGGAGGCTGAAGGAAGACCATATTGGAGGTTGTAGTGATATGGGCCTTAGTCTCTTCTCTCTAGTATTAGGTGATAAAATAAGAGGAAAAGACCTGATACTGTGCCAGGAGACATTTAGATTGAATATTAGGAAAAAATTTCTTTATGGAAAGAGTGGTCAGGTATCGGAATAGGCTGCCCAGGATTTTGGAGGAGTCACTATCCCACATGACATGGAGGCTGGGGAGCTGGGTGCAGGCAAACCTTATGAAGTTTAATAAGGACAAGTGTAAGGTCCTACATCTGGGGAGGAGTAACAACAGGCACCAGTACAGGTTAGGGGCTGCCCTGCTGGAAAGCAGCTCCATGGAGAAAGACCTTGGAGTGCTGGTGGACAGCAAGTTCTCCATGGAACAACAATGTGCCCTTGTGGCCAAGAAAGCCAATGGTATCCTGGGGTGCATCAAGAAGGGTACGTCCAGCAGGTTTAGGGAGGTTCTTCTACCTCTCTATTCTGCCTTGGTGAGGCCACACCTGGAATACTGTGTCCAATTTTGGGATCCCCAGTTCAAGAGAGACAGAGACCTGCCGGAGAGAATCCAATGGAGAGCCACAAGGATGATTAGGGGACTTGAGCATCTCCCTTGTGAAGAGAGACTGAGATCCCTGGGGCTATTTAGTCTGGAGAAGAGAAGATTGAGAGGGGATCTCATGAATGTCTATAAATATCTGAGGGGTGGGTGTCAAGTGGAGGGGGCCAAGCTTTTTTTGGTGGTTCACAGTAATAAGACAAGGAACAATAGGTTCAGACTTGAACATAGAAGATTTCACTTCAACATGAGGAGAAAATTCTTTACAGTGAGGGTAACAGAGCACTGGAACAGGCTCCCCAGGGGGGTTGTGGAGTCTCTTCTCTGGAGACTTTCAAAACTCACCTGGATGCACTCCTGTGCGGACGACCCTAAGTGATCCTGCTTTGGCCGGGAGGGTTGGACCCAATGATCTCTTGAGGTCCCTTCCAACCTCTAATACACTGTGATACTATGATGCGGTGATACCATCCCTGGAGATGTTAAAGAAATTTATGGATATGGGACTTTAGAACATGGTTTCATAGCAATGGTGGTGTAGATTAGTGTTTGGACTTGATCTCAGATGTCTTTTCCAAACAAAACAATTCTATGGTTCTGATTATATAAAGCACCTATAAATTAGTAGTCTGTATGCCTGGAACTCAATTAAAAGATAAAAATCACAAAAAAATCCCCGAACCCAAACTCCCCAATAATCATATTAAAGCAAGACTATGAGGCAAGACAAAACATCAAATCAGAGCAGCAGGGAGGATGAATTCCCCAATCTATTTTAGAGGAACTTTCTCCTGCTGCTATTAACTTCCCCTGACAGATGAGAAAATAAGGTACGTTCACAGACATCACCCTAAAGTTAGGACTAAAGTGATATTATCTGCTAATTTTTTTTTCTATTCTTTAGGAATTGATGATCAGGACTACGAATTTTCTCCAAAGTTTGTGGGGTTTTGAATCCTGTAGACTTGAAAAAAAATCTTTGAATACTGGTAATCTTCAAATAATATTAAAATAACAATATTCAGGTAATATTAAATAATATTCAACCTATTTCCAGTGCAGCTGCTGTTGGTAGAGCTCCAGTATTTATTAAAACAGTGTCTCCATTGTGATGACTTGCATGATCCCTGTTTATCTGTTTGCCCTAGAGCTCTTCTGTGTTTCTATTAAGCATTTATTGTCAAATACAATACATGCCTTTTAAACAATAGTCAAAACAATAACAGGTCAAAGGTTCAGTTCTCTGTTTAATGAAAATAGTCCTTGTGCTTTGTATCTCTTGAAGAATTATTCCCATTTCAAGTACAGATTTCTGGTGCAGTGGCAGGACTATGTGAATTTATGTCTTGTCACTGTTTTGTTCGAAATTTTGTTATTGTGTTGCTTTTTGGTTTAAGCAGGTGAAAAGGTGCTGTTCCTTTTTCAAATAAATTTCAGTCTAAAATTATGTTTAAGAAAGTTTTCAGCATATGCTTAATTTAAAGAATAAATAACAATAATAATAATTTTAAAAAATACAGAAATGAAGAACCAAGAAAATAACCATGATGTGATAAAAATGTACACTGTGCCACTGCAATAGGAAGTCATTAAGAAAAAGATTCTCAGTCTACTAGTTAAAACTAAGTAGTTTTTCAAATCTTATCAATTTCTTCTAGCTTACAATGCTTGATATCAGTGTTCTCTTTCTTCAGCTGGTTAGGAAACACTGTCACACTTAAAACTATGATAATATAATCATACACCTCTTTGAAGACAGCAATATTACGTACTTTTCCCTGAAACAGTTAAGAAACTAATACATTCCCTTTTTAATCCCAAATAAATGCTGTCTTCTTTTCATCTTTTGCTCATAACCTTGTGTATGCTCTCTTCTCACTGGTAATCTGAAGAATATTGCTAAACAGTCCAAGATATCAGCCTGTATTTTCAAAATGGTTGATGTTTCCAGCCTAGAAAGAACATTTAAAGCTCCACCCTAAAAGCAGTTAATCGTTTTCCATTTCTTAGACATAGCATTCTAGTGGGTATCACAGCTTCAGTCTTGTAAAGCACAAACATGCAGGAAATGAAGAGTTTATTCAGAAGGAAAATTAACTATGCTTCTTTTCGCTTTTATTTTTCCTTCCCATAATAAAAAGGCTCAAAAGGGATCACAGAATCACAGAAACATCAAGTTGGAAAAGACCGTCAGGATCACCAAGTCTAACTGATAACTCTACTCTACAAAGTTCATCCCTAAACCATATCCCCAACCATCAAACACATCCAGGGTTGGTGACTCAATCACCTTCCCGAGCAGCCCATTCCAGTTCTTGATCACCCTTTCTGTGAATTTTTTTTTCCTAATGTCTAGTCTAAACATACCCTGTTGCACCTGGAGGCCATTCTGTCTTGCTCTATCATGCACCTGTGAGAAGAGACCAGCACCAGCCTCTCCACAACAAGCTTTCAGGTGGTTGTAGAGAGCAATGAGGTCCCCTTTCAATCTTCTCTTTTTCAAACTAAACAGCCCCAGCTCCTTCAGTTGTTGTTCATAAGATTTATTCTCCAGACCCTTCACCAGCTTCATTGCCCTCCTTTGCACTCACTCCAGCACCTCAACATCTCTCTTGTATTGGGGTGCCCAAAACTGAACACATTCACCTCTCTACTTCTGCTGGCCACATTTCTAATACAAGCCAGGATGCCACTGGCTTTCTTGGCCACCTGGGAACACTGCTGGCTCATATTCAGATGCTTGTTGATTAGAACTCCCAGCTCCCTTTCTGTCAGACAGCTTTCCAATCACACTTCCCCAAGCCTGCAGTGTTGCTTGGGGTTGTTGTGACCCAAGTGCAGATCAACACTCCTGCCTAACTTGATGTAATCTGAGAATTTACTATTGACACGCTCTATGTCTTCATCAAGATCATCAATAAAGATGTTAAACGGAAGTGATCCTAACACTGAGCCCTGAAGAACACCACTTGTGACCTGCTGGTAGCTGGATTTAACTCCATTGACCACTGTTCTTTGGGCCCGTTCGTCCAGCCAGTGCTTTATCCAGAAGAGCGTGTGCTCATCCAAGCCATGAGCAGCCAGTTTTTCCATGATAATTCTATGGAAAACAGAATTTGAGAATGTTCTAATTTATCTATTATAAAGGAGCAATACATGTATTACTGACTATACTATAAACAGATAACAAACACTCATTTTCAGAGAAGAAAAGCTCTCTCCTAAAAGACACTGTAATTGTAGATGTGTCATCATGGAATGGTTTGATTTGGAAGGGACCTTAAAGATCACCTAGATCCAATCTCACTGACATGAACAGGGACACCTCCCACTAGACAGGTTGCTCTAAGCCTCATCCAGCCTCATCTTAAACACTTCCAAGGATGAGGCAGCCACAATTTCTCTGTGCAACCCATTCCAGTGTCTTACATGGTAATGGTGTGGTGAAGGCACCATATGCCCAGAATTATGCCCCCAGATACCAGCAAACTTGTCCCAACATGTTATGGTATATAGTTTTACAACTGTCCATTAGAATTAACATATAAAGGTGATCAAGCAATAATAATTTAATAATTAATAAACAATAATTTTCATGATTCATATTTCATAATTCATACAATAATAACTATCATCATCCACCCCTAAACACCACAAATGGTTAAAGAATCTTTAATAATATTAAATACATGGAAGCATTTTTCAGAGTTTATAGTCTAAATAAATAATGATCCAATTATAAAGTGAATGACTCAAGACTGCATCACTGAGGTAAACTTTCGACTACAGAAAGGGAAGAGATCCTCTGCATAGAGGGATGGTCACATTGTGTAGTATATAGCCAGAGAAGCTTCTTTCTATAGTCAGTGGAAACAGAATCACCTGCAGATATTGACCAGAGAGAGCACCTGAGCTGTCTCTTGCTGTCAGTAGTTCTCTGGAGAAGCCTCTTAAACTTGAGAACCATCCTTGTGAATCTAGCCAGCTAATTTAGCTATCATAGAGTGGTGTCTGAACTTAAGGGATACATATACTTTCTTAAATCCTGTATTAATGATTCAACTGTGTTATCAGTCTGCCATGAAGTCAGTATATGCAGCTATTTGTTACTTTTTCCGCTTTCTGTAAGAGAGCAAGTTTTAATAAAAATACTGTAAAGTATGTTTTGAAAGTATCTTCTGTGTGAGTAGACTTCTTGTCTTTGAATTTATATAATTTTCACCAAAAATTTGGCACAAAAGATGTCCCTTAATATAATATTTATTTCCATACTTCAGCCTTCCCTTTTGAATGTTTCCTTCACAGTATTTTCATATTATTTTTTCCAAATCTCTTCTTCATATATTTTCTTTTTATTTCCCGCATATATTTTTAATCCATTTGCACAATGTTTTCCATTTCATGGTTTTCTTTAGCCTAACATTGTGCTGGAAACATTTTGTCAACAAAACGTAGGATATTTCCTCTTCGGTTTGTATTTGACTACAAGACAGTATCATCTGTTCTCCCTCAAAGTCAGGAACAACTTAGGTTTTTTTAATATTTTCAATTTAACTATGTTCACTATTCTTCACTATTTTGTATATATAAGACTTAATCAGACTTATTATTTGTGCAAATCTCTTTTCAATCATTGTCACTACTGAGGTTTATAAACTTTATAAACTTTGCTCTTTATTTTTTTGTTGTTGTTTTTCTGCAAAGATTTTTTTTCGGGCAGCTCTCTATTTTTTTTTTCCTGCATTGCTTCTGTGCAATGGCAGAAAGACATCTGAATTCTTTGCCTAGAAAGAGCCACGACATGCCACTAAAGATAACCAGGCTTAAAGCAATACCCAATTTTTTTTCACACCCTTGGAAAGCCCAAGTGCAATCCCAGGCCAGTAACTATGAGAAGGTTTTACTCCTCACAGTGTGACTACCAAGTTAATAGTTCCAAGCATGGGTTAAACCCAATGCTGGTCTTGCAGTCTTAGCCAACCTTATTATGCTCTTCAGAGAGAGATAAAATGTGGTGGCATGATTTTTGTGTTTGTTTGTTGTGAGGTTGGTTGGTTGGTTGGTTTTACTGCAGATCTGCTTCCCTACTATATTCACAACAATTTCTGTTCTACTGTGTTCCAGTCAGGTTCTGTTTGTTGGGTTTTTTTCCCCTCTCCAGACTGACTAGAAGTCTTGAGCAACCAGGGTGTTAGAAAAGATGGAGAGCAACATGAATTTATTCAAGAAATCATTCATAGACTGTGGACTCCCAAAGCACACATACTTTATTCTAGAAGCATAGATACAACTTTTTATTATAACAGAGTGTATGTGTGAGAAATGGAGAAAGGTTTTTCCCCACTTTCTTGAACAGATTTTAAATGAGCAAGCTTATCATTAGCCATACGCAACCTGTTGTGAGAGACATCTTTCCTACAAGCTACAGCTAGAAGATAATTCTTAAAAGACTGTGTTACAATTTTTTTTCAATTTAATATGAAAATATCTAGATTGTTCTTTTATAAGATAAAAATAATGTGAAGAAAATAAGAAAACTACTATCAGTAAAACACTAGATTCCAAATATTCCCTGGTCAAATCTCCTGGCTTGTCAGAGCTGTGTACTAATAAAAGCTACGTATACTAGTGAAACACATGCATGGTGAAGAAATAAACTACTTATACTTAGATTTAATTCATACCTAGTTTTAATGTTCTAACTATTCACCTATATGTACATCTGATTATAAGAAGACAGATAAAGAGGCTGAAAGATTAGTGCTTTCCAAAATAGACAGAACAAGCTGCAGCACGTATAGAATGGCGTTATCCGGGCATACTGCCAGAGTGACATCACATACAGTCTCTGTAAATGTAGATGTTTTTGTCAGCTACATACAGCTATAACATTCATGTACATGCCTTCTTTTATTGTACAATAAATCCTTTAACTGCTATTTATATGGCATAATTCATATAATTCACCAAATGAACTATTCATCTTTAGAAAGAACATTATAGTAGCCTCATAGTAGCACAGTGATTCTGAATGTATTCCAGCTTGATTGAACTGAGTTCAAAAGACAAGGATTAAATCGGATTGTAAATGGAAACTACAAAAATTATTACTTTTATAGTCATCTTATATGGCTTATCTCTTGGGCCTTTGTTATAAAGAACAGTAAATTCTTTAAAATGAAGAAGAAAATTAGAGGAATGAAGTAGATTGCTTCGTTACCTATACATATGTCTAGATTATTTCCCATTAAAAAATAAAAAATTATCGTCCCTCAATCACAGAGGTGATCTAATATCACAAGAACAAAAGAATGCTCATCTCACATCAGAAGAAAAATTGCATTACGTTTTGCTCTGATATGGTGCAAACACTCTTAAATATTGACTTAATTAAAATCTTTGATAAAGTTGCTATATATACTCTGTCCACAGGCTCTTTCCTTTATTTTTTGCCATCTTCAGACAACTTGAGTTATGAGATTTGCTTCTGTTCAAGCTGTGGTGTCAATCTTCATCCATTGATTACTATTTTGAATGTTGTCCATCAATGCTGAATTTGCAAGCTTGTAAAAATTATTTTGTGTTTGAAAACATATGTAACAAGACAGCTGATAAATGTTTTTAAGAGAGGCTTGACTTCTTATTGCTCAAAATTAACAATATTATTCAGTTAATGGGTTTTATTTTTACTATTGTATGTTTGCAATTTGAGTTAACATCAGAAATACAGAATTTTCCAAATTCTTGAGAAGAATAGAGATACATAGTTAGAATATTATACCATGCCACCCACTCCAAAATCCTACACATATTGGCATTACACCATATTTTTCTGAAAATCCCCTGCATAGCATCAGAAAGACAGATTTCTGTACCTTTAAAAATTTACACAGATAGGCATATTAGATTGACAAGGATGGGTTTTGCCTATTCTAAATCAAAACTTTTGCATTCATTGTCTTGAAATTGCAATTTCTGACACTGAAGATATGTATCCAGAAAGGGTAGTTAATTTAAGTAATTTTGTCTTTTTCTCTCAATGTACAAGGTCATTAATTGCTATTGGGACTTTCATAAACCCTAGTCTGCTGATGGAGTGAGAACTCTATTGTTAAATGTATTATGGCAGGGCTGTCTTTGGAGATTGCCTGCTTGATTGCTTTGTAAAGGCCCAATGGCACACAGCAATTAAAATCCATAGACCTTTATAACCTTACTGATGTTTTATGGGTCTTTTTGTGTCCTTCAGTGTGGTTTACCATTTGTGTGTCTCCCAGTGGATCTTCTTTTCAGAACTCAAAGTGAATTTTTTTTTTTCTGGAGTGATAAAGCTAGTTATACATCATGTGAAAGGTTAATGACTATTTTCAAAAAGAACATATGTTTAATGTCATAAGGTGAAAGTTATAGTAAAGAACAATTAAGTAAAATCACTTGCCATTTTCTCATTCTCAAAGTATTTGATGGTACTACCACTTACGTACAGTCAATTGAGTTCATTAAGCGATGGGTGATTTAAAAATATTCAATTAATTTTGAAACAGAAGTTTCACTTGTTCAGTAGAACTAATTCTTTAAACAGTTTGTGTGCATCCATATCCATATGAAATGAGAAAATTCCAACTCCAGAGTATGATCCTCAATATCTACAATGAAAATGTGCCTTCAGTGAGATACTAGGAATATCACAGTTAAAGCAGCAGACAAAGGCAATAAGCAATGGTGGACCCATGTTATATTCTCAGAAGTTACACAGATTCGTATTGCCTCATTTAAATGTTTTTTCTTGGTGTCTGTTAACAGTGGACCAAAGAATTCAAGTAATTCAAAGCAACTATCAAGTGAATGAGTCACATCTTTTTGGCATGCCTATGGTCTCATGATCAAAAGGTTTTTCCAATAACACTTGAAAACTTTGGAGCCATACTCAATGAACTGTATAAACTTCACCACTATCGATCTTCATGATAAAAATTTTAGCTCTTTTTTTCTGATTTCTCATGACATATTTTCAGGGAGAAGAGAACTGACTTGTAAAATTTGGTACGAAATAACCAGTAATTAAGACAGCGTCCGTGATTTAATGGATCAGGAAATGCCTACCCTTATACTAGGAAACAATTAAACATTTCCTAAATGTTTAATTTAAATCTCATAAATGAATTTAAATCTCATAAAAACTTAAAAAAAAAAAAAAACTTGTTTCTGTGTATGACAGAACAGGTGCTTTCAAAGAACTAAATTACTCAACAATACATTATTTCTAAAAAGACATGCAGGCAAAGATTGATAGAATGGTAGAAAAAGAAGTAAAGACAGAACATGAAACAAATCAACAGTTAATTTGTTTTAAAGAAGCCTTTTGAGAACACAACAATTCACATTTGCTATGAACCAGACAGGTTTTATTGCCTAGTAAATAGGAAAAGGTCTATCAATATGCATTTCTATTAAGAGAAAGGACTATTTTAGTACAAGATACCTATAACTTCCCAATTTCCACATAGAATTCACACTTTGTATATATAAATGTAGTTTTCCTTTAGTTCTCAATAACACTATAGGCTCAAAATTCTCTTCAGTTATCTTAATTCTACCTTATTGTAAGTTGGAGAGGATTTGGTGGCTAAAATACACCTTCAGAGATTCTCAGAACAATTGTTCAAGCTCAGTTATCATAATTAAAGACAATGGACTTCAAAGATGTAGCTGTCATCCAAAACTGGTCTATGAGATCTCTATTATTACCAGTGTCAAGCAAGATGATGATTGTCAGAGGCCAGAGAATGTGTAAACCAATGATAGCAAAGGAAAGAATATCTTTGTACTTTAATTGTATTTCATATGGAAATCAAGAGGACACAATGAATAAGGAACTTCACAATGCGTAAGTAACAATGCCACTTTGTGACTTGGTCGTAACAGATGAAGGTCTCCAAACAACTCAACAGTTAGTCATTTGGACCTAGCTTATCTAAATACGTATTTGATCTTCTCATGTCATGACCCACAGCATGCAGTCAAGTATCGTAGTCTTCTTAGCTTTTTAGCTGCTATTATTCAGGGTTGTTTGATTATTAAGCGTGCCAACTGACAGAGAATGTATTTTGTGGTCCTGGATTATTCTCACTTTAGGAAAGAACAGCAGTATGGTGTCTACCCTCACAGCAGGAAATCATTCTTTGTAGAATCCAGTTTCCACTCCTTGTTTGACTTATAATAATTGGGACCATATCCTGTAAGAAAATCTGTGAACCTTCAAAATAGTATTTGTTTTGGCCCTAGCAATTTTCATTATTTAGGCTTTGTCACTGAGGTTTGAGACAGAGATTAGAGTCCTTGGTCCATGTTTTGATAAGAAAGATTAAGCAGTTGATCCAGCAGCATATTTCTTCATAGCTAAGTTCCTAATATGTGTCTGAAATTAGAGGGTCGAGCATTATTATGAAGACAATTAACTGGATCAGAAGTGTCCTCTAGCAAAAGAATGGATTTCTTTTTTTTTAGGTTTTTCTCATTTCCCCTTTCTTTTTATAGATTTATGCCTACAAGTCTTTCTCCCAACATTTTGCTTGCTTGTTGCTTTTTAGAAATAAACATTCAATTGTACATTAAAAAACACAAGAACACTTATTTGCTGGGTAGAGGAATATAAGACAGATTTGAAACACCAATATTTTTCATGTAATGAAAACCATACAACTATAACTGCTTTATTGACGTATCAACATATTTTTGTTTGGGTCTTTTTTGTTGTTGGTGGTGGTGGTTGTGGTGGTTTTGGGTTTTGTTTTGTTTAGCTTTGTTTTGGTTTCTTCTGTACCCAGATCTTCATGCAAAGCTAAATTAAAAGCAGTAGCATGCTAATGACAAATTCTAAATGAGAATATGTTCCTTGGAAATGCAGTCTTTCTTTTATCTATTTATGAACAAAAGACTAAAAGAGTAAACCTAAAGAAAATATCCATAATATTCAGATATCTTTCAGGTTTGTGCATATTTTCATCACCGCATCGTTCAGAATGCTTTTGTAACAGCAAAATACTCTAATTTGCAATGCACCTTCACACAAAATATATGAAGTCATGCTCTCTTCCCTCACTTGTTACAGTTTAAAATACAGCTGATCAGAAGGGTTTTAAGCTATGTATTCTAGCAAATATGAATTAGTTCAGAGTAAGGAAAAAGAATGAATTAATGATCTAGTTCACCAGGTACCTCTGATGCATGAATCTAGATAATAACTGTGAAAACAGATTTTCTATCTGTTGGAGGGCAAGGCATTAATAGTACTTATGGTGTGCTTCAATCCCCAATATGCCATGGTGGTTCCTAAATAAAATGTGAAGATACCGACCAAAAAAGCTATAGCATGTTTAGTACCTCATATATGAAACTACCACAACTCAAATGTAGAATAAATTTTCTTCCAGTAGGAAGAGAGCTCTGGATGGCAGTTACAGTAGCATGTCATCCTAAAGATCAATCAGTATTCTCCTCAAATTCAGGAGAGAACCTTTTAAGCAGAATATTTCCTGAACACTTCAGTACTATGAAAATTGGTTTTGGAGAGGCAAAATATCTACAGACACAGAGCAGTGTTCATTGAATTCAGAAACATATACCCTGAACTTCAAACTCTGGTTCTTCTTCAGCTACAGTAATGA
Source organism: Indicator indicator (assembly GCF_027791375.1). Classification (NCBI taxonomy): domain Eukaryota; kingdom Metazoa; phylum Chordata; class Aves; order Piciformes; family Indicatoridae; genus Indicator; species Indicator indicator. The sequence goes on along the minus strand of NC_072053.1, from coordinate 47,228,621 downwards.
CAGGATTTAATTGGACCTCTGTACTTCAATTATGAAACTATTGAAGGATAGCGACTGAAGTACTTGTGCAGATGTTTCTTTCTAGTAATGAGAGGAACCTGGCTGGTCTAGCTTTAAGTAAAATAGCTGAATTAAAATCTAAACTAAGGCTTTCTGACATGGATGATCAGTGATTGAAAGCCAAAGTCTTGAAATTAGTTGACATTTCATATGGCAATAAAAATGGATTCAATGAAGCGACTGAGCTGTCCATTGAGGTCCTCTCCACCATGACATTCATTCAGGAGAAGTAACTCATCAGAAACAGTTTGATGAAATCAGTTAAGACACTGTGGGAAAGCATCCTTTTGGGGAAAATGAATCCATTTTGAAAGATCTTAAGGTTGGTGTTGAGAGATTCTGAAGGTAGCAGGAACTAGACACAAAAGAGAACTGCATTCAGTAGCTGAAATCTAAGAGAGGACAATTTTCTGACCTGATAAACAAAAAACAATAGGTTTTGTTGCACAGTTATACAAGGCAGTGGTGAAACACACTATATAAAAGGCCATTAAGTAAGTTTAAAAATGCGTGAAGCAAGAGTGGAAGTTCATGCAATTGTTTCTAAGTAACCATTTTCTAATTTTTAAAGATTATGAAAGCTGTACAAATGAATACTACTGAATATTGACAATACTTACATGTGCACTTGCAAAACTTAAAGTCAATGTACGTTTTACGTAGTCCAACAAGCAACCAGTTTTGTTTCCAAAATATATATCTGTTTACTGTGACCACTTAGATATGCAAGGAATACAGATATTATTTTTTTAACAGTCAGGATTTAGTTTATTATTCTCTTTAGCATTGATGACAATCAATAAGTAAAAAAATGTAGAGTTCATTATAGTTTGAAACAGGCTTCATTGCATTTTTTTCCCTATATGTTGTACTGCAATACTGTTTACTGTTGCCTCTGTATTGTAAGTAGCCAGCAAGTTTCATAACAAACCGTGAACAAGATAGATTTGGGGCTTTTTGTTTACATTTTTATTTACTTATGGAGACATTCAATGAGCTGAGGTTAGTCAAAGAACTAAAGGGAGAATGACTAAAATAATATTAATAAGGTTTGTTTTTATTTCAAATCAACAGCTGGTTTAAAATTATACATTTCTTTAAAGCTACAAGCTAAAATGATGTGACTTTTAAGATAACATTCAATGTTATTTTGAAACCAATTTTTTTCCTCATTGAAATGACCTAAAAATATATATACATATTTTTCAGACTTAGTATCTTTACAAACATAAATATACACAAACATACTGCTACCTTAAAATATAAGTTGAAATTCTTCAATGTTAATTGTTATACTCCATAAAAGATATAGGTTAGAGAATGGTGACAAAATATCTGTCCACATTTGACTCTTCTGTGTGCAAAGTTGTGCAATAGAATTAACTGGGGTTTATGGGCTAATACATGCTAAAGAATATTTTTTTTCACACCTTTCTCACATTTTCCTATAGTCTTTTGTTTATCCTAAGCTATTTAAGACTTAAAATACATTATTTTATTAGTCTCACAGTGTGCCTGTCAGAGCGTCTTCCTCCCTCTTTGCTATGCAACATCTGTTGAACTACCAAAAACTATTCTGATCTTGCCACTGGAAAGTCACCAGCAAGTCTGAACAGCTGAACAGCAGAGGGCTCTACAGCATGGTGCTTTTCCACAGCAGGAAATACCAGGTCCAAGCTTTACTTTCAGATCTCATCTTATGCAGTTCTTATAGTGCACTAAACAGGAGAGAGATATTCTTCTTGGAAGTCATGATTAATTAAAATATAATATAATCAAACCCTTTTGGTCTTGAATGTGTATTTTTCATAGCTTAAGAGAGAACACTGAGAGAAGGTTGTAAGGCTGCTCTTAGGATTCATGAAGGTTTTAGTTGCATGGATAAAAAATGTAAAAGCTTTTATTTCTCAAAGGTGTACACCCCCCAGATAACAGTCTCCAATGGACATTTAATTAGATGATTCCTAAAACAACTCAACTAATTATTTCCTCTTTTTCAACTCCGTCATATACTTACTCATCTTTCAAACACAGTGAAACCTAGAACAACATTAGTACACATTCCCAGAACTCAGTAATTAATATAGAAACTTATATGTTCCTTAAAGAAAAAACTTAAGAATGCAAACTACTTTTAAGTACTGCTACACTAATGTGAACTGAGAACAGAAACCCAGGCTGTTTTTTGTCAGAAATTATCTTTGAGATGAGCCCATGTAATGGACATGACCTTATATAATCATACAATAGATTAATATCTTCCTATCCAAAAGCAGAAATATGTTACAGTTGAAAAGTCTCAGGGTAATCTCATGTAAATAGCAAAAATAGAAAACTAGAGCAATAGATAGATAGATAGATAGATAGATAGATAGATAGATAGATAGATAGATGGATAGATACTCAGCTGTCACCATTTATTAAAGAATTATGCAATACATTGTCAATAACAAAGTAAAACTGTTCCTTACAACACAGTGGTGCCTGAGGGATATTTCTGGATTATGGAGTATTTCAAGAATAATTCAGGTTTGCAGTCCAGTAGACCAATACAGAGGCTAAGTAGTTTTACCATGAACAAAAAAGGTAAATGTCTTACTCTGTTTTATATCTCACTGCTTCTAAGCTCCTAAAAAGTGACAGAGCAGGCATTACTGTCTCTGAAATGACAGGAAAGTGATTATATGCATAACAATTGTTTCTAGGTTCTACTATGGCAAATGTCTTCCTACTAAATACATCTGCAGAGCACTGCTGTTACCCATTTCCCTGGTCTTTAATTACTTCCTTTGTGTGCAACACATTCCCTTTTCCCCTTCTAGAAAGAGAATATAATATATTTTAGCAATTCAGGTATTTAAAATTAAAAAAGAAAAAAAAAGGCATGACCCTTCGGAAAGGAACATCTTTATGTGTTAAGGAGAACTTTATCTATTATGAATAGGTAATATATAAGTAATACACAAATATATTTCAGATTTTAAAAGCAGTGAGCCTCATAATAAACCTTAAATCACAGTATGCCTTTGTGGGCTTAAAATACTATGATCAGATTGGAATCGGCTGCCCAGGGAGGTGGTGGAGTCACTGTCCCTGGAAGTGTTTAAAATAAGACTGGATGAGGCACTTAGTGCCATGGTTTAGTTGATTAGATGGTGTTGGGTGATAGGTTGGACTTGATGATCTTCAAGGTCTTTTCCAACCTGGTTAATTCTGTGATTCTGTGACTTTTTACAATATAAACAGCATTATGCTCAAAATCTCACTCTAAAGGTATGGTAAGATTATTACATATAGTGCCAGCTACATTATAAACTCCATTACTGTGATGATTTATCTCTAAATGTACATTATTCACTATGCACAATACAGTCAGGCACAAAATGAATATTATTATCTGAAAGGTTAAGGTTCTGTGAGCCAGATGCAGAGATACAACTGGGTAGAATATAAGAGACTTAAACACAGTGTTCATGGATTTGTATGTGCATAAATATCTAAAGATCCTACAATTGTACAAATATCTCATGTGTGTGCATTTGCTTTATATTATGGCATCACAATTCCTAAAAAAATGTGAAGATAAAATGTTCAAAACAATATTAGTGAAATTTTTAGTGAAAGAGGAAAATTTATCATTTATTTTATGTGGGCTGAAGTGTTTGTGAAATATGGGTGTTTGTGAGCAAGATACATACAAGTCACAGATTCACAGATTTCATTGAGTTTGATAGTACTCTCCAAAATCATCTTGTCCTGTAGTCAATAGGGACACCTGTCTTCAGGGTCAGCCTGTCTTCATAGAAGCATTGAGCCCTCTGACCATCTTTATAGTCCTCCTCTGGACCAGCTCCAGACGGTCCGTGTCTCTCTTGCATTGGTGACCCAAGAGCCGGACACAGTACTCCAGGTGAGGTCTCACCAAAGTAGTGGCAGAATCACCTCTTTCAACCTGATGGCCATGATTCAAGGTGTGATTTGCCTTCTAGGCTGCAAGTCTGCATTGTTGGTTCCTGTCCAGCTTCTTATGCACCTGAAGTCCTTTTCTGCTGGGCTGCTCTCAATTTCAACATCCACCATCAAGAGAAGAAAAGAAAAGAAAAGAAAAGAAAAGAAAAGAAAAGAAAAGAAAAGAAAAGAAAAGAAAAGAAAAGAAAAGAAAAGAAAAGAAAAGAAAAGAAAAGAAAAGAAAAGAAAAGAAAAGAAAAGAAAAGAAAAGAAAAGAAAAGAAAAGAAAAGAAAAGAAAAGGGAAAAAGAAAAGAAAAGAAAAGGGAAAAAGAAAAGAAAAGAAAAAAGAAAAGAAAAGAAAAGAAAAGAAAAGAAAAGAAAAGAAAAGAGAAAAGAAAAAAGAAAAAAGAAAAAAGAAAAGAAAAGAAAAGAAAAGAAAAGAAAAGAAAAGAAAAGAAAAGAAAAGAAAAGAAAAGAAAAGAAAAGAAAAGAAAAGAAAAGAAAAGAAAAGAAAAGAAAAGAAAATGGAAAAGAAAAGAAGAGAAAAGAAAAGAAGAGAAAAGAAAAGAAGAGAAAAGAAAAAAGAAAAGAAAAGGGAAAAGAAAAGGGAAGGAAAGAGAAGGAAAGAGAATGAAAGAGAGGGAAAGGAAAGAGAAGGGAAGGGAAGGGAAGGGAAGGGAAGGGAAGGGAAGGGAAGGGAAGGGAAGGGAAGGGAAGGGAAGGGAAGGGAAGGGAAGGGAAGGGAAGGGAAGGGAAGGGAAGGGAAGGGAAGGGAAGGGAAGGGAAGGTTTGGGAAGGGAAGGTTTGGGAAGGGAAGGGAAGGGAAGGGAAGGTTTGGGAAGGGAAGGGAAGGTTTGGGAAGGGAAGGGAAGGGAAGGGAAGGGAAGGGAAGGGAAGGGAAGGTTTGGGAAGGTTTGGGAAGGGAAGGTTTGGGAAGGGAAGGTTTGGGAAGGGAAGGGAAGGGAAGGGAAGGTTTGGGAAGGGAAGGGAAGGTTTGGGAAGGGAAGGGAAGGTAAGGTTTGGGAAGGGAAGGGAAGGTTTGGGAAGGGAAGGTTTGGGAAGGGAAGGTTTGGGAAGGGAAGGGAAGGTTTGGGAAGGGAAGGGAAGGTTTGGGAAGGGAAGGGAAGGGAAAGGGAAGGGAAGGTTTGGGAAGGGAAGGGAAGGTTTGGGAAGGTTTGGGAAGGTTTGGGAAGGTTTGGGAAGGTTTGGGAAGGGAAGGGAAGGGAAGGGAAGGGAAGGGAAGGGAAGGGAAGGGAAGGGAAGGGAAGGAAAGGGAAGGAAAGGGAAGGAAAGGAAAGGGAAGGAAAGGGAAGGAAAGGGAAGGAAAGGAAAGGAAAGGAAAGGAAAGGAAAGGAAAGGAAAGGAAAGGAAAGGAAAGGAAAGGAAAGGAAAGGAAAGGAAAGGAAAGGAAAGGAAAGGAAAGGAAAGGAAAGGAAAGGAAAGGAAAGGAAAGGAAAGGAAAGGAAAGGAAAGGAAAGGAAAGGAAAGGAAAGGAAAGGAAAGGAAAGGAAAGGAAAGGAAAGGAAAGGAAAGGAAAGGAAAGGAAAGGAAAGGAAAGGAAAGGAAAGGAAAGGAAAGGAAAGGAAAGGAAAGGAAAGGAAAGGAAAGGAAAGGAAAGGAAAGGAAAGGAAAGGAAAGGAAAGGAAAGGAAAATCTTTCAGCCTGTTTATTACACTGAAGACTGTAATCAGTTCCCATGGAGGGCTGAAGGACTAAATGAGGTTTTCAATGAAGTGATGATTAATACTTTGTCCTGTGGGTTAATTTGTTGGTGAAACTATTACTGGTGGTGTTTCAGAAATCTTTGCCCCCTCATATGACATAGGTTTTTCATCTGCCTTCTGTAAAATAATTTTATTTTATTCAGAATAGAAGAATTCAATCTCAGTCACTCATGTCTTTATTCTAAGGTAATAATAAGTTTTTCAATATAAATTATTACTCTGCATTTCAGCACCAAAATTCATACCATTGAAATACATTAATAAAATCCCCAAGCAGTGAAGGATAGTTGTTATTGAAAACATAGTAAGAAAAGTGTGACCATCTCATGATCAACAAGCTCATCCATAGCTTTTAAAGAAATGGCTTGTAAAAAATCTGTGGGATTTATTTCTGCTAGTAACTTATTAATAAGTAAAACTAAAAACTTTTGTTAAAAGATGACTTACTCAAATGTATGTCAGGACAGAGTAGGACAGAGCAGAGCATCATCTTTGATGCAAAAGATGAATTAGTGGGGCAAGAATTGGCAGGGTTCATTGACAGGGCTTTAAACTAGATTTGAAGGAGGAAGGTGTTAATAATCTCCAGCTGGCCAGTGACAAACAGAGGGGCAGCTCACCAGAGGCAAAGGGATAGAGAGCTAGTGAGGGCTCTCAACTTGCTGCCCTGAGGCAAGCCACAAATGATGCACCAGGACACTCTGTGGAAGTCAAGAGAAATTGGCACAAGAGGAGGACAGGGCCAGCCCAGCTGAAGTGTCTCTATGCAAATGCACACAGCTTGGGCAACAAACAGGATGAATTAAGAGCCACTGTGCTGCTGGGATGCCATGACATAGTGGCTATTACTGAAACTTGGTGGGATGATTTCCATGACTGGAATGTAGGGATAGATGAGTACAAGCTCTCTAGGAAGGATAGGCAGGGAAGGAGAGGAGGAGGTGTTGCCCTCTATGTCAGTGACCAGCTGGAATCAGTGGAGCTCCACCTGGGGAAGGATGAAGAGCTGGTTGAGAGTGTATGGGTTAAAATTAAAGGCAAGACAGAGGAAGGAGGTGTTACTGTAGGGGTCTGCTACAGGCCACCTGACCAGCAGAGCCAAGCAGATGAGGCCCTCCACAGGCAAACAGAAGTGGCTTTCAGGTCACAAGCCCTGGTCCTCATGGGTGATTTCAACCACCCTGACATCTGCTGGAAGGACAACATAGCAAGGCACCAGCAATCCAGGATGTTCCTGGGTTGCATAGATGACAACTTCCTCCTCCAAATAGTAGAGGAACCAAGAAGAAAAGGTGCTATGCTGGACCTTGTTCTCACCAACAGGGAAGAGCTGGTGACCAATGTGAGGCTCAGAGACAGCCTTGGCTGCAGTGACCATGAAGCAGTTGAATTTAAGATCCTCAGGGCAGCCAGGAGGACATATTCTAAGCTTACGACCCTGGACTTTAGGTGTGCAGACTTTGATCGCTTCAGGGATCTGCTGGCCAAAGTGTTGTGGGACAAAGCCCTAGAGGGAAGAGGGCCCCAGGACAGTTGGTCAGTATTCAAGGACCACCTCCTCTGTGTCCAGGAGCAATGTATACCAACAAAGAGAAAAGCAGGGAAGAATGCTAGGAGGCCTGCCTGGACGAGCAAGGAGCTGCTGGACACACTGTCACTTAAAAGGAAACTCTACAAGGAGTGGATGAAAGGACAGCTGGAATGGGGGTATATAAGGAAGCTGCCCGAGCAGCAAGAGACCTGGTTAGGAAAGCCAAAGCACAGTTTGAATTGAATCTAGCCAGGGAGGTTATAGGGAACACTAAGAATTTCTACAGGTATGTTAATGGTAAAAAGAAGACTAGGGAAGGTGTGGGCCCCCTCAGAAAGGAAACAGGTGAAATGGTCACAAGGGACCTAGAAAAGGCTGAGGTTCTCAATGACTTCTTTACCTCAGTCTTCACTGCAAGGGCCTCCAGCCATACTCCTGGAATAGTCATGGAAGATAATGGCAGGGACCAGGAGGAAGAACTGCCCATCATAAGTGAAGATCAGGTTCCTGATCACCTGAAGAACCTGAAAGTGTTCAAGTCCATGGGACCCGACGGGCTATACCCACAGGTACTGAGAGAACTGGCAGATGAGGTTGCTAAACCCCTCTCTATTATATTCCATAAGTCCTGGCAGTCTGGGGAAGTCCCCAGTGACTGGAAAAAGGGAAACATTACTCCCATTTTCCAAAAGGGGAAGAAGGAAGAACCAGAGAACTACAGGCCAGTCAGTCTCACCTCTGTGCCTGGTAAGATCATGGAGCACATTCTCCTGGAGGTGCTACTGAGACAGAAGAATAGTGAAGAGGTGATTGGGTACAGTCAGCATGGCTTCACCAAGGGCAAATCTATGACAAGGTGACAACATTAATAGCTGAGGGGCAAGCAACTAATGTCATTTACCTGGACCTGATCAAAGCCTTCGACACTGTCCCACACCACATCCTGGTCTCCAAACTGGTGACACATGGGTTTAATGGGTGGACCACGAGATGGATAAAGAACTGGCTTGATGGCCACATCCAAAGAGTGGCTGTCAATGGCTCCATGTCCCAATGGAGGCCAATGACAAGTGGAGTCCCTCAGGGGTCAGTCCTGGGACCAGTCTTGTTCAACATCATTGTTGGTGACATGGACAGTGGCATTGAGTGCACCCTCAGCAAGTTTGCTGATGAAACCAAACTGTGTGGTGCAGCAGACACGCTGGAGGGAAGGGATGGCATCCAGAGGGACCTTGACAGGCTGGAGAGGTGGGCACAAGCCAACCTCAGGAGGTTCAACAAGACCAAGTGCAAGGTCCTGCATCTGGTTTGAGGCAATCCCAAACACAAATCCAGGCTAGGCAGTGACTGGCTGGAGAGCAGCCCTGAGGAGAGGGACTTGGGGGTGCTGGTGGACAAGAAGCTCAACATGAGCTGTCAATGTGCACTTGCAGCCCAGAAAGCCAACCAGATCCTGGGCTGCATCAGGAGAAGTGTGGCCAGCAGGTCAAGGGAGGTGATTCTCCCCCTCTAGTCTGCTCTGATGAGACCCCACCTGGAGTACTGAATCCACTTCTGGAGCCCTTGTTACAAGAGGGATATGGATATGCTGGAACGTGTCCAGAGAAGGGCCATGAGGATGATCAGAGGGCTGGAGCACCTCTCCTATGAGGAGAGACTGAAAGAGTTGGGGCTGTTCAGTCTGGAGAAGAGAAGGCTCCAAGGTGACCTCATTGTGGCCTTCCAGTATCTGAAGGTGGCCTACAAGAAAGCTGGGGAGGGACTTTATAGGATATCAGGTAGCGATAGAACTAGGGGGAATGGAATAAAGCTGGAAGTGGGGAGATTCAGACTGGACATGAGGAAGAAGTTCTTCCCCATGAGAGTGGTGAGAGCCTGGAATAGGTTGTCCAGGGAGGTGGTTGAGGCCCCATCCGTGGAGGTGTTTAAGGCCAGGCTGGATGAGGCTCTTGCCAGCCTGATCGAGTGTGAGGTGTCCTTGTCCATGGCAGGGGGGTTGGAACTAGATGATGCTTGTGGTCCCTTCCAACCCTGACTGATTCTATGATTCTATGATTCTAGTGTACAGTAGGCATCATGCCTGGATGCCTGAAAATCAAGAGTATATTTGCGTTGCTGAGTGCTATCTCCTGACTAAAGCATTCTATAAATATCAGCACACCAATGGACCTGTCTCACAAAGCTGATACAAAATGTTAGCTAATAATGCAGTTTTCTTACTGATGCCACTAGAGATATAAAGTGTGATTTAATGTGTGATATTAAAAACTTGGTTTGTCTATATATGTTCAAAAAATGCAACAGGTCACTGTGATCGAGCAGGGATGTGAAAGATGGGATGGAAAAGACTGGAAAAAACCAAGGTGTGTGACTACAGTAAAGTGAGTGGTATTTAGTTCCCACCTGTACTTCTGTTGCTGCTCCCAAACTGTACGTAAAACAGCATAAGCGGGGGCAGCGTCTCGTCTGACTCTTGTGGACTCTAAGATACAGGCATGCTTCTCATGCCTAGTTGATTTGTTGGCAGAAACTTGCCAACTAACTTATTCAAAGTGAATCCTAGTGTCATATTTAAAATTATGCATACAAAACTTCACAGCTCATCTCACCTGAGTGAAATCCACCTTGTAAAGGATCAAACTGTGGATTTCTGTGGTTGCTAATGTTGTCTTGATTCTGAAAGAATCATGAAACACTGGGAGAAAGACATTAAGAGAAAGAAAAGTGAGGAGCCCAAAGACACAAAATGTCATGGCCCTGATAACACAGAATGGTATCTGACCAGCCCGCCCCATGGCTTCATACCTTACTCTGCTCAAATGCCCTGGGCCTCCAGCACAACTCAGCTGGCGGATGTCAGTCACTACCCAAACTACCTTTCAGGGCCTGAAGCTCCCCAGGAGCTGTAAAGGCTCTCCATGCTGCAGGCAGAACATGGTCTCAAAGCTAAGGCACTTAAAGCATCCTTCATAATGATGCAGTGGTCTGTGCTTTGCAATGGACTGACTCTTTGATAGTAGGATTTGTTCTCAAATAAAATAATACAAAATTTTATGTTGGTTTCCTTTAAATTAAGATGAGAATATATCCCTTTCTATTGCTCTTCTTCTATTATAAGAATAATACATTTTCATCAGAAATCAGTTCACAGTGCTAAAATGCTCTGATGATAAATTCTCATCTGTGTATGTCAACGTGACTTAAAATTGTGTCATGTATTTTTAAATGTGCACTACACTCCTTGAGGATACTCAAAGTGGAAATGCAAGTAACCACAGCCCTAGTTTACTTGTTCACGTGTAACAGATATTCTCAAAATTGGAATGCCACGTTAGTTTCTATTAAAAGAGGTTTGGTGAGAGGATCTATTGTTTGAAGTCTGTCTGGATTGTAGGATTGCACACACTAGAATTAAACATAAGTCTTTTGAAGACAATTCATTTTCTATGGCACTACATTTTCAGATGTATACCCTAAGGGTTATCTTTGAAAAAATGAAACAAATTTAACATGTCTCTGTGCCCCTCTCCTTCTGTGCAGATTAGAGTGTGAGTAATATGAAGGGAAGCCTTCTTCAGGAGCTCTCTCTCCCAGAAGAGAGAGCCTGCAGCTCCGCGTGATACATTTCTTTGCCTCCAGGTTCTGCATCTCCAGATGCTCCCCCCTCTGCTCCCACTGCCATGAAGATCCCATGGATCAGAATTACTTCTTGATCCTACTGGTGATACCACTTGTTAGGAATTTTTAGATTTTTTTACAAAAAATTGTGTTCATTTAGGCATTCAGTGTCTCAATTCTTGTGCTGTAGCAACTTTCTGCTTGAACTCCAAGTCAAGAGATGGCAGTGTACAGGGAAGAGTCTTCTTGACTGTTTTTAGAATTTGAGATTGCTAATCAAAGCCATGGTGGACTGAAAGAAAAAGTTTCTTATCCTTATCTTAACAGAGTAGAGAGAGATGGTATTCTTTGTCACTGCCCAGAGTTATAACTCTTTGACTTCATGTATTAACTCTCAACAGTAAAACACTGTGGTGATGGATCCCATCCCAGCACCCTCAGCAAGCTAAAGAGTAAAGCCTTATGTAAAGAGCCTGGCCTTACCTCCCTGAGTGAATGAGGCTCTTTTCAAAAATAGATCTTGCAGTTTCCATAAATTATTGCCACAGAAAATTATTTTAAAGATAATGCCTGTTCTAAATAGAAAGGGGACAGCATCTTCAGTATTACTGCCTGGTAGCTCTTTAAGAATACCAAGTCTCTAATGGTAACTACATCTTTTTTTCTTTTAAGTTTACTTCCTCTCTACCAAGAGTATCTGCTTACAGTGTTGTTTGTTTTTTTATCGTCAGCTCTTCATTGGCACCCATTCGATTGTGACTGTTTTGACTTTTGCTTATTGTAGGACAGGTACTCAGTGAAATCATGATTTCACTAATACTGGGAAAGATAGATGAGGCTATGAGGTAGAAAAATTTGGTCTTCTTTAGAGTTCAAAATGAATTAACAAGCTCAAGTGGGTAGCATATTCCCCTACTCTATGAAAGAAATAGAAGTATATTATTTCAGCCGATCTAGAGAAATTTTCTTCCTTGCCTTTTTTTCTTTGTTGCAGCAAAAAACAACAGGGAGAAAGGCAGGGTCAAAATCTGCAACTGTCTCTATATTCACTCAATTTAATTCTCAAGAGTTTAACTGTGAGAAGATTTGCTCATGATGAAAGAAAATTACTTTTTTTTAAATTGTTGTTGATTCATGTTATTGTTTGCTTGTTTGTTTATTTTTCTCCAGATAGTGGGTAAGCATGCATCTCCATGCAGTGTCTGTTGCCACAGTATTTAAGTGCATCACAGGTCCCTGAATGTATGGCTTTCATGTCTTTCTTTTTCCATGTCCAAAAATCTACCTCTACAGTTAATGCCTTTTTCAATGTTTGTACTGTATTGATCAGTTATTTCTACCTTATCACTCATATCACCCAGGAGATATACACACTTCTACACAGTGTGCAGTAATGTCCTGAACTTCTTTGGGCAGCAAACAGACTGAATTGGAGTGCAAGTATCATTGTATGTGTAGAAGTAGAAGAAAAATCATTATTTTGAGGCTTTAAATTGCAGGCAGGTTTTCTCTTCACAGATAACTTTTAAGAAATAAAAAATATGACATTTTTCACCATCAAAAGAAGAAATAGAGAATGGTAAAGGCAGGAATTATTGATGTTTTCCACTCTGAATGATAGGTTCTCTGTTTGAGCAATAGAACTCAGCTTATAGCCCAGAGTCCTGGCTCAGAAATTTCATCATTTCATCATTTATAGTGCCAATTATATTCATTTGCCTTCAGTTTTGTGGGGAGAGGGAAGCTAGGAAGGGAAAATAGAATGGGAAGGAAAAAAAAAAAAAAGAAAAAACCTGACAGCCATGTTCTCACTGTGTTATTTTTTAAGATCTGAAAAAGGTTGTGCTCAGATCTCCATATTCATCTGTTAAGGCACAGTTCCAGCTGTGGGAATTCTAGTAGTGAAATGGTTATTACCACTTTGCTAAAGGCAGCTATTACTCTACTTATCTAAAGACAAGACAAGGCCTTGCAAAAATGAGATTTTAATCACTGTGTTGTTCTATTTGATACCAATTTTAATATTTTTTTCCCCAGAGCTTCATTTTTATTAAATTACAAAATATAAAAAGGACTTCAACCTGATAGAGGTTTCTGATCTAAGCTTCTGAAGTTGGATACTGTAGGAATAGAAGAGCTTTTCATTGCAAACCTTAAAACTCCTCTTCTACCTGAAGTCCTTCTGTCTTTATAGAACTGTACTCTTATTTACAAAACACTATTACATGGTACATGAAGCTTGGTTAAATACAAGAAAGTCAGTTTGGAATCAGTAAGACCAAAAGCAGTCTGGCATTTTGACTTAGCATGCTGTGTAGCTGCGCTTGCATTTGGAAACTGAAAATGGTTTTCTGGAAGCTGCATTGGTACGTGTATGTGGCCTCTAAATCCACATACTTCTCACTGGTTCCTCAGTGTTCCATTTCCTTTTTTTTCTTTTTCCCTGTTTCTTTTAGCCATATGCTGTCCTTTGTCACCACTAGATTAAGATTATGGGGAACATATGTCTTTCACTAATCAGCCTGAACACAAAAACATAAGAGTCAAAGCTAATAAAGTAACAAATATGTTTAAACAATAGGGGAAATCCAATGCTTGCTATGTTCATTTAGAAATTGAATTCTGATCTATAAAGGTGGCAGAATTTCTCAGCCTGAGTAAACTTTTATAGGAAATAATATTAGCTAGAATCTGAGATGGTAATTTAGAAGAAATATTTTGGGAATGAACAGTTATTTCTTTTAACCTCTGTAATACTAATGTGTGAGTCACTGTTTCCTCTGCATTCTGAAGAGAATGCATAATGTAGAAATTAGACTTGAAGGCAGAATTGTTAGGTGTTTGTCTTGAAACTCATTATACTCAATATGCTTGACAATGGCTAAGGCATGATACATTTTAAGACCCTATTCTTACAATGGATACCATGGATAAGGGAACCTTTGTAGATTAGAACACCATACAACTTCGAGGACTAGCAAAATAAATTATAGCAGTGGGTGAAGCTTCCTGCACAGAAAGTCCCTTCCAGATCTTCAGGGTTCCTTCCCTCATCAGATGTGAAATATATGACCAGTATAACACCTATGCTGGAATGGAATAGAACATGGCAATCACTCTGCTGTTTGGACTGCCAGTACTAATTCCATGATATCAAAGTAATTTCCTTCCTTTCTTCTTTCCTTTCTTCTTTCCTTCCTTCCTGAATTCCTGAATCCTTTCCTCCTTGAATTTGTTACTGAATTCCTTCCTGATTTCCTCTTTCCTGAATTCCCAGATTCCTTCCTGAATTCCATAGTTGCTGAATTTCTTCCTGAATCCCTTCCTTCCTGAAGTGTTTTTTTCCTTCTTGAATTCCTGAATTCTTGAATTCCAGAATTCATAAATTCCTTCCTTCCTTCCTGAATTTATTCCCGAGTTACTTCCTCTAACTCAATATTTTTCAAACTAGAAAAATAAATTGTGAGAAGATCTATTAGTGATACTGGATTACATTAGAATCTTATTAAAATTAACAGCTGAAGTCATTTGCTTCAGTGATACCTAGATTTCAACTATTGTATTTCATGAAATGAGTACTAATTGAAAAGGGGAATAGGCACAGTTCTTCATAACATTCTGGGACTGATATAATTGTTTAAAAAAAAAAAAAACAACGAAATAAACAAAAAGCCACAAACAAAACCAAACAAAATAAACATTCCAGCAAAAAGGGAGCTAGCAAATCAGCTACCACTCCCACATGCTTTATTGTGCAGCTTGATTGTTAGTGTGATTATTCTGAGTATAGTCCACACTTTTAAAAATTTGCTAATTAAAATTCTGAACACAGCTCTGTTGATAATGCATCACTATTTGCATTCCCATTTGTCTGCCTAACTGTGCAATATCAAAGCTGAAAAAACTAGCCTTTTTCACTCTTTTACCATCCCTTACCCTTTTAGGCATGATAATGGAAATTTTTCCCTATTATGGAGAGATAATGCTTCTATGGTTATAATTCTATAAAGGTAAAGTAGATCTATCAAAATAATGGGGAATTTCCATTAAGGTCAACAATTGCAGGGACAGGCTGACCTGAAATGAGTGAACTCTTAATTTGCTTTTTCTTAATGCTTTACTTTCCTTTCTGTGCGTGGACATTCAACTTAGATATGCTGACAGAGCATGTCCCAGGAATGACATATTAAATCTGAGGTCTGAAATGTTAATGTATCAATTTATGGGACTACCGAAGTTCTGGAGTCATGCACAAACTTACTTTTATAGAATCCTTCTACAGCTTAAATTGCAAAGATAGGGAGATACACAATGTTAAAAGCATACTAAAAAATACAAGATTGTGTATTTTTGTTTGTTGGTACTCAGTGGAGTTAGCACTTGTCGTTACCAACAGAACTGGCTATGAGCTGTTTGTTGTTTTTTCAGTAGACACCTACTGACTGTATCTCTGAGTGTTAAAGAAAAATCAATGTGAAAGGTACATGCATACTAGTAATCATTTTCTTGTTTAGTACTTTTTTTGACACCTAAGACGTACAAGCACTGCTGTCCTTTCTACTAGTTACATGTATGTCCTTAAGCATTTTTCAGGTAAACAGCCTGGGTAAAGTGACCAGTATTTTGCTATTCTAAGACATTTCTCTCAATATTTATAATGTTTCAAAATTTAATTATTTGCTTTGGATTTTATCTATTGATGTCCAGCACAATCATGTTTATTATTTTTTTTCCCCTGAAAAGACTGGCTGAATGAATCTTTTTTTTTTTTTTACATGCTCCTCTTAGAAATTGTAGTGGCTTATTTTTCAAATTGTCCAAAGATATTCTGAAGTGAGAGACGTATTTATCATGAATGTGCCTTTTAACATGCCTGAAAAAATTCCAAAATTAAGATGATTTGGCCCTGAAAGTCTGTTCTTTTCCAGTCAGTAAACGTCTCCTGTTTTCTAAAGATTTCACCCATGCTACACTTCAAAATCCTATGGACACAACAAATTGCCATCAAACATGGTAATGGCAACCAGGAAAACTGCTTCACATGGATACATTATAAAAGCTGTGCTCAAACATATTTGCATGTGTTGCAAAACAAACAAACAAACAAAAAACCAAACCAAAACCAAAACCAACCCAAAACCACCAACCAAAAAACAACAAACCAAAACAAACAAAAATCCCACACAAAACACAGTAATACAACGTTTCCCATTTGAATAGTTTCCTATTTCAATTTGCATTAAATCTTTTCCTAAGAGACTGGAATTTTGTGCCGTGAGTCAGTGGCAGGGATCTAAACATTTTTGCAAGTAGTGACAATAGTGGAATTATGTTTTATGTATGGAGGCAAACAAAAAAAATCACTTTAAGAGAAATGCTGATGAAATGTTAAATCCCTCATTCAATTGGAAGAAAATGTTTGAAATAGGATTTCTGTTCAGCTTTAAAACACACAATCATAGAATGACAGCAGTTATAAGGGGCCTCTAGAGATCATGAAATCTGCTTCTCTTGATGAAACAGGATCACCTGGGGCAGGTCACACAGGAACTCATCTAGATGGGTTTTGAAAGTATCTAGAGAAGGAGACTCCACAATCTCTCTGGGTAGCCTGTTTCAGTGCTCCATGACCCTTACAGTAAAGAAATTTTTCCTCATGTTGAGGTGGAACTTCCTGTACTCCGGTTTGTAGCCATTGCCCCTGGTCGTATCACAGGACACCTTCACCTTGGCAGGATAGTCAGACATGATAGTCAATTCTTCCACCTATAAACTGCATTGTTTCCATTCAGTTGAATGACTACAGCCTCTTTCATGTTGTAAGGTATAAATTTTATCTATCACATCTCTGGTAGTTACAGGATATTGTAGCCTACAGTTATGTGCTAGCAGAAGCTTACCAGATGAAACTTGCTCTAAAATATTTTAATTTTTGTCATTTATAGTTACTGTGTGTCTATAAAGATGAATAGTTTTCCAGATATCTACCACTGCATTTGAGCAGAAAAAAAAAAAAAAAAAAAAAAAAAAAAAAAAACAGTGAGAGTTTTGGGAAACTGAAAAGGTCATACTGGACAGGGGGAAATTAACAAAGCTGTCAAAGGTAGAATTTGTCCTTTATTTCTTTTTATGTGACTTCAGTTACATATAGAACAGTTCTGTGTTCAGTGGCCACACTAAAACACAAAATTACTCATATCTATAATTTCCCTCTCTTATTTTTTTTTTTAGAAAAACAAATTTAGCCTTGTTCACCTATCAGATTTCCTTAGACATTTGTCAGTGAGGCATACACCCTAAAATTTGTAATGGTTCATGAATAAATTCAACCTTGGGAGACATAGTGCTTACTTTCTGTGACTCTGTTAATTGCTTTCCTTGCTAGCATTCCATGTCCCATCTGTGATTCATGCTACTTTGTGATGTGTTTGTTGCATCCACTAAATGCCACATTTTTGATACTAGTCAGAACTTAAAGTTCCTCACAATTGCTTTGTGTTCAATGAATGACACTACAAAAGAATTAATTTATTTAGTACACCTGCCTGCAGATGTAGGTTGGTTTCTTCCTGTACAGGGATGTTACTACTGTAAAAAGAAAAGGGATCTTTTATAAATAATTTGCTCAGAAGATATATATTTATTTTAATGTGAATCTATAATATGTTGCAAAAAGTTTATTTCTCTTCCTGTGGGTCCACAATGTGTGCTGTACTTCCTTTTGTAGCTCATCCTAACATATGTGATGTAAATTCAAGATTTCTGTTCTTTATGTGCCTTGTGAGTTTGGTGCTCTTGTAACACCAAAGGATTCAGTCATCTTCTACCCCTAGGCCTCAAAGTAAAACTTCTAGACTTTCCTCTGTGTCATGGGTTCAGCTACTGGTGAGTATTCAATACTATGCTGAAGTCGTGCCATCTTTAAAATGAAAGTGCTGTCTGGAGCAAAGCATCATGGAAGCTTCGTATTTCCAGTTGCTGCTTCTGCTTTCTGGTTTTGGGGTGTAGGTATTTTCAGATTTGCTGGCTGTGGACTTGGAGGTCAGAGGGGGTCATTTTTACTTCTGGCTTCTGTTGATCTTTCTGCTTTTGCTGTACTTTTCTGTGAAAAAGGCTAAGGTAATTGTACATTGTATCATCTTACTAAACACTCCTTTTTTAATGTTATTTTCCCTCCCAATCTGTGTGCTACAGTGTCTTACTTGTGAAAGTGCACTATGTTCCACTGTGACACTCTGTTATGTAATTTCTAATTCCTAAATACTCAGCATTTTTGAGGTTACATCTTTTGCAATGGTTTAGACTCTCAAAATCAATCTCGCTCTTACATATCTTTTTAACACAGATTTTAGATGAAGATATTATAGACAATTTATATGTCCCATGTATTTCTGGTTCCTAGTTTATGTGTTTTCCAGACTGATGCCTAGTTATCCATACATTTACCAAACTACCTAATGTAACAGCCCTAAATTCTGCAGATACATGCTTCTTTCCTTTAGTGCCATGTATCATATTGTGATACGACTCAATCCCCTGTTTCAAAATTACAAGATGCTGTAATGTTATTTTTTACTGAAGAATTTTATTTAGAGTCCTGTGGTGGGTTGAAAATTTCCCAACAACATTAAATTTGCCAGACCAGCTCAGTTGGAAGCAAATGAAAGCTGTATTAACAAGAAAAACTACAATCTACAACGGAATGCAATGAATATGTACCAATGGTATTTTTAATTTTAATGCTAACAGTTCAAGTCACTGAGATAAAGGATCATAGATTCGATACCAATTTAAGTTATCAGATGCTCTTTTTTGCCTTTTTTTTTTTTTCTACAAATTTTATGTGGGATTACATTTGAAAGGGGAGAAGTTAGCAGGATTTGGTCTGGGGAACTGCTGGGTTACTTTCAGAAACACCTCCATTTGTACCTGTTTCCTTGTTTGTGAATGTACAAAAACATATATCCCAACATAATCTAAACCAGATATACTGATGCGTTGTAAAATCTCATACTCAGTATTCTGTTTTGCAGGATGTGCAGTATCCTTGTTTGCACGAAAAATCAAAGCTGTTAAATTTAATTAGTTCTTGGTAGGCTTAGAATAAATAAATGAAATAGTATACACAATCTTAAGAATCCAAAGAGCAACTCACTACTGAAGGAAGTAATAAAGTTTAATACTGCAGAAGTTTAAAAAAAAACTCATATATGATAGTTCTCTTTGTACAAAGTAAGTTAAAGTAAGTACTTTTGGGTATGTAATCATACTCCTTCAACACAGGAAGGAATCCTCTATCATGAATATCGTAACACAGTAGATGGCTGGTGGCTGAATCCTATCATCTTCAAGAAATTGTTCTTTTCCCACAAAAGGAGTACTCAACATTATTTCTCGTTATAAAATCGCACTCAAACACTCAAAGGGGAAAAAGATGGATCCAGGAAACTACAGCCTCACTTCCATCCCTGAAAAGGTGATGGTACAGCTTATTCTGGAGGTCATTTCCAGGAACATGCAGGAAAATAAGGTTGTCAGGAACAGCCAACATAGATTTGCCAAGGGAAAGTTGTGTTTGACTAATCTGACAAATTTGATGATGGGTGTGACTAAATGGGTGGACAGAGAGAGCAATGGATGTTGTCTTCCTTGACTTTAGTAAGGCTTTTGACACTGTGTCCTACATCATCCTTGTTGGAAAGACCAGGAAGAATGGCTCAGAAGAGTAGACAGTGAGATGGATTGAGAACTGTCTAAACAACAGAACCCAACAGAGGGTCATGATCAATGGCACAGACTCCAGTTGAGACCTGTAGCTAGTGCTGTTCCCCAGGGGTCAGTCTGGGGACAATCTTGTTCAACATATTCACCAACAGCCTAGATGAAGAAATAGAGCATACTTCAGCAAATTTGCTGATGATACAAAACTGGGAGGAGTGACTGCCACATGGGAAGGCTGTGCTGCCATTCAGTGAGAGCTGGACAGACTGGGCAACTGGTTAAAGTGTAACCTAAAGAAGTTTAATGAGGGTAAGTGCAGAGTCCTGAACCTGGGGAGGAATAACAACGTGTACCAGTAGAGGTTAAGGACTGACCCGCTGGCAAGTAGTAGCTCTGTAGAGAAGGACCTGGGAGAGCTGGGTGATAATAATCTACCAATGGGAAAGCAATGTGCCCTAGTGGCCAAGAAGGCCAATATTATGCTTGGGTGCACTAAGAAGAGTGTGTCTGGCAGGATGAAGGAAGTTCTCCTCTCCTTCTACTCAGCTCTAGTTCGACCACATTTGGAGTATTGTGTCCAGTTCTGGGATCCCCACTTCAGAAGGAATAACGAACTGCTGGTGAGAGTTTGATGGAGAGTTATGAGCATGTTACAGGACTAGAGCATCTCTCTCTAACCAGGAAAGACTGAAAGACCTAGGACTGTATATTCTGTGGTAGAGAAGGCTGAGAGGGGACCTTCTCAATGTTTACAAATATCTGAAGGGTGGCTGTCATGAGGATGGAACCAATCTCTTCTCACTGATACCCAGTGACAGAACTAGAGGAAATGGACATAAACTCAGTCACAGGAAATTCCGTGTCAATATGGGAAAGAACTTTTTTTACTGTGAGGTTGATGGAGCACTGAGATAGGCTACCCAGAGATGTTGTGTAGTCTTGAATAAAGTTCAAAGAGTCGTGATCAATGGTGCCAGGTCCAGCTGGAGAGCTGTAACTAGTAGAGTTCCCCAGGGATCAGTGCTCAGTCCAGCGCTGTTCAGCATTTTTGTCAATGACATTCATGAGAGGACAGAGTGTCTGCTCAGCAAGTTTGATGATGACACCAAACTGTAAGGCTTGGCTGATACACCTGAAGGCTGTGCAGCCATCCAGTGAGACTGGAGAGCTGTGCACAGAGGAACCAAATGAGGTTCAACAAGGACAAGTGCAGAGTCCTGCATCTGGGGAGGAATAATAAACTGCACCAGTATAGTTTGGGAGGTGATTGTATGGTCCTGCTCTGGCAGGGGAGTTGGACTCAATGATCTCTTCAGGTCCCTTCCAACCCCTGACATCCCGTCATCCTGTGATCCTGTGATCCTCTTTCTCTAGAGACCTTCAAGAATCATATGGATGTGTTCTTGTGTGACCTGCCCTAAATGGTCCTGCTTTGTAAGGGGGTTGTACTCAATGATAACTACAAGTCACTTCCAAATCCTAGCATTCTATGATTCTATGAAAGCAATACACACTCCCATTGTGTATTGTTATTATTTTTAATTTTCCAAAGATTCCATCATGGAAAATTAGATGTAATAGGAAAGGATGTACTCCGATGTTTTGTTTTGTTTTGTTTTGTTTTGTTTTTATTTTCTCATTTATATATATATGTATATATAAATTAATTTCCTAATTCTCAATAGGTCAGCAGTATTTTTCAGGAGTTTTTCAAAAATAAGTGGAAATGGCTGAAGGAGCTGAGTTTTTGGCTGTTGATTGTTATCGATTTGCTGTTTGTAACTTGGTTTGTAACTTGGTCAGTCTCTGAAGTGGCTGTACCTTGTTGAATTTAGAGTCTTAAGTATTTTGAGTCAGACAAAAACTTACCTGTGCAGTGCCAATCTTCCTGCTTTTTGTGACAACTCACCATTCAAAGGCAGACTCTGCTAAAGGTTATGATGATAGTTTTGGGTCAAGGCATGATGAGTTGCTATTGCCAGCCTTACTGCTCTGACAGGATAAGAGAAATTAAATTTTTGTTAAGAAAGAGGTGGTACATAGTATATGTAAACATTGGTGTCCTGAAGGGTCAAACCCCAAAACATGTCCTAAGTCAGACAACGGGTTATGCACCTGTGAATGTGCAAACCTGGTTAGTTCCTGGGGTCCAGGTGGTCCAGGTAAATGTGTAGCATGTGTAATTAACCTTGTAAGCACCCGTGAATGTGCAAACCTGGACACTTCCCAGTCCAGATAAACATGTAGTAATTAACTTGGTAACACAGCTGTGAACTGTGTGTGCTCCTGGCCATGTTTAGATATGCTGCATTCTATAGGTTCAGTTATCAGGTTCCTCTGTTACCAAAGGGCATTAATTGTCTCACCCAGACAGCAACAAGAGCCAAATGCAGCTGAAGATCCTGCTCTAGTAGGCCATCTACACCTGGGCCTTGTTCTCAACAACAAGCAACAGGAGCCAGATGCTGATGGGGTAGCTGCTGAAGAGCTTATTCTAACAGGCAACAACTACACCTGAGCCTAGCACCTGAAACAAGGCAGAAATGGGAAAGCTTCAAGAGAATTGAATCCCAGAGTAGCCATGGAAAGGCTGCAGACCAGTGGTGGAGCACACAAGAGAGAGGCTTCCTAGCCCTCTCTGAGCCAAGGGCAAGCTCCAGACCATAAATGGGACATTAAGAGGAGAGAGGTCCCTAGTCCTCACAGATCTGGGAAGATACCATACAGAGGAGCAAATCATGAGTACCAGGCTAATCTGCCACAGAATCCCATTTGTGGGAAACTGCATATTGCAGCACCTTTATTTCCAATTTGAATCATCGTATTGGGAATTCTTAGATCTGTGCTCAAATCATTTAACTTGTCTTTATATCTGTAATGTAATACCTACAACCAAATAACAGAACCTGTAAATATACTTTGTAAATAAGTTACAGCAGTGTTTGAAGATACCACTGCCAGGAAATATTAAATATAAAAATATACATTTTATCATATTAATGACACATTATTCAATATTGGGCTAGATAGATTCACAAGATAAATTGTGTAATTATGGCCCCAGATTTAGAATGGGCAGGAGGAAAAAAGGTTGCCCACTACAAACTACAGAAAGCAAGGGAAATTTTCTACAGCCAGCAGCACAAACTGCAGCTTAGAAGAGGAAGCTCTGAGCTACTCCCCACTGTGCAAAATATGTGGAAAAAGCAAATTTGGGTTTGGTATTACTGAACACAGTGGCAGCAGCAGCCCACTGCGAAGAGAGCCAGGAAACAGACTTCACTGTAAAGGACCACGAACCACACAAAATAAGCCTGTCAACTCACCAGAAGTCAAAAGGCAAAACACGGGGAAAATCCACATCAGAGAAATACTCTCCAAAAATGGACTGCAGCTCCAATGATGACACTCCAGAAGAAAAGCATGAGTGTCCCATTCTCAAGCAGTTTAATAGTTTCCAAGACCTGAACTACTCGGACCACGTTGTAACGGAGGACGTCATTATTTATCAGCAGAGAGCTCAGCGACTCCGTGTGCCAGAAAGCAGGAAGTGTGCCATGCAAGAATGTCCCATGCTACTACAGCATCTCCAAATCCACATTCAAGCCTGGAGCAGAATGGATGTTACACTGAAAAGACCAGAGATGCAACTCTGATCACAGCATCTGGGAATCACCAAGGAGTCACACCAAGAGCTGCAGAAAGAACTGTGAATTTAGAGGAGACTCTTTGTCCCATGCTGAGTTGTTCCAGCAAGCAGTCACACTGGGCATACCTGCTAAGGTGATAAAGCATTTGCCTGACTGGAAAACAAAGGACATGATAGAGACAGGGAAAAAACTGGAAACCTGCTGAACTACAGTGACCACAGCGGCAGCCCCATAGTGGCTTCACCTATTGCCTCACCTAACAATGGAATTAACCCTTCCTCCACCACCTGAGTTTCATGGACAGCAAGTGCTTCAGCAAGCAGAGACATACCAGCATCAAGAGGGTGAAAGGTGGGGATCATCAAGGACTGAACTCAGGGCAATCACAGGACTCTAGTTAGAGTAACTGTGAGTGTATATGGTTTCATATAGTCATGTATAATGTTTGTATTTTAAGTACACTATAAGGCATCACCATATTTTTATGGGGAGATAATTCACAAAGATAAACCTTACTGTAAGGGTGATTATCACCCTCAGCAATAAATGACCATTGGCAATGGGGTGATAATGTCCTGTAGGGTCAAACTCTAAAACATGCCCTAACCCAGACAATGAGCTAAGCACCTGTGAAGGTGCTAACCTGGAAACTTCCTGGGGTCCAGATAGTCCAGATAAACATGTACCATGTGTAAATAACTTTGTAACACATCTGTGAACTGTGTGTGCCCCTGGCCATGTTTGGATATGCCCCATGCTATAAGTTCAATTATCAGATTTCTCTGTTACCAAAGGGCATTAATTGTCTTGGGACAGTATTTAAACAAGATGAGAAGGTAGGCAACTAGCCTTGCTCTCACCCAGACAGCAACAAGAGCCAAGTGCAGCTGAAGAGCCTGCTCTCATAGGCCAGCTACACCTGGGCCTTGTTCTCAATAAAAAGCAACAGGAGCTAGATGCTGCCAGATAGCAGCTGAAGGGCTTATCCTAACAGGCAACAGCTACACTCAAGCCTTGCATCTTAACCAAGGCAGAAAGTGCAAAGCTCCAAGAGAATTGAATCCCAGAGTAGTCATGGAAAGGCTACAGCCCAATGACAGAGCACACAAGAGAGAGAGGCCCCCTATCCCTCTCTGAGCCAAGGGAAAGATCCAAATTGTAAATTGGGCATGAAAGGTGAGAGTCCCATAGCCCTCTTCAAGCCAAGGCCAAGATCCAGACTGTGAACTGAGCACGAGAAGAAAGAGGTCCCTAGCCCTCTCTGAGCCAAGGGCCATTTGAATTATAGTCACAACACCTGGGAAGATACTGGGCAGAGGAGCAAGTCCTGAGTACCCAGCTAACCTACCACAGAATCCCATTTGTGGGAAGCTGCAGATCACAGCACCTGTATTTCCAATTTGAGTCACTCTACTGAAAAATCTTAGATCTGTGCTTAGATCATTTATCTGTCTTTATATGTGGAATGTAATACCCATAACCTGTTTAGAACCTGTATATATACTTTGCAAATAAATGACAGAGGTGTTTGAAGATACCACCACCAGGAAATATTAAATATAAAATATATAAAAATATACATTTTATTACAGCTAAGCAGTCAGAATAATGAGTTGAGAAAAGATTGTGTAGTGCGTATTGTTAAGATGAGAGAAGGAAAAGATCTAGAAAGATATGAGTCTGATCATAAAAATTTTCGGAACTGAGATCCAAATGTTGAAGGAAAGTTGATTAAAGACTTTTTTTTTTTTCCCCCTCAATGTAGTAAACTTTTGTATGAATTATGTAGCTACAGTGTTCTTTATTAACCTTACAATTTTCTTTTATGTCCTGCTTGCAAATAGGATTCCAGTAGACATATGCTACTTAGGTTTGCTTAATCATTTAAAATAAGATTACAAGCAAAATTGTAAATGAAAGAAGCTGGCCAGTGATGATGCCCTAGACTGAAGGTTGAGATAACCAATTTAGGAACATTGGAAATAAAAATAAAATTGAATAGAACATAAGTATCTCGAGCAGAGATTATATTTTGAGATTGCCAGTCCACTGCTGAGTTTACTTGAACCATTGTAACAGTAACTTCACTGAAAGTATTCACAAAAGTCAATTTGATGCAGAAAGCTATTAGGTATATAAAAGCATTAATAGCAGCATCAGCTACAACAGGACAGACCTGGAGGAACTTCTTTTGGATAATAAAATTATGTTTCAGGTTTACTTTCCTCTTAAAATCCTTTCCAATATTGAAGCCACTAGTGCAGGCACCATTCAGAACTGCTGTAGTGAGGTTTGAGCTGAGGGAATGTCCTTTCTTCTTCCCTATTTTGGCTATTAAATGATAAAGTATTCTGTAAGAGGTCTTCATGTCAGAGGAGCTGTTAAAAACTGACTGTCAAGGCTGTGTTACAAGAATAGATGTTGAAGCTAAGAGGTAGCTTTTCCATCTTTCTCTATACAGGTCAGCAGAGTGCCACAGAAATTGAATAGAATTTCGCAGAAAAGCCAAAAGAAATCATTTTAATTGAGCCAGGTATCTTAAAATAGAAAATTTCCTAAAGTAGAATGTTCTAAAAGAGCTTGAAAAGTGACTTTTAATACTGACCTCAGGTAAAAAAAAAAGTGTTCTCTTTTTAGATCTATCTAATCTTCGTGGTACAGAGTTGTGTCACAGAAATCTTTTCCACCTTTTCTTTTTTGCTTTTGAATTTGTTATTTCCACTTGAACCCCAATTAATATATGAAGATTTAATTCCAATATGTATGGCATTAAAAAAAAGGGGGAACAATAAAATGTAAGTTTAAAGATCATGATTAAGAACCGAAGAGAAAATATTTAGATTTTTATTTTAAGTTAAGCACAAGATAAAACTGCATGATTTCCTTGTAAAATGTATTTGGTTTGTATGAATATATCTTTACTCAATTTATACTTATAATCCTATTAAAATCACTGGGAACTTCAGAAAGAGTATAGTCCTAATACCAAAATTATGTCCTCAATTGCCTCTATGCAATAAGGTTTGAATTAGCCCCTGAACATCAACATTATCTCTAAAGATAAGGTCATGACATTTTGTTTTTTACTTTTTTTTTTAAATTTATTTTCAAATGGATTAAATTTACTTTTAAATTCAACAATATTTCTTAGTGGTATTTGTGCATTGCAGGAAAACACAAAATCTTTCTCAGTGGAACAGAACATGTGGAAGACAGAGACAGCTGACTTGATGTGAATCTAAAAGTCAGAGAAAACTGTAACTATAGCATGGAGCTGTACTGGTTAATGGAGCCTGAACATTGCAGCTACTAATTATAGTCCAAATCATGTCCTTGGGGATCTCTTTTACCAAGCTGAAGGAGCATTTCTCCAACTCTTTCACTACTAGAGCAAGGTACTGTAACAAACAGGGCCTCCAGGGATATGGCTGCAAGTAAAAGGAGAAATGTCTTGTTCCTCAAGTGTTCCCTGTTGGAAAAAACTCCTCTGGGGAAAGAAAAAAAAAAAAAAAGGACATTCATAAGCAATCAACTTAGCCACCATTAGTCGTGGACAGGGAATATGCAAGACAGCTAGGGAATGTCGTTATAATAACTCATATTTACCAGAACTATGCCAAAAATAAACAATTTCTTGTTTCAAAAGAAAGTTCAAACACAGTGGGAATTTTTCAGTATGATCCAGCTTTCAAATCTGTGGTTTCAGAAACAGGCTTCGGATTCTACTATTTAAACCGTCAATTTGATAAATCTTAGCCATCAATTAAAATAAGAGATAACACGAATAAGAGGTAACATGAAAGAATATTTTTAAACACTGAAGATACTATGGACCCCAAAATTTACTGAATATCTGCCTGCAGATGTTTTTAATATTCAAGACAAAGTGTAAAATATTTGTGTTATGAAATTGCAGTCAAATAAAGTGTGCTATTGTAAGCCTGCATTGAAGGATTGTGTCATTTTTAGTGTAAAGAAAATATATACATAATGCAGAGAGAGCCAGAATAATTTCCTTGTATGTAGTTGCTTCATAGTCTAAATAGTTAAAGTGGCACTTAGATATAGATACCAATGCCACCTCATTGAGCAAATGTGAATGAACAAGCGTATGGGCTCCACACTAGGCTGTTTTTCAAGCGTTGGATTGGAGAAGTGTCTTTGGATTCTGCTAGCAAGGGAAAGGAAGATTCCTATGTTCTAAAGATGAAGATAACAAAATGCTGTGACATAGACTTTTGACTAGAGTTATCACTTCTTCTAGCAGGATAAACACAGTAAAGCTACAAGCACATTTCATTTTGCATTGGACGTATAATTTGAGGCAACTTGCATAGTGAGGTAAGCAGTCTACACTCAAAAATCTTGGCTGAGGAGGGCTTCTGCACAGATTTTGTATGCAGGAGGGCATTGTGCTTCCTCCATGTGATGACTTTTCTTGCATTGTGTGTTTGCACATTCATTTTTATACTTTATTTTACTAAAATTAAGAATATAATTTGATCAAATATGTCTCTAGTAGTATTACAATGTATTACAATATGTTGAGAAATACACAAGAAGACTTTGTCAAAGTTAGGAAGAAACTCCAGGAGATCTGTATTCTGTTCTATCATTTTTTAGAGCAGTTCCTCTTTGAGAGGGCTCAGGATTGTTCTGCACTGTATTTATGATTTGGTTAAAGCTGCCTGCAAACTCATGAGATGTAGTTCTTCACTACTGGCATAGTGCCACACACAGCCTGCCTCCCTTGTCTTTTCATATATTTTCTTTGTGTTCACTATAAATCTAGAAAATACTTTTTTTTTCTAGATAAAAAACAAGTCACTATAGGCATCTATAATTGGTAAATAATATAACAGGCATGATACCGATTGACAGTAAAAGTAGCAGAAAATTTTAATTTGCAACATATTACTCTAAGATAATCAGGTTGTATAAGCATTCAAATATACTATTGTTGAATTATGTGATGGTCAAAGCTCATCCACGTTTTTTTGAGAAACAAAAAGAGTATCTTAACTGCTTAGTTATGTCTCCGAACCACATCTACTATGGAGCTACACTGAAATGGTATTAGCAATTTCTGACTAATCCAGTAATCTAATGATTGGTTCTGTGGTTGAAAAGTCTCAATATTTCAGTATTTTATAATACCTGCCCATTTATTCTAGTGCAAAAATGTATAACTCCCACCACAATCTATGAAGCACGTATTCTTAGAAGCCAAGTTGAAGAGCTGAGGCTTATGCTGAGTCTAGGCTGTAAGAGCTGTATCACTGCTGCATCCTTTAACTTTGCAATTATTTCCAACCACACATGTATTTAAAATAGAGTCTGGTCAATTTTAAAGTCATTAGGTACTCTGTACATCTCTTGTTACTAGACACAATTTCTGGAATTTAATATTATGATAAGCTCTTTCCCATTTTTCTTTTTACTTTCAAACCCTGGATGTGTGTGTGTGTACATACATGTGTGGGCACACGAGTGGGGATGGTAACATTAAGTATTTGCTTATAACATTTGTTTAAAGTCAGTTTCTCACATTTTCAACCATTTAAAGTACTTCCAAATTGTGCATTGATGGGTATGTAAATGACAGCAATAATAATGATAAGGATAATTTCTGCAACTTGGATGCAATTTTTTCTAAGTTCAGCTATTCCCATAGGATTTTGTTTGCATGTAAATTAGGTATAGAAAATAGGCCCATCCTGGGTTTGAAAATCGCCTGAAACTGAAGTAGGCAGGACTTTGAGAATCTGATTTTAGCTAAGTAACCCTAGAAATTTGAAGAAAGCTAAGGCATGGGCAAATGCATTCATAAAAATATTACTGATATCTAAGTGCATAGTCCTTTAAAATGAGAAGTCATATTTATTTAGTCATAAAAGAAGTAAATGTGGGATGAAAGAAGTGTATCCCTATGTAATTAAATGCACTCACAGACATAAATATGTATGCACACATACACATAGAGGTATATACACTTGCACATTTATTTAGCTTCCTACAAATATATGTAAGGAATGGGGCGAGGGTTAGTATATTAACTTTTAGTTTTCTAAAAATGCCTTTGGGATCTGTTTTATCTCTGTATGTAAAAACTAACTTCAGAATGATCCTTACACACTATATATTGTTATTAAATAATTATACTTTAACTGATCTTTGGAATTAATGAGACCATTACTTGTAAAGAGACAAAATCAGACATGGGCTTGACAAGTCCTGAGGTGAACACACTCTGTTAGACCCCTGATTTATTTCTATCAAAAAGAAATGTATATTAGCTGGAATTCTGAGGACTAATCTTGTTTCATGTCACTGGTGTTCAACTCCTGTGAAGTTAATGAGAGTTGAGGATACGCAGCACTTTGTAGGAACTGCTAGACAGCTCATGGGAATGTGTTCTTTGTTAATTATATTTTCTTTGAACTTCAGCACTTAAAATTCAGGCCCCCCATCTTGTAAACATTTATGCATGAGAATGATTCCTCACACATATATACTGTAACTAGATTCAGTGGAGCTATTCAAATATCAGAGAGTTTGTAGAATCAGGACCATTATGTAAAGATCTGCATCCAAGGAACCCAGTGAGAGTTTTGCCCTCATAATTTTACCAGTGTCATAGCAATTTCTCCCAGTGCTTTTGTGACATTACGACAAAAAGAATGCATTTAAGACAAAGTAAAAATTCTGGCATTATGCATGCAAAATTTATTCACATTATTGAATTAACACATATCTGTTTCAGATGATTCTTTCCTTATATGAGTGTCTGACAGGAATAATTAGTCTTGAGGAAGAAAACACTTTGAGAAAACTCAGGGGAAGACAGGGTAGGGGAGAATGAGGCAACCAGAGCTCAAAGCACTTGGCTGAACTTTTCTGCTTCTTTCTTGAAGAGTTGCTTCTTTTTGAAAATCTTTCAAAGTTTAATCATTATCTTGTGGGATATGGTAAGAAATTGTTAAAAGAAAATAATTGCATACAACAATTGCAAATGAAATGCATTGAATTTGAAAACAGATTTTTACTACAATCTTCCTTTAAGACTTATACAAGCAGCAATTTTTGTGACAAGATTATATTTATTATTTATGATATAAATTTAGTTATAAAAACGTTGCAGTTAAAAAATGCTTTAAAAATTAATCTTAGGACACAACCCAAAGTCAGCAGTATAGAGTAAATATAAGATAAAAATTTTCAAGATGTCTTGTGACATATTTCAATCTTCAAGACTTCACATCTTAATGAAACCAGGGAACGGAATGCCATGTTCTATTCCCAGCTCCTCCCAGGTATCACATTGCCATAGTTTCAGCAGCTCCTCAAATTGTCCAGGAAAAGTGTGATTTGTACCCATAAAACATTTGAAATCATGGTAAATTAGGAATGAGCCCACAAATTTATATACATTCAAAGGCAGACATCCAGGAACAAAATAGCCTCAGAACAGAATGCAAAAAGGCAACAAAGCTGATGGATGAGGGAACTGGGTTTCCTAGCTTGCAATCTGAAAACACTTGAAGATTCTTTATTTTGCCTGTAGGTAGCTAGGTGTCTTAAAGAGAACTTCAAACTAGCCTCAGAAACAGTGATCCACAGAAACCAAGCCCAGGAAGGCCAGCCTTCATAGGGGGATGAAAAGGTGAGAAAGTGTTGTCATAGACCTTGCCACAGGCACCAGGCTTCTGACTGTACTGTACTGTACTGTACTTCTGACTCACTGTCTGAGGGCCCAGAAGCTACTCTGAAGATACACTGAGGGTGCTTTTCTCTTTAGAAGTGTCATCTGGAGGGTGAGGTCAATGCCTGCCTATTCAAGTATTAGGTTTAGGGGGTTTTATCCAATAATTGCTTTATGTAGCATTCATCCCATATAAATCAAATTCTGCCTAATTTTTTTTGTTTGTTTTTACATATTGTCCTTGGTCATTTCATCTGAATTTTATATAGACAGCATGTTATTGATATTAAATAATTTACTAAAAGCTAATTAATTTTCATAATATTTATGCAAAAGTCTTATAAAAATGTTTATATATTATTTTTATCTTATATTTTAGAGAGTGTACACACTATTCCAATGCCATTTCACAGAATGTCCGATATGTATGAACGTGTTACATTTAAAGTTTAATGGAAAATTACATATATGAAGCAAAGGTAAAATTTTAAGGCATAAAACGGAAATACCACTTGAAATTAATGTTTCTAATGAAAACTGGTGATTGTTCCCTGAAAGTGTCATGGGTATATATGACTTTTTCTGTTTCTCCTATTTCAGCTGTTTCAAAATACACTGTAATACTACATCCTTGAAGTTATTTTTTCAACTTATAAAAGATGACTTCAGAACCTTTCTTTAGCTATATTCTATTCTTCTTGCAAAATTTTGGTTTTGAATGAACTAGACTTCACCATGGTCTTTGTGATGGAGCCCAGACTCAATGGATACACTTTGTGGTGAATCTTAAGTACTGTTCCTATTGTTTGAGACTGGGAACTAGCCTATATTGCAGAATACAATTTTTCTAGCTCATCTAGCTCATCTTTCCCTCAGAATCTCTCAAGAGATTTAGAAATATAGGTTTCATCCTGACGTGTCAGTGATATCAACCTGGAGCACAAACTTGGACCAAGTATCTGAGATGTGTTGTAAACTTCAAGCAGAACCTGTGGGAGTCCATGAATGGCCATGTACTCTTTATTGAGGCTAGTGAACACTGAAGGGAGGGGTAAAATATGGTGATTGTGTCTGGATAACAAAATCAATTTAAATTTCCTGGGAGACACTTCAAATACTCTAATTTTGCAACTACCTTCTCATTCAGAATGATGTGGATACTTAGACAGAGAAAGTAGCCCCATGAAAGCTATCAACTGATTACCTTAATACATATAGATATAAAAATAGCTGCAATAATCCATTCTCGGTGACCAGGTGCGAGTGGAAGTGACCCACAACAGACTTTTTATGTCTTTCTGTGCTATGCCTCAAGTCACACATTTCATATAACTTCAGTACTAAGTCCAGAGCTTTTAGTCAGAAATGTCAGTTGCTTCAAGAAGTATGCCTTTACCATTAATTACCATGAGTAAAAGAGTATATTTGATTAGGTCAGCTTACAGTAAGAAAGTTCACAAACAAATTTTGGATTCAAGGTAAGATCTACATGGCAGTGTTAGAAAAAAAAAATTGTCTTCAGCATCCAAGCTCCTCTTTCACCAATTCCCGGTGGTGTTTAGAGATTCAATTAATCTATTTTTTTTTTTTAATTTGCCTGTAGATCAGCTAATAATCAGAGGAGTAAGCCATGAGATGTTACTTTATCTTGTTGGAGACCACTAGTGCCATTTTGTGTGAGGCATGAAAAACACAAAAGTAACCTCACTGTAATTGAAGTCAATGACAACATTTATCAACCTGAATCAAAGAGAGCCCAGAAAAAGATGCTTTTTATAAAAAGAGCTTTTTATATTTCAGTGTACAATGAGATATAGAACCAAAAGTTCTATGGTTCTTGCAGTACGACTATGATTACAACTTCCAGATTGTTCCCATTGATTTTCTCTTTGTGGCTGTATGCAACCAGCAGGATGAGAGCCTGGGTTCTCCCCCTCTACTCTGTTCTTGTGACATCCAACCTGGAGTACTACATCCAGTTCTGAAGGACACCCAACTACTGGGACAGGTCCAGAGAAGGACCATGAAGATGATCAGAGGGTTGAAGCCCCTCCCTATGGGGACAGCCTGTGAGAGTTGGGGCTGTTTAGCCTGGAGAAGAGAAGGCTCCAGGGAGACCTTATAGAGACCTTTCAGTACTTGAAGGGGGTCTACAAGAAATCTAGGAAGGGACTTTTTACAAAGGCTTGTTGTGATAAAACAAGAGGGAATGGATTGAAGCTTGAGGAGAACAGATTTAGAGTAGATATTAGGAAGAAATTTTTTACAGTAAGGGTTGTGATACACTGGAACAGGTTGTCCAAGGAGGCTGTGTAGCCCCCTCCCCAGGTGTTCAAGGTCATGTTGGACAAGACATTGAGCAACTTGGTCTAGTGAAAGGTGTCCCTGCCTATGGTCAGGCAGTTGCAACTGGACGATCTTTAAGGTCCCTTCCAACCCAAACAATTCTACGATTCTACAATACTGTGATTTCATGACAGAGTATTCCTGCCTTTTGCCACTTACTCACACAGCACACCTGTAGCCTAGAGTGCTGTGTTCTTTCCCTTTCCCATTTTCACTCTAATTTACATTAAGCTTATGTTAATTTGGTTATGTACTCTCTCCAGAGTGGAACATATTACAGATACATTCATCCTGAATAGAACTTTTGACACTGTTGGTTTAGCTACAGTTATACAGTAAGTAAGATACCACATTTGATGAAGAGTCTTATATAGTCAAAGTCTATCTAATCAATACCCTTAACAATACTACTTTAATGGACAAGTGAGACCGTATTTGTAGTACTGGAACCAGTTCTGGGCTTCCCAGAACAAGCAAGACAACTTCTGGAAACAGGTCTGTGAAGGACCAGTATGCTACTTAAGGGATGAGAACATTTCCTATGTGAGGAAAGACTGAAGGTGTTAGGACTTTTCAACCTGGAGCTCATGAGTGTGTATAAACATCTGAATGGAAGGTGTAAAGACATTTGAGCCAGACTCTTTTCAGTAGTTCAAGTGACTAGACTAAAGACAAAGGGAGAAAACTGAAACACAGAAGGTTTCATGTGAACATCAGAAAACACTTTTCCCCATGAGAATGACTGAGTTCTGTCACAGGCTGCCCAAAGAGGTTGTACAGTCTCCATCCCCGGAGATACTAAAAAGCCATCCAGATATGGTCCTTCACAACTTATTTCAGGTGACCTTCCTTCAGCAGGAAAGGGTAGGACAAGATGAACTCCAGAGGTCCCCTTTCAGCCTCAACTATTCTGTTTCTGTGATTTCTGATGAAGAGCCATATTTTAACAGCACAAACTTCCTCAAAAACGAAAATTAGGAAAAAATCCATTTGAAAAGGAGGTAGAGATGAATGTGTTTGAATTAACTACTGAAAGCCTGAAAAGTAAATCAAACCTTCAGTAGCATATTTACTGCCAGTAGGGTTAGAAAGGAGAACATTGACATTAGCAGACTGAACATGTCTTGAGGCTCTTTCTCTCTCTATGTGCTCACATCTGAGCCTGTGCACTAA
Source organism: Indicator indicator (assembly GCF_027791375.1). NCBI lineage: Eukaryota > Metazoa > Chordata > Aves > Piciformes > Indicatoridae > Indicator > Indicator indicator. The sequence goes on along the minus strand of NC_072053.1, from coordinate 47,194,147 downwards.
CTCTCTGTGACTGCTTTGTGGCAAAGCAAAAGCGTAATTGACATTCTAGTTAACACAGGCTGAAAAATGACCTCAATTCTTCACTTTGTCCCTGGCTTAGCAGGGTATGAGGGCTATAGAAGGTCACTGGATTCACAATCTGCCATTATTGCATCCTAACAAGTGCCAGCCAATATCTTAGTTGTTGTGTTCTTTACTAATGAATTCACTGAGTTAAGTGAATCCATTGTCCAATGTTAAAAGAATTAGAGTCAGTTCCCAGAATAAACACATTCTCTCAATATTTTCAAGTTTAGATCCCATTTTACACTATATATTTTCAACCATCTATTCTGGACAACGCCCTGGCAAAGACGACACAGATTTGATGGCAAGATGCCTAGTTTTTGTGGTGCTGTGGTCTGACAGACTGTCATTTCTCTGTCAGTCTCATTTATATATAAAAATAGGAGTGGATTTTGAGTCAGACATGGAAATGAGACAGTATCTGTAGAGTAGGCCTGGTTTTATTTTTGCTGTGCTTGAATTCAAGTAATTACATGTTTCCCAGACTTCAGGATTCAGAGGATTTCAACTGATCGCATGCAAACATTGAAAGGAAGATAGAGAAATACACTATTCATTGTGTAGTTTGTTAGTAAGCTCTCAGACTACTGGGAAATCCCATCAAAAGTTCATTGCTTTTGCTAAAACAGCTGCTATCCAAACAGTCAACAATATTGACCTTTAAATTATCACAATCTATGCATGTTTCAGAGTATCACCTTAAATATTTTCAATTTAGTGTAGATTTCCTTCCAACAATGAAAGCAAAAGATATAATTTGCTTTTAACAGAGGATATTGTCCTGACACAAAATTTTGCAACAATGAACAGCATTTCTAGAAAAATTTTCTGCTGTGGAATATTGCTGAAAACTTTGATCAAAGTAAAAAAAAAAACAATAAAAAAGCATTAAAATGCATTGTTATTCACATATTACTTCTTCTTCTTCTATGACATCTAAAATTTCAAGAAATACTCTGTTTTATGAGGTGAATCATATTTAGTAGGTGCCATTTAGTATTGAATGTGTAAACCTGGTTGGTTTCAGCAAAGAGCAGAATTTGTCAGAAACTGTTAAACACAAATCTTGTAGGAAAAAAAATGGTTTACAGGTCACTAAAATGGAAATAAAAGCAAACTGAGAAACTAAAATGAAAATGCAGAAAGTGTACAAATATCGAGATGTCATACTACAGAAAGATTAGAAAAGTAGTGTGGTATGAAACTGGTTTGAGAAGAAATGATGCATGAGTATTAGAAGTATTTGTATAGTTAAAAAAAAATATAGCAAGTCTACAAATACCCACAGTAGTTATAAGAAGGAAACAGCAGTAAATGACAAGGGAAAGTGTAAATTGAAAAGAATTGACTGCAGGAACAGAAAGGGTACATGCTTTGTACATGTGCTGCCTAGAGTAGATGACTAACATAATTAATCTACACTTTGCAGTGGGCCAGACAGGGTGTGGTTCCTTGATGCACATGGTGAATAGAGTTTTTGAATAAACTAAAGGAGGGAATTGCTGTTGCAGCAATATTAGAGCCTTCATGAGTAGCAGGGAAGTGCTTTCAACTTATCATAGCTGCCTATGTCTTGGGGAGAGGACAGGAATCCGATCTGACTGCTTATGACCTAACCCGTGTCCTGCAGAGCTCATAGATGAGAATGTAGCGATGTCATGAAGGGGAGAGAGACTGGCTGCCTGATGGCAAAGCTGGTGGAAATCAATGTCTTTCTGCAGAAGTGTGTGGTATTGCTGCTGGGCTTGGAGGAATCTGTCAGTTCAGCCTTTCCCTATTTTTTGGTGTGGGTTTTTTTGTATGTTTTATTTTATTAGTTTATTTTTGTTTCTATGTTTGTTGGTGTTTGTTTGTTTTCCCTATCTTCTTCCACTTTAAAAGCAAGCTCCTTAAAGAGTTGTGTGTAGCTTTGGCTATTAAGACCCAAGTATTTATTTTAAATGCCAATGTCTTAGCAAAAAAAAAAAAAAAAAAAAGGTGAGTGAGTAGTACTGGAACTTCCTGAAGATGCAGTATCTAAAGCCCATTTCTTTGCATTTTTAATGGAAGTTTTTCTTCATACAGGTTAAGAACTTCAAATTTCTGGTTGCTCTATAATTTCAGGAAAGCAACAGATTACAAAACACCACATGATTCAAGCTACTACATTATTATACAGAATACAAGGTGTGGGTTTTTTTTGCTTGGTAATATGTGGTTTTCTGAGATGTTATTATGAATATCAAAGAACTTTTCTGGATTTCCTTTGTAGAACTCTTAAATTTAGAAATAACAATAGAAAATTGGGGAAAAAAATAAAATCCCAGGTTAAACTAGTTATTAGTTTACTTCCTCAAACCTGTAATTTACACATTTATAGAAGGAAAGCTAAGGAAGATCAACAGCTGCTAACAGTGCTAAGAAAATAATGAATAAAACCCAAGACATCTCATCTGGAATCTTTATTTAAAGACAGTGGTTGAAATGTTTGCCTAATTTATGGAAAATAAAGTTAGTTCCTGAAGTGATGGACAATTGCAGGTTGTAATTTATTGTGACTGATTTTGAATGTTTTAATAGTGTTCATATTCTACAGCACTAATGTAGGTTAGAGATTGTGTCCTACATAGAGATAAAATTCCTGAAGAAGATAGAGAGTCCAAGGGTCTGGATAGTCCATCCCAGAGGGTGGATACAGGAAATTGTAATTTGTTATTCCACCCCATAATCCTGCAATCCCTATATAAACTGACCTCACTGTCCAGTCTCTCTCTCTTTCTCCCTCTTTTCTGCTGCAAGGGCATGCAGCACCTGCCATCTCTTTGGTTTGTGGGGGAGTGCATCCTTCTTGGCAAAGCCTGTCTTGGCAGGGGGAGAAGTTTGGCCTGTTCTGGACTTACTGAGGCCTAGTGTTGGAGGAAAAGTCTTGGTCTGGTTGTGGCCTAGCTGGAGAGATAGGCCTGAACTGATTGTGATTGTGCCTTTTTACCTTTTGTGTTTGATTTACTTTTGCAAACAGAATTTATATTTCGCCTCCAGTTCCAGGAGAGTGTTTTTATTTTACTCCTTTGAGGTGAAACACTTTCTGTCTGGATCTGTTTTCCAGCTCAAACCAAAAGAGCTAAGGATTTAGAGAACTACCTGTAAAAAAAAAAAAATAAGGAAGTTTAAAGCAAGATGAATTGTGAGACTGAGACAAGGGTATTAATTTGGGCATGAAATATTCACTCTAATGTATGTAATTTCATTAATGTATGCATTTGTTTTCCTTAATATACTCTTGTCCTTTTAGCAGTAAGAGAGAAAATCTATTTAATGTGATCAAGTTTGAAGAGAGATTTCAGAAAAATTAAAACATTGGTCTGCTACTAGCATAGAGTAGAACAAGAAATAAGACCTGGGAAAAAAATGAAGATTTGTATATCATGTTGAAGAACGAAAAATAAAAGGTTTGCAGGTAATCAGAAATGAAAGGCAAGGCTGAATGGTGTTAAGAAAACTCGTGTCTCTGTATTCAATGTTTTAATGAATACATTGTTAATTATTCGGTTGCTCTTGAGAAATTTGTTGCTTATGTCATTAACAAATGAATTCCTGGTGGTGTCCATAGCTTTAATTTTCATCATAAATGTCAGAGCATCACTGCTGAAAACATTTTTTGTAATATTGCGACTAGTCAACTTGAGTTCACTTTATTATGCAGATGGAAAAATAGCTAATTACTAATTTCATTGTCTTAAAACTTATCATGGTATGGTTTGGCAAATAAATCAGAGAAAAGTGGTAGTGAAATTCTCAGTGATAAACTTCTAGATGATTATCAGCCTCTAAGCAAAATCTACTCTTCATTACTTGATTCTATTAAAAGCCTGTTTTGGGTGATCTTTGCAACAAGGCTACCAGATTGTCCCTAAAAGTACCTTGTCTCTGTTGTGCCTGGTTTTGCTGCAATAATAAAGCTATTGATATGAACATTCTCAAAGTACTCACCTTCTTCCCTCAGATCCCTTTTCAAGTGCACTGAAATGGTCTTGTTCAATTAAGCTGCAGTAAGAAGTTGCATTTTAGAGTTTTTCTCTTAAATATTCAGAAGTGTACTTCTCATAATTAAAGCATAAACCAAGTCAGTAAGTGTTGCAGATATACAGCTCCATAAATTTAAGCCTCAGTTTTATGTAGATAATGACAGAAAAGGTCACTTTCCCCTTCATCTTAGGAAAGAATTAAATATAATTTCAGGAAATTCAACATGAAAGGAAAAATACCTCTGTTAAGTTTAGTAACAACTTCAGTATATTCTTTTCAATAGCAACACTGGCCATGGCAGAACTGTAAAGAGATGTGAATGTCTTGCAACCACAGGACAGACAGTTTCTTATTTTATTGGGACTGGTTTATTTTGTGTGATCTCAATTTTGAGAGTCTGAGTTAGATGTATAACTTTCATATTCAGCAAAGGTGTTTCTCTTCTAAGTTGTCTAGGAATTTGGTGAAGGACCTGAAGTGATCATACATGAAGAGCACTCATCTGACCTGAAGAAGGATGAAGCTTATCTGGTTTATTTCCAGCCAGCAACTGATCTTGAGTTTCAGAGGTGACACAGATGTGTACTAACAGGAACTTATTATTTTATACATTAACTCAGTATGTTTTGAGTTTTTGATCCCACGTCTCACAGAAAATCTTCCAGTACCTTCTGGTAAAAATCTGCATGCTCTTCATATGTTCATTATTTTTTACCCTTTCCTCCTTTGTTTAAAGCATTATATTTCACAAGCAAGTGAACAATTGATAAGAATGAAAGGGTTGCATTCTGGTATGAGTAGTTAGTATTTATTTCTGCATCTTACATTACAGAAAAAAATTATATGAATGTTAATTATACAGTTGAATGACAGGTTAGAGCTTACTAGTTGTGAATATTGTTGGTAGAGTGTCACCGAGCGTAAAAATTCCACCTGATATTGAGAAATGAGATATGTTTCTCTGTAAGTGTTTATGGACATTTAAAATAAATCTCTTCTTTCCTCTCTAGACATGTTAATGCAAAATGCATTTGCACTAATAGAGTCTCTCCCTGCCCACGTGGCACCACAAGGACAAATATTTTATAGCATCTGAATTAGTACAATAAAGATCTTCCTCTCCTGAAAAAAGAAAAAAAAATGATGCTTATATTAAGTAAAAAAACACATATAAAGGGACATAATATAAGAATGTATAAATTTAAATCTGTTTCTCTGGGAAATGCCAAACCTAGAGCCATAATGTTCATGTACCCTTACAGACCTTAACAGTTATGGAATCTTGGAGAATATGATTGGAAAGGCATGTGGAAGCAAGGGGGTTTGTGTGGTCCCAGAAGAACGAAGTTAAATTCAAATACTAATTATTTGCTAGAAGCAGATATCCATAAAGAACACCGGTTGGAAGGGACCTTGAGAGGTCGTTTCGTATAACCTCCCACTCAGCTCAAGGCCAGCTGAGATCTGACTATTCAGGGCTCTACCCTAACTGACAATAAAACCCAGAAAGAACTTCATGAACCCACAGGGCTTCATGGAGTGTATTTTTCTACTTCAGCTTGAAAATATTTTCAATACCAGCCTATGATGTTTTGTTTGTTGTCTGGTCCAAAAGCATAAAGTTTGAGTCACATTTAACCTCAAGGTGTCTTTAATGCTACTAAATTTGAAGATTCTTAAAATCAATTCTAATGAAAAGCCACCACATCTGTTTACAGAGATCTGCTGTTGCATGGCACCTGGAAAAGCAGAACTCAGTGTTATCTGGGATATCATCTCAAAATCAGAAGTGAGTTATCCTCTGTCTGCAGCTTTTTTTGCATTGATCTTAATTTGGTAAAAATAAATTAACAACTTGAGTTAGAAAGTTAAGAGTAGCAACAATGAAAAGGAACAGTAGAATAAGATACTGGTTAATGAATTTGAAAGAAACAGAACTGTAGTAGTTTTGCCTCCTGCAAATATTGCCTAAATAGCAAATATTCCCTAAATCCATAGCTGTGGGAGGCAAAAATTCCATATGGGATAATTATTCTCTCCTTGGAGGTAGACCTCCTGTGAGTCAGAAATCCTGCCCAAAATAATTTCTTTGAATAAAAGAAAAAAAAAAAAAAGTAAGAAACAGGGAAAGTCCTATGGTCAACAAATTTATATTGCATTTCCTTTCCCCACTGAGGACAGTGTTGAAAGTCAATCTAAAGAATCTCAGCCTCTTTCGAAGAATGTAGGGAGTCTGAGGTTGAACTTGGATCTGAATTACTATGTGATGTTTTGTTGTCTGATAATTCAGCCAAATCATCCTAATGATACAGAGTAATTTCTTTTTCACACCCTGCATCCATCTTCACCAAGTTACCTTTAGCATGATCAGAAAGCTGAAAGTCATTCTGGTACTTACAGCAAGTAATTTTACTCTTTTTTTTTCTTTTTTTTTTTCTCTGTGATACCATGGGCCTTTATTCTGCAAAAATCCATAGGGATTCCAATATTCATTCATGGTCATTCAACACCTTATAAAAATTTTGGCACTTCTAGAGAAATCATTCCTTGAGGGGAACACAAAGGCACAATAAAAATTACTGCAAAGGGGTTTAACTTTTCTTCAATTGAAGTTCCTGCCAGGTGACTACTGACACTCAATGCTGTCATTCCTTGACAGGAAGAAACTAAGCATCTAATTGAGACTCATAACTGCTAAATATTGACATCAAAGATGACACATCGGTCTGTGTGAGAAGAGTCAGTCTAAATTTGTATTTCACTCAAAATATAACTATTTTTAGCTTACATCTTTCTGAATAGCAATACGCAGGTTGATTGACTGAGAATTACAAAGGCGAGTGTATGTTGTAGTTACACTTCGTACTCTGTGTCCATGGAGCTCCTACTTAGTAAGGTATTCAAAAAGATTTGCTCATGTAAATAGCGATAATCCACCCGCAGTACTGGCACCTGCTCACACCATTTCTGCGGCACTTGCTCAAAGAAGATTTATATAGCATTGGAGTCAAAACCTGCTAAGCTTTAGGATAAATATGACACTTGCATTATCAGAGCATATATTACTATAATTCAGAATTTTTTCATTTTCAATGAGAGCTCTAAAGGTATTTGACCAAATTATGACATTACTTATATTAGAGTGTATCGATTATAATAATTATTAGTACATAGGCATGATGATATGCAACATGTGCTCTAAGAAAAACCCAGATATCAGCTGAAGATCTGTCACCCCAAACATGAAGTCAAGTACTTATTTCTCCTATTTCTAGCTTGCATAGTTACATCACTTCCAGAAATGTCTTTATATGACCTTTGGGTTTTTTTGTTTATTTGGTGGGGTTTGGTTGGTTCGTTTGTGTGGGGTTTTGGGTTTGTTTTTTTTTTTTTTTTTATATTTAGGACAATGAAAATAATTTAGTGTAGCAAAATATTGATTTAATTTCAAATGTCTGGTCAATCACCTAGAGACAAAGAGTCCTTTATGCAAACATCCAACAGTATGCAGCTTATGACCTCTGGAAAATCAAAATGTTTCCTTAATAATTAAATCAATTACTAGCTTTTAGGGACTGAGATATTATTTTGTTTTAGTACTCCATACTATTTTTCTGTAATTCCGTGTAAGGGATGATTAAATCTATATTTTTCCACACCTGCCTTTTTAACCTTATAACTAACTAAACTATTATAGACACAAGGCGGGGGGAAATGCAAGCCAAAAGCTTCTACAAGGTCAAGGATCAAGCAAGCAGAAGCAGTTTGTTAACAGCATTCTCAAAGGGAAGCAAGTCACTAAGAAATTATTTGTGCACCAGTGAATTAGAAACACATGGTTTCTATACATCTGTTTGTCAAAGACTCTAGAAACTGCCTCAGTTATGTTGATGCTGTAGCAGACATCAAAAAAGCAGTTAACAAATGTTAGCAACAGCTTTGTCATATTCATTCTTTTGATGCAGCTTTTCTCTCTGAAAATAATGAGCTGTTGCTGTGACCCTAAAATGCCAGAAAGCTGTAAACTCAGTGAATAAATGTCAACGTTATACCTTCAATCATGAATCAGAACCAGAATTTGTTTTCTTTAATGATCCACATGTACATGGGATCCACATGTACAATATGAGAAGCTGTAGTCCAGTCTTTTCTAGGAATAAGGGCAGACAAGCTACAATACACAAGGCTTTCTAGGTTGTAGGAGCTATTTCCAGTCAGAGAGAGATGCTCAATTTGTTTTTCTCAGTTGCACAGACCTTGGAAGCCCATACCTCATGCTATGTGCCTGTATAAATCCCAAATTTCTGGCATGAATAATGTATGCGTTGTCTGTTTTTAGCAAAGAGCAGTTTTTAACACTGACTGGAACAAAGGGTACACAGAATTTAGCTAACGGTTTTATTCATCTTCTGTGGGCCTTCTTGCAAAGGATGGTATTGCATAGTTTTATCTCATGCACTGCTGTGCTTTTGACATGTCTTTACTACACTTAGAAAGAATTTTTACACCATGAGGGTGGTGAGACACTGAAACAGGTTGCCCGGAGAGGTGGTAGAAGCCCCATCCCTGGAGGTTTTTAAAGTCAGGCTGGATGTGGCTCTGAGCAACCTGATCTAGTGTGAGGTGTCCCTGCCCATGGCAGGGAGGTTGGAACTAGATGATCCTTGAGATCCCTTCCAACCCTAACAATTCTATGATTCTATGATACTATCTGAAAGTATGACCAAGGCTTTACCTGCATTGTTAGCACGTTGTTGCAGCTGTGGTCTTTTAAATCGCTATAGGGATGTTTGAATAGATGAAGATATGTGTGTTTGGATACATATACACATATGCAATAGACAATGCTCTTTTTAAGGGGTGAGAAAAGAGAGAAGCATACTGTCTTTTACTAATAGCTCATTGCTATACTGATACAGAATGATCAGCATAATAACTTGAAAAACTATTCACTGTTTCTGCTTCTTTTGGCTTTCTATGTTACCTCCTTTTCTTGAATTATAGGTAACCATTCCCACCATCTCATCTGTGATATTTTAGGATATGACATTAAAAATGTTTGTATGATCCTTCCTTATAAACAAATATTATCAAGCTTATGCTAATTAGATTATGTTAGAGTAACACTGAGTGGTTTTCCCTCAATGTTTCAATATTGCTCTGTAATTAATTTAAATGGTGCTTTATGACAATCTATGATTTCAAAAATGTGATGTTAAAAAGAAGGAAATTACTCGTGCAGCAGATTGTGCAAATTCCTTCTAGCTTTAATTCTACAATCCAAAGATGACTATGCACAACTTTTCCCAAAGTAGTTATTTACTCAGAGACTTTCATCCCCTAAACAGGAGAAATATTGGCAAGAACAGGTCCTTTTCTGAAATCATAGAATCATAGAATAGAACCAGTCAGGGTTGGAAGGGACCACAAGCATCATCTAGTTCCAACCCCCTGCCATGGGCAGGGACATCTCACACTAGATCAGGCTGGCAAGAGCCTCATCCAGCCTGGCCTTAAACACCTCCAGGGATGGGGCCTCAACCACCTCCCTGGACAACCCATTCCAGGCTCTCACCACTCTCATGGTCAAGAACTTCTTCCTCACGTCCAGCCTGAATCTTTCCACTTCCAGCTTTATTCCATTCCCCCTAGTCCTATCACTACCTGAGATCCTAAAAAGTTCCTCCCCAGCTTTCTTGTAGGCCCCCTTCAGATACTGGAAGGCCACAATGAGGTCACCTTGGAGCCTTCTCTTCTCCAGACTGAACAGTCCCAACTCTTTCAGTCTCTCCTCATAGGAGAGGTGCTCCAGCCCTCTGATCATCCTCATGGCCCTTCTCTGGACACGTTCCAGCATATCCATATCCCTCTTGTAACAGGGGCTCCAGAAGTGGATTCAGTACTCCAGGTGAGGTCTCATCAGAGCAGACTAGAGGGGGAGAATCACCTCCCTTGACCTGCTGGCCACACTTCTCCTGATGCAGCCCAGGATCTGGTTGGCTTTCTGGGCTGCAAGGGCACATTGACAGCTCACGTTGAGCTTCTCGTCCACCGGCACCCCCAAGTCCCTCTCCTCAGGGCTGCTCTCCAGCCAGTCACTGCCCAGCCTGGATTTGTGCTTGGGTTTGCCTCAACCCAGATGCAGGACCCTGCACTTGGTCTTGTTGAACCTCCTGAGGTTGGCTTGTGCCCACCTCTCCAGCCTGTCAAGGTCCCTCTGGATGCCATCCCTTCCCTCCAGCGTGTCTGCTGCATCACACAGCTTGGTGTCATCAGCAAACTTGCTGAGGGTGCATTCAATGCCACTGTCCATGTCACAGACAAAGATACTGAACAAGACTGGTTCCAGGACTGACCCCTGAAGGACTCCACTTGTCATTGGCCTCCACTGGGACATGGAGCCATTGACAGCCACTCTTTGGGTTCGGCCATCAAGCCAGTTCTTTATCCATCTAGTGGTCCATCCATCAAATCCATGTGTCACCAGTTTGGAGACCAGGATGTGGTGTGGGACAGTGTCGAAGGCTTTGCTCAGGTCCAGGTAAATGACATCAGTTGCTTGCCCCTCATCTATTAATGTCGTCACCTGTTCATAGAAGGCCACCAGGTTTGTCAGGCAGGATTTGCCCTTGGTGAAGCCATGCTGAATGTACCTAATCACCTCTTCACTATTCTTCTGTCTCAGTAGCACCTCCAGGAGAATCTGATCCATGAAATCAGCCAGCACTTTGTTATTTTCCTTCAAAAACGCATGCCTTTTTTTTTTTTTTTTTTTACTTTTCACTTTTCTTGTGTTTTCTTCTGAACAAGTATTGAACTCAGTGTCTAGAAGGCAAATTCCTTTTGGTCATATATAAATGTGAGTGAATATAAGTGCAATCTGAGAACGAGTGTGCCAAATTCAACTCTTTAATAAATGAGAGGTTTCTAGATCTCACTGTACTAAACACATTGCTCCATGCAAACAGGAAGCTTTTGCAATGTGATGTGCATACGGAGCTTTCCTCAACAGATTTCCTTAAGCATGTTTTGTACTCATAGAGTCCAACATGTTGCTTCTTCTCCAGCTGGCATGGAACAAGACTTACCGGGAACTGGGTGTTCAGGAGAGGGATGATATGTGGTGGGTACAATGCAAACCTAGGTAACTGTGTTCAGAATGGCTGATGAATTCAGACATAGGAATGTGGAAACACTTGGTTTTGGAGAGAATACATCAATCTTATCATTCTCAAATGAACATCCTTTTACCACTGATATCACTAAATGATCATTTGATAGTGGCATACTCCACAAATAGGGATAAATAACTGTCAGATATTTGCTTGAAGGACGTTCTGTAAACATGTTGGGCCAACAAGTCCATCTGTTCACACATTTCAAGTAGCTAACTAACCTGCTTGGAACACTACAGCCCAAAACTCCTTTGGTTCAAAGACAGCATTAGTGAACCTGATCACAGAATCACAGAATCACAGAATTACCCAGGTTGGAAAAGACTTCAAGATCATCTAATGCAGTAATTGTAATCTAGTGAAGTAATTGGAACTGAGTCACAACTTCTTCTAGCTCCTAGATTGCCCATTCTGAATTGGATGTTCAAAGGTAAAGGTTCTTCACCACACTATGCAACAGATGCTACTTGATCTGAGTGGATGGCTCTGATAACACAGCAAGCTCGAACGGGAAATCTTGAAAGACCTGGTTTGGTGGAGGTGATCACAAATTGTTCAGAATGCACAAGCTGTGCAAAACCTCCAGAGGAGAGAGTAACTCCTACTGAGGAGGCTCCTGCTTACAGTGATCTTTCTGATGTTGAAAAGAAATATGCTCTGTTCACAGACGGTTCCTGTTGTCTGGTTGGAAACAAGCGGAGATGGAAATCTGCAGTGTGGAGTCCAACATGCAGAGGCAAAAGACAGAGAAGGACAATCCAGTCAATTTGTAGAGGTAAAAGCTGTCCAGCTAGCTCTTGACATAGCTGAACATGAGAGATGGCCAAATCTCTACTCTGATTCGTGGATGGATGCCAATACTCTTTGGGGTTGGCTAAAGGACTGGAAAAAGAATGGATGGTAGAGAAAAGGAAAGCCTGCCTGGGCTGCAGATCTGTGGCAAGACGTTGCTGCTTGCATTGACAGAATTTCAGTGAAAGGGAGAGACATTGATGCTCACTTACCAAAGAGCAAAGCTACTGAAGAATAACACCGCAATAAAAAGGCGTATCTAGCTGCAAGTGTTTCCAAGGGGGCATGAACTCTGATCTTGATCTTGCCTGGAAGCACTGAGGTGAACTGTTCTTAGCTCTGTGGGCCCATGACTCATCAGGACATCAAGGCAGAGATGCAACCTGCCAATGGGCTCGTGACAGATCCATTGACATTTCCATGGATGCTATCATGCAAGTCATCCATGACTGTGACATTTGTGCTGCTATTAAGCAGGCAAAGCAAATCAAGCCCTTGTGGTGCGGTGACCAATGGTCCAAGTACAAGTATGGTGAAGCCTGGCAGATTGGGTACATCACTCTACCTTGTTCTCCATCTGGTAAGCAGTATGTGCTGACTATGGTAGAGGCAAGCAGTGGATGGTTGGAAACATACTCGGTTCCTCGTGCAACTGCACATAACACAATTCTTTGTCTGGAAAGACAAATCCTGTGGAGACAGAACTCCGGAGAGGATTGAATCAGACAACGGAACTTGTTTCAAGAACAATCTTGTAAAAAACTGGGCAAAGAGCACAGCATCGAGTGGATATTCCACATTCCCTACTGTGCACCAGCTGCAGGAAAGATCAGACGTTACAACAGTTTGCTGAAAACCGCTCTCAAAGCCATGGGGCATCGATCTTTGAAAAACTGGGAGAAACATTTAGCACAAGCAACCTGGTTGGAGAATAGTAGAGGTTCAGTGAATTGAGCTGGACTTGCTCAGTCAGGCCTGTTACAAAAGGAAGAAGGTGATAGAGTTCCTGTTATCAGAGAAAAGAATCTGTTAGGCAAAACTGTTTGGGTATTTCCTCCTTCAGGAGAGGCCAAACTTGTTCGAGAGGTGGTTTCTGATGAAGGTCCTGGGCACACCTATTGGATGATGTGAGAGAATGGTGAAATTCAGTGTATTCCACAAAGAAATCTAACTTTGGCTGAGACAGTCTGAATTCAGAGTGTTGTATAGATAGGACATCATGCCGAAAAGGAGAATCCATGAGAAATCTAGAGTGCACAAACCCTAAGAATCCTGAAATCCTTCAGTCACCCAAGTGTCCCTGTTCCTTTCTTTGCTCCACCTGCAAAAAACCAAACTGTTTTTTTGTTTTTCCTGTGATTTGAGCTTTTGGATCATCTACATCTGAGATAGCTGGAATGGACTATGAACTTTATTCACTCGTTGTAGATACTGTTTTAGATTAGATGGATAGTAGTAGCAGTCACTGGAATTGTTTAGAAGGGGTGTATTTTGGTCGAATTAAGGCTGTGCCTTTAATTTTTTCTCACAGATTTCAAGTAGAAAGGTGAAATAATGTAAATAAATGACAATTGGATTTAAGAAAGCAAAATAATGATTATTCTAAACACTTCCATTGAAGAGATAGAAATGTTTAAGAGTCAGTACTCAAAACAAGGTATGGGCAGTGCCTCTGTCTGTTCTGCTTTTCTCTTCTGCAGATAACATACAGGCATACTGACCTTGACAAGCTAAGTTTATCAAACCTCTCTGCTTCTTGGCTTTCTTCCTTCTGCCAGGGGGGTCTGAGGAAGGCAGGTGGAGAAGAAGCAAAGGCCCCTCTGGGACCAGGGGGTTTTGTTGTGTTTTTCTGTTAATTGTACATATTTGTAAATGTTGTGAATACTGTATATTTGTACATATTCATTGCATTTCATCATAGATTGTAGTTCTGCTTGTAAGTACAGCTTCAGCTGCTTCCAAACTGAGTTAGCCTGGCTATTATCAGTGTGGGAGGGGAATTTCAGCCCACCACACCACAACAGTTATGGACAGGACAAGAAATTATTTTCCCATCCTGTAAAAATGCAGTCTTTGGAGGGAAAAAAAGAAAATCCAAACCAACAAAAATATGGTTCCATTTAACACTTAATGTGAGACACTACTATTATAAGGATTTTTTCAAATTTTTGTGGTACTTTGTTTAGTTTTGTTTTTTCTTTTGGGATGTTTTGTTTTGGTTTTTTTTTATGTTGGTTGTTTGGTTTTGGTGGGGTTTTTTGTTTGGTTAGTTTTTAGTAGAGGAAAAGATATAGCAATAGGGTTTATTAGCATTGCATGACTGTGCTCAGGGAGATACTCATATCGCGCTAATGTGTTTTCATGGAACTCCACTGCTCAGTATAAACTTACTGGTAGAGTTGCTTCATGTTTCCTTTAATTTCTTTTTTTTCATAAAAGAGAAATCATTTGGTAACAGAAGATAACTTGTGCATGATGTGAAAGACACAGACTTAATCTAATCAGGTAGAGAAGTTAACTGACCTGATGTTCCCACAGATACCAAGGCAGCTTTTAAGCTGTTCTCTCATTACAAAATACAGTGGTAGCACACTAAATTTTTCTGCTGAAGTTGTATTATAAAAAATTTTCTGGCTTCATGTATAATAAATTGCAGTGGTGAAAGTTCAAGACAATGCTCCATTGACACTGAACACTTGCTCAAAGTAATGCACTGTGTGAACGTACTATTGGTAAACTAAATCCAATGAGAGATTTAGACCAGTGCAAAGACAATTCCTCATGTATTCTTATTCCTCATGCATTTATTTTTTTTCTTTTGAGTCGTTTTCCAGTGACAGAATATCCTATATTTTTGGCAATCCATTTGCCCTTGGGATTATCGTATTTTTTAAAGTACTTAAAATTTTTAGGAAACATAAGTTTGTATTGCAGACTTAGAGACTTCTATTAAGCATACTTAGGCAAAAGTTGATTGGAGGACTCAGGCAAGACTGAATGGAAGTTGAAAATATTCACTAAGTCTTACTGCTGTGAAGTCAGTTTGAATTACAGAAACAAAATTAAAGGTCAGAAATTAAACCTTACCCTTCAACATTTTAGCTCCACAACATTGGCTCTCATAAGCTAATTAGAAGCACTGAGGGATTCCAGAAGAGTGATGGAAGAGCCAGCACTTTGGCAAATTTAAACCCAGGTTGCACAATCCTCCAGAAAACGTGTTTGTAAGAAGCACAATTCATGGGCAGGAGATGAGTTGATTAAGCTTATGGAGGTTTTGTTTTACTCTTTCTCTGACTTTCATCTTTAAATTCTGTGAATTCAAGGTAGCTGTCAATTGTATTTTGAAGGGTTTCGTCTTTAAAAATGGCACTTGCTCTGACTGTTAATCCATAGTGTGTTATAATAGAGTGCAACCACTGACTAAGTGAATCCACTTTCCTCTTAACAGTCCTTCTAGGATAAAGAGAGACTCCACTCACTTAAAAGTAGTGTGAGACCTATGACTTATTTCTGGATCGTTTATATGTGAGTCTATAATCAGGATTTTCACAGAGACGGTGCTGACATTTATTTCTCACTGAAGGTAAAACAGGCAAAAGTGGCTAGGAGATGGGCATATTTCCAGCTTTTCCTTTCATAAACATTTAAGAGTGCCATCATTTTGAAGACCTTTCCACCTTGAAAAGTGTTAGGATAAGGTACTCAGTCCTCTTGTGTTTTTGTTGGGCTTTTTTTTTGTTGTGTTTTTTTTGGGGGGGGAGGGGGGTGGGGGGTGTTGTGTGGGTTTTGCTTGGGGTTTTTTTTTTGTTTGTTTTTTATTTAAAGATTAAAGGGTCTTTGGGGAAAAATAATAAAAAATGCTGTGATACTTTGTGGGCTGTCTTGACAGTGTTAATCAAACACAATTATATCTTTTAAACAACGTGCTTAGTTCAAAATTTCACGGTGATACAGAGGATGTCGTATCCACATTAACTCATAAGCATAATAAAAGTATCTAAATCTAAGCTCATTAAACCCTCTTTGTGAATTTCACCTGACTATGATATTAACACAGATGCCTCTCTTAATGTGGGATGAACATTCAAATGGAAGTGTGAAGTACTATAAAGGTGGTGGAGAAACTAACAAAAAGAGGCATACTACTGGACCTAGTACTGACAAACAGAGAGGGACTGGTGGAGGACATTAGGGTTGGGAGCAGCATTGGCAGTAGTGATCATGAGAACCCTGAGTTTTAAGGATAATGGGTAGCAGGCACAAAACTTTGGACTTCAGAAGGGCTAACTTTGTCATCTTCAAGAAACTGCTTAGAGAAATGCCTTTGGTTAGGGCATTGGAAGGTATGTAGGGCTCAAAATAGTTGTCTGACATTCAAGAACCAAGCTTAGGATCAGTATATCCCTAAGAGCAAGAAATCAGGCAAGGGAAGCAGGAGACCTACATGGCTTAGCAGGAACCTTCTGAAAAATTTCAAGTGAAAGAAGGAATCTTACGTTACATGGAAGAAGGAACTGACCACATGGGAAGACTGCAAGAATGTTGTCATAATATGCAATGCTGAAACAAGGAAAGCAAAGTCTCCTTGGAACTGAACCTGACTAGGCACACCAAGGTCAACAGTAAGAGTTTCTTCAAATATATTGGAGTCAAAAAGAAAACCAGATAAAATGTGGACTGGCTGTTCAATGAAATAGGAGAAAAGGTGACAGAGGATGCAGAGAAAGCAGAGTTACTGAATATCATCTTTACTTCAGTCTTTACTGCTCAGGTCAACCTTTGGGAGTCCCTGACTTTGAGAAAACAGGAAAAGCCTGGAGGAAGGAAGACTTTCTCTTCATTGAGGAGGATCAGTTAGAGATCAATTAAATGAAGTGGTTATCCACAAATCCCTGGATCCTAATGTGATGTACTCTTCAGTGATGAGAGAGCTGGCAGAAGTCATTGGTGGGGCACTCTCCATCATGTTTGAAAGGTCCTGGAGAAAATGCAAGATGCCTGAGGACTGGAGGAACATCAGTGTTACTCCAGTCTTCAAAAGGGGCAGAAGGAAGATGCAGGAAACTGTAGGCCATTCAGCCTCACTTCCATCCCTGCAAAGATGATGGAACAGCTTTTCTGGACATCATCTCAAAGCATGTGGAAGATGAACGCACCAAGTGCACTGTCAGCAAGCTTGCTGATGACACCAAATTGGGTGGAGTGGCTGGCAGACCAGAGGGTTGTGCTGCCATTCAGTGAGACTTGGACAGGTTGGAGAGTCGGGCAGGGAGAAACGTAATGAAGTCCATCAAGGGCAAGTGTAGGCTCTTGCACCTGGGAAAGAGGAACCCCATGTACCAGTATAGTCTGGGGACTGACCTGTTGGGGAGCAGGAGAGTGAAGGTGAAAAGGACCTGGGGGTCCTAGTAAATGGAAGGTTGCCCATGAGCCAGCAATGTGCTCTTGTGACCAAGAAAGCCAATGTCATTCTGAGGTGTATAAGAAGGGATGTAGTCAGTAGGTCGAGAGAGGTTCTCCTCCCTTTCTACTCTGACCTGGTGAGACCACATCTGGAATATTGTGTCCAGTTCTGGGCCCCTCATTTCAAGAAGGACAGGGAACTGCTTGAGAGAGTCCAGCGCAGAGCCACAAAAATGATTAAGGGAGTGGAACATCTTCCTTACATGGAGAGACTGAGGGAGCTGGGGCTCTTTAGCTTGGAGAAGAGGAGACTGAACGCTCACTTCATTAATGTTTATAAATATGTAAAGGGTGAGTGCTGAGAGGATGGAGCCAGGCTCTTCTCAGTGAAGCCCAATGACAGGACAAGGGGCAATGGGTGGAAGTTAAGGCATAGGCAGTTCCAGGAAACATGAGGAGGAATTATTTCACTGTGAGGATGACAAAACACTGGTACAGGCTGCCCAGGGAGGTTGTGGGGTCTCCCTTTCTGGAGGTATTAAAGATCCACCTGGATGCATTCCTGTGTGATCTGGTATAGGCGATCCTGCTCTGGCAGGGGGAAGGACTAGATGATCTCTTGAGGTCCTTTCCAGCCCCTAACCTTCTGTGATTCTGTGAAAAGAAGGTTATCAGAAGTAGTCAGAATAGATTTACCAAGGGGAAGTCACGTCTGACTAATGTGATAGCCTTCTATAACAGCATGAGTGGATAGATAGGATGGACAATATAGAAACCAGGATGTTTCTAAAGCGAGACAGTGTTGAATGCTTTGCACAAGGCCAGGAAGATGATGCCAGTTGCTCTTTCCTTATCCAGCTATGCTGTGACCACATCATAAAAAGCCATCAAATTTGTCAGGCAAGATTTGCTGTTGGTAAAGCCATGTTGGTTGCCATCAACCACCTCCTCGTTTTTCATATGCCCTAACAGAGTCTTCAGAAAGATCTGCTCCTTTGTCTTGACTGGCACTGACATGTGACTGACTGGCCTGTAGTTCCCTGGGTCTTCCTTATCTCATTTTTTGAAAATGGAGGTTATGTTTCCCCTTTGTCAGTCAGTGGGTACTTCACCAGACAGCCACTACTTTTCAAATATGATGGGAAGTGGCTTTGCAACTTCATCTGCTAGTCCTCTCAGGACACACAGATGAATCTCATCAGATCCCATGGACCTGTGTGCTTTCATGTTCATTAAATGGTCTTGAATTTGGTCTTCAAGATTTTCATTCTCCCAATGATTTTGGTGGATTTTCATTCTCCCAATACCTCTTGCCTTCTGTAACTTGGATGAGGTAGTTAGAGCCATTACCATTGAAGACCAACACAAAAAAGAGTCATTAACTACCTGAACCTTCTGCATATCCTGTGTGACCAGGTCCCCCATTTCCTTCTGGAGAAGTACAGCATTTTTTGTGTTCTTTGTCTTGTCATTGACATACTTAGAAAAATTTTCCTTTAACCCTGGAAGTCTGTAGCCAGATTTAATTCTGTTTGGGCTTAGTTTTCCTATCCTGGTACTTGGCTGCTTGGACAACTTCTTTGTATTCCTTTGAGTTACCTGTCTTGTTTCTCTCTGAAGGTTTTCATTTTCCAACTAGTAGCATCCAGGAGCTTCCTTGTCATTCATGCAGGCATTCGGACAGTCCTGCTCATCTTTGTGTTTCTGGGTTCAGAGGAAGTGATCCTTGAATACTAACCAGCTTTCTGGGGCCCCTCTCCCCACCAGGGCTGATATCATCCCAAGCAGGTCCTTGAGGAGATTGAAGTCTACTCTCCTGAAGTCCAGGGTAGTGAGCTTCTGCTGCACCCTTATTTTTGTCCTAAGGATCACAAATCCAGCCATTTAATGGTTACAGAAGCCAAGGTTGTATATTATATTGTATGAATTTCTATTTGACCTTGCATGAAAATTTTTTATATACAAAGCCTGGGGTATTTTTTGTTGTTATTTTTTGTTGTTTGCTTGTTTGCTTTTTAGCAGAGCTTTATTTGGTTTCACATAATAATTTCAGTATCTCTTTAAATAAAACAGATCTGTGGTGTATTATAATATAAAATTTCTGAATGAAGATAATTTTAATATGTTTAGGTTTTATTTTCCTTAATCAGGAGAAATCTGAGTGTGATTTTATGTAAGATATCAAAAAATTCCTTACCTTTGAGTCTTCACACTCCCTTTTTTCCCTTGAAATATGACCTTGGAAAGGTTTTAGCTTTCTCCCAAACTAAGGTTTTGAAGTTCAGTTACAGTTTGCCAAATACAAAACTTTCATCTAAAGAATTAAAACGCCACGAATGTTTCAGTCAAACTTTCTGGCTTAGGATTTTCTCTGTATTACCTCCATTGACTCTGAAGTACTTTTATCTCTATCTATGGACCAGTTTTAATCTTAATTACTGAATTATTTATATTATTATTATTTTATAATATAGAGCAGCTTAGATATTTTCATGGCCTAAAAATACCCACCTTAAAGATTATTTTGAAATTAGGATAATGAGCTGTTTCTTAAGCAAAGTGAGTTTTGAATCTCGTTGAATTTAGGGTTTGAAACATTCTGCTGAGAACAAATCTCTGGAATCCTGTGAGACACTGGTAGGACACTAGCGTGATACAGCACAAAATATCACAAGTGTCACAGTGGCCAAATTCTGAGAAGCTGGAGTATTACAGGAGGAAAGTTCTAATAAAGAAGTCACAAAAGAGAGGAGAAGAAATACATGCACAAGGGATCTTTAAAAGAGTTACATTTAGATAAACAGGAATCCAGGAAGCTGACTTCCAGGAAAGGCAAAGATACTGTGAATTGTCTGATCCTTGTAACTCTTGTTGAGAACTTTTAAGTGTGCCTCAACCATTGTATATGTCTTAATATATACTAAGATCTAACATCAAAGAGGTTTGAATCTGTCCCCAGGATTAGCAAGTAAAAAAAATTATGTGAAAGATAATGAAAGTTAGTTCACAATCTTTAAGGCAAAGGAGGGAAAGAAAGCGAAAAGAAAAAGTGATGAAGACAGTCTATAGTGACACTCCAGAATTTAGAAATAGTATATAAGAATGATTAAAAAAATACAATTAAAATTACATATTTGATGGTTATGATATATTCCTACTTTTTTTTTTTGTTTCTCTGGAATAAAGGTAAAATCTCTTATTTGTAAGATGATATCCCACATTTCTGATTATTTTTTATTTTTTATTAACATTATTTGTTAATAAATATTAACAAATATTTATTGTTAATATTATTAACAATATTAATATTAATATTAACATTATTAACATTTATTTGTTAGAGGCTAACAAACCCAGCTGTCCAACAAGGAGGGGCACATCACCGTGATCCCAAGCCCAACCAGTATTAAGACTGAGGCACAGGTGTTTGGTCACAAATATTAGACAGATATGCAGAACGCTGAAACAAGCACAAATGGTAACAGCAGCCTCATTCTCTTCCTCTCTCTGGATGAGCAAGGCAGAAGCCCACTGGTGAAAACCTATGTATATATATGTGCAGACCCCATCAGCAGTGGGGTTTAAACACTTGGTGCATCAAGGTGCTGTTGCTGGATCCCAACATCCTCTATTGCTGGCACCTGGGCATAAGAGCTCCTGAGGCCACAGCCTTGCTCCAGCTGCAAGTATAGACTGTGTCATTCACATGCATATGTGCATGCATACACACGTGCATGTTTATGCACCCATGCACACACACACAACAGTCTCCCTAGGCTGACTGGGACACCCCTAGTCCACTATTACCCAATCATTCATGGTCTCACTCTTGTAAAGCTGCTCAAACCCTTCCTCCCAGGCTACTTTACCTACTCACCAGCTGCTGCAGTTATGTCTCCGATTTGTCGTGGTTGTCCATCCCCAACGATGCCCTTTCCCTGCAATTACTTCCCAAAAAATACTGTAAGAAGTCTTTTACAGTACCAAGAGGCTTTTGCCCTGCTTCAAGTAATGTCTCCGGCCTCCAGGCAGTGACTCTTCTCAGTCCCAGAGCTGACCTGGAAAGACTCTTCCTGCTGACTCACTATGATATTCAAAGGCTGATGGCTCCTATGATAAGTCTAGTAGGAGCAAGGACTGGGTATTATTCAGGGGCCTCTACCTATTACTGCTTCTCTGTATTACTTCACAGGTAATTGAAGACCATTTTTTTGTTTTATAATGGGACAATTTTCATATTCAGCTATGCGACATTTTCATCAGGATTAAAAGAAAAATAACAACTCACTATGTCAGTTCATCCTACCTTCCAGTGCAAAGCCTACTTCAAATACAGGGAACATTTCTCAAACAAATAAAAAATGGCTCTCATACAAATTAGACCTGCCAAAATATGGTTTTTAATTTCTGAGCTTTTGTTGAGAGTATATTAATAATTATGAGGTAAAAGAATATTTAAATATTTACTCTGAAGGTATTGTTGTCTGTCATGAGACTTTGACAACTGTGATACAAATAAATGGACTATGAATGATTCTTGTGAATTTATGAGGGAGAAATTGTAGAAATTATTTCTTTCTACAGAAAAGGATATTTGGGCTTCACTGCTCAGAAAACAGCGAACAAAGTATTGTGATGTGTTCGTTTGTTGTATTACAACATTGGTCAGTAAGATGTGCGTAAATTTATAGAAAATATTTTTAATAGAATTTTGTGAGTCTGGACTGTAGTTTGGTAAAATATTTTGAGACCAGATCTTTTTGTATAGGAACACTCTTAGTTCTGAACTAATGGGAGAATAATGATATTGCCAATATGAAGATGGTGTAACTGACTCAAAATTTGTTCAGTGAAACGCAAGTAACCTCACAAAACTTCATGCGGTTAGATAATTTGGATTCTAAAAGAGCATGTTTGAGGAACACATTTCTTCCTCAGGTAATAGCTTAGAAAAATTTTGGACATACATTCTAGCAGGTCAGGAAACTTTATCAGTTTCAGCTTGAAGCAGATCGGTGATAACCTTAGAGTAATTGACTGGAAATTAATTTGGCAATATTATCAAGGACCGAGAAATTTATTATTGATTTAGCTGACATGATTAATTTGATCTGCAGCAGCCAAATGTGTAACATTGTCTGAAATATTTCTGAATCTTGGTTTTCTCCACTGATTTCACCAAACTGTCTGTAAATGGGACTTAGATTTCAGTATGACTAAACTAATAAAGTACAAATTGATTCAGATATCATTTGTAAAACTTCTTTAAACCCCTAAATAGCAATTAATGGTGATTAAAAAAAAATATGATCTCACAGGCGTCATTAAGCTTTATCAAGTGTTGCAAACTTTAAAAAGTTCTGATGAAATCAGATTTTGCAGATGTCAGAGCTTCTCTAGATGTAAGGTAGATGATTTATCTTATGAAGTTGGTCTGAAAATCTTAAAAGTATTACTTTTTTAAAAAATAAATCCCTATATGGATCAGCTTGTTTTGTAACATAATCATCATAATAAACT
The DNA here is from genome assembly GCF_027791375.1 of Indicator indicator. Classification (NCBI taxonomy): domain Eukaryota; kingdom Metazoa; phylum Chordata; class Aves; order Piciformes; family Indicatoridae; genus Indicator; species Indicator indicator. The sequence goes on along the minus strand of NC_072053.1, from coordinate 47,171,183 downwards.
TGCATTATTTATGTTTATTAATACTCAGAATGCGCTCTTCAGAGTCAGTTTTCACCTGACTTGTAATTGCAAAAAGTCTCCTTCTCTGGGGACTTTCAAGACACATCTGGATTTATTCCTGTGCAACCTGTGATAGATTCTATGGTCCTGCTCTGGCAGGGGGGTTGCACTCGATGATCTTCTGAGGTCCCTTCCAACCCATAACATCCTCTGAGCCTGTGAAGAATGAAATAAAATGATTATAATTTAGCTGTGATCATGACTAGGACAGTTTCATAAGGATTAAAAGATCTTCATAGTATAAATGATAGAATTGAAGTTGAATATGAAGCTTTTTATTATGAACTCCTAAGTTTTACAGGTTTATCAGTGTAACTATTGCATTTTACCTACATAAATTTCTTAATGAGAAGTCATCTCCAAGCAAGATACTAACCAAATGATGAATTGCTGTCTACAAGTCACAGCTACAATTACTATTTAATTAGAATACTAAAAAAATCATATCCTTTGTTTCTTATTTTACTTTTTAACCACCATGTGAGATGTTACAAAAAGGTCATTAACCTTTGTTCAAAGAGTTTAAGGCAGTTCAGTGATCTTTTGATCAGAGAATCTTGAAATAAATTATCTTTTGTACTTGCATCCTAGCCTTTGTTATTCTCATTTATTAAAGGCTGTTGACTATAAGGGAAGAAGATTGAAAAAACCCAAACCAACAAGCCTACATTTTTATCATAGGTCAATGACAATTAATCAATCAGGCAGTTTACAAAAAGTGTATCAGTTTCTGCCATGTTGTCTAACATGGGGCCTCCAAATTGGAGAAATTAAGGCAATCTAAGGCACACACTACATAAAAAACATCTTAAATAGAACAAATTTAGGATCAAAAGGCTGCAGCACAGGTATCAGTATTAATATCATCTATGTCTATACCTATACAAGGATTTTTTTTGGGGGGGGGTTGTGGTTTTTTTTTTTTAATGAGTCCAAATTTTATTGTAATGATCTAGTATATTTCACACCTTATTGAAAATGCCTTCAGTATGTTTATATGCTGGGTCGAAGTTTTACATTTTGAAAATTAACATTTAAAACTTTATTTCAGCAAGACTCTTAGGCAATATTTTAGGATAATTTTCATTTTAAATTTATGTCATTTTTATCCCATTTTATATAAGTGTAGTCCATGCCATGTGTAACAACCGTATTCTCTTGGTCAGTCAACGAACTACAGAAGAATGACTGACATGTCCGTAGCAACTTCTAAAATATTTACAAGTGGGAGGATGGGTGTGAAGGGATTTTAATTTGTTGAGAGTATATGAAAATTGAAGGCAATAGAAAAGCCTTGAATATTAGAATATATCTTTGCTGCAAAGGAAATTTCAGAAGAACTAGAAATTAAAAAAGAAGGTGTTATGAAAATAATTTCAAAGAGAGGAAGATCTTGGCAGCAAAGCATAGGATCAACTATGCAATGAAAGGAAAACGCGACAAGGAATCAGAGCAGGGAGTATGACATGCTCATGAGCGGAGGGGAGCGGATTAAAATAAAATGTAGTGGTAAGCAGATAAAGACAAGAGAAAAAGTCACAATTAATTTTTTATTTTTTTTGTCTTTAGATTGACAGGACCAGAGTTGTAGATGCAGTAACTCAGCTGTATCTTTGTAGTCATTGGATGAAAGCTATAATTTCAGGTAACCTACCACCTACCAACAAATATTTTTTATACTTTCATCATCAGGCAAGTAAAGCCTGGGAAAAGGGGCTCAGAGCTTTGTGGGAGAAGGGGCACAGAACTTTGTAGGGGAAGGGAAAAGTGCCTTGGGAAAGAAGGGTATGCAACTAAGTTTAACTCCACATACTTGTTTTTAAGTGACATACAAGGGAGAAGTAGGAGAAAGTAACGTAAAAGACCAGCTGTCTTCACAGTCTTGAACATGAAATCCATGTAAATAACCTGAGTTGTTGCAACCTCATTGTTACTAGATTGTAATTTTGGTACCAAATTTTATGTAATAGGACATCCGTTATGGAGGATACATACACTAGCCAGTATTATACAGAAGCAAAATTCATCTTGCCTGAGCAAAATGAACTTGTATAAGCAGTACAGTGAACATAGAGCAGAATTATTTCACTTGAGTAACAGACTCTCATCTAAGAAGTAGCTGTGTGAGAATAATGGATAAACAGGAGACACGAGTCATGAAACAAAAGATCTGACGGATTGTTCTGGTAGTCATTAGAGTGAGCAGATGCCTCTACTATGTACACTGTACTTAAATAACTTTCCTTAATTTTGGACAGTACCTATGTTATGGAGTCTATTAAGGCTGCTGAGAGATACATTCTGTGGCAAGAGCTACTGCAAATCTGGACACATACTGGAGCAGACACTGCACTCTAATTCCCATTGTCTTGGTTCTTTCAGGCAACACCACCCCTTTAGGTATTGCTAAAGGAAAGTTAAAACAAACGTGTGGGTTCCCAGTTCAGGATCAGTCATGAGGGCTAGAGGAACTTGTACTAGGAATTGTCAATTAGTGGAGGGATTGACAGATTAAATAGTGTAGCTATCAAAATAAGTCAGGAGCTACAGATATATTCCCTTTTTAATGACTATAATTAGCATACCCCACAGTGAGGCAGAAATAGGAAGAGAGAAATTGGAGTAGGAGGAATATAAATTACGTATTCTGGCAATGAATTTCACTACTCTGAATCTTCACTACACTACATCTTCAGGTCATTTCCTTGACCTAGGTAACTATTTGCAAATGAATTTTTGTGCTGTTGTCTAAATTAAACAAGATTACGTTTGGTTTAGGTATTTAGAGCTGATTTGTCCCTCTGTTTCCATGGCCTTTTAAAATGTGGTTGGACATTTAGCATGGTTTTTGACACCTATTATTTTTTTTCCCTTTCTTTTTTAGTTTTTATTCACAGAAACTCAAGCAATGAAATCTGAAAATTTTTCTTCTTGGCATTTGACACTAACAGACTCCTTAGGCTCTTTTTAGACTCTTTTTTTTTTTTTTTTTTTTTTGTCAGCTTCATGGTTTGCCTCTAGCTGTGACAAATTGCAGTGCTGCTTCTGTTTTTCTGCTGGCTTGCCTTTGCTTTCATTCTGCCAAAATTTTTCAGCATATTCATGGATTTGAGAATTTTGAAGGATTATTATATACAGAATCAAACACCTGATGAGTGCAGAAATTGTTTTTATTTTTGTGAATCTACTTCTCTGAAGTTGCATCAATAGTAGTATTTTTATTTTTTACATATATGTCCTTGGGAAGTGGATTTTAGTCTTTATCCCATGCAAACTTTGTGCTTAGAAAACATAAGAAGAAATGAAAAATAAAAAGAAATCCACCTAACAAATTTTGGACCAAGATTAGGATTCACAGTATCGCAATTAAGAGGGATATGGACATGCTGGAACGTGTCCAGAGAAGGGCCACCAGGATGATCAGAGGGCTGGAGCACCCCTCCTATGAGGAGAGACTGAAAGAGTTGGGGCTGTTCAGTCTGGAGAACAGAAGGCTCCGAGGTGACTTTATTGTGGCCTTCCAGTATCTGAAGGGGGCCTACAAGAAAGCTGGGGAGGGACTTTTTAGGATATCAGGTAGTGACAGGACTAGGGGGAATGGAATAAAACTGGAAGTGTGGAGATTCAGGCTGGACATGAGGAAGAAGTTCTTCCCCATGAGAGTGGTGAGAGCCTGGAATGGGTTGTCCAGGGAGGTGGTTGAGGCATCACTCCTGGAGGTGTTTGCAGCCAGGCTGGATGAGGCTCTTGCCAGCCTGATCTAGTGTGAGGTGTCCCTGCCCATGGCAGGGGGGTTGAAACTAGATGATCCTTGTGGTCCCTTCCAACCCTGACTGGTTCTATGATAATATATCACAGTATCACAGTATATCAGAGGCTGGAAGGGACCTCAAGAGATCATCAGGTCCACCCCCGTTACCAAAGCAGGATCACTTAGGGTAGTCTACACAGGAATACATCCAGGTGGGTTTTGAAAGTCTCCAGAGAAGGAGACTCCACAACCTCCCTGGGAAGCCTGTTCCAGTGCTCTGTCACCCTCACTTCCTTACGTTGTGGTGAAGTCTTCTATGCTCAAGTTTGAACTGGTTGTTTCTTGTCTTATTACTGTGCATCACCAAAAAGAGCTTAGTCCCCTCCACTTGACACCCACCCCTCAGATATTTATAGACATTCATGAAATCCCCTCTCAGTCTACTCTTCTCAAGATTAAATAGCCCCAGGGATCTCAGTCTCACTTCACAGGGCAGATGCTCAAGTTCCCTAATCATCCTCGTGGCTCTCCATTGGATTCTCTCCAGCAGGTCTCTGTCTCTCTTGAACTGGGGAGCCCAAAACTGGACACAGTATTCCAAGTGTGGTCTCACCAAGGCAGAGTGGAGAGGTAGAAGAACTTCCCTAGACCTGCTGGACACACCCATATTGATGCATCCCAGGATGCCATTGGCTCTCTTTGCCACAAGAGCACATTGTTGTTCCCTGGAGAACTTGCTGTCCACCAGCACTCCAAGGTTTTTCTCTGTGGAGCTGCTTTCCAGCAGGGCAGCCCCTAACCTGTGCTGGTGCCTGTTGTTATTCCTCCCCAGATGCAGGACCCTGCACTTGTCCTTGTTAACTTCATGATATATGCCTGCACCCAGCTCTCCAACCTGTCCAGGTCACATTGGATGGCTGCATAGCCTGAGGGGGTGTCAGCCAAACCCCCTGGTTTTGTATCATCAGCAAACTTGCTGAGGGTACTCTTATTCCCTTCATCCAGGTTGTTGATAAAGATATTGAACAGAACTGGACGCAGTACCGATCCCTGAGCGACACCACTGGACAAAGGCCTCCAAGTTGACTCTGTGTCACTGATGATGACCCTCTGAACTCTGTTGTGGAGCCAGTTTTCAATCCACCTCACTGACCAACCATCTATGCCACATTTCCTGAGCTTTTCTATGAGGATGTGATAGGAGACAGACAAAGCCTTACTGAAGTCAAGATATATGACATCCACTGCTCCTCCCTTATCTACCCATTTGGTCATCATTTCATAGAAGGATATCTGATTAGTCAGGCAGTTTGGTAAATCCATGTTTGCTACTCCTGATAACCGTCTTGTCTTCCATGTGGTTAAAGATGACCTCCAAGATGAGCTGCTCCATCATCTTTCCAGGGATGGAGGTGAGGCTGACTGGTCTGTAGTTGCCTGAGTCCTCCTTCTTACCTTTTTTGAGACTGGAGTGACATTTACTTTCTTCCAGTTGTGAGGTACCTCTCCTATTCTCCACAACATTTCAAAGATGATGGAGAAGCTGAGCAGCAGTATCAGCCAGTTCCCTTAGCACTTGTAGATGAACCCCATCAGGGCCCATGGATTTGTGTGTCTTCAGTTGGTATAAGAGATCTCTAACTCTGTCCTGACTGACCAGAGGAATGTCCACATCTCTCCAGTTCTGCTCGCTTGCTTCTAGAGACTGAGGTTCCTGAGGTTGAAGTCACTCATGAACACCAGGACACTTGAGGCTATTTCCAGCTGCCTCAAGACTTCTATAATAACTATAGGGTTGACAAAACCCTGCCTTTAATTTTAAATCATCCTTGGATCTAAAGTTGACAAATCAGGTTAACTGAAATTTTTATCATGTATCTGCCTCCTGAATGCAGTGTAATGCTACGAAAATCTTATTTTAAGGTACATTAAGGGGTCTTTCAAGACTAAATCAGCAAAAGGGGACATATAAGGTAATTAATGTAATGTAATCTTATCACATATTATAGTTTTACACTTTACATTTCAGAGTTGTGAAAGGCTTTCACAAGGCATTATGCTTGTATTTATGAAAACAGTGTCTTTAGAGGATGCAGATGCGTAGGAAAAAATAATTTCTCACAATCTGCTCAAGTAACCAGCATCAGTCACACTGGTAACAGAAGTCAGACAAACATCTCTAAGTGAGAAAATCAAGTGCTTATAGGCTTCATATTCCAAGACTGCTTGCATTTACATTGACTGACACTCTCAATAAATTTAAGTGGTCTATTGCATTCTATCAACTTGTCCAACTTTACAGTTTATTATTTAGAAACTCGACAAGCTTCTTCCAATTAATACCAGTGAGGTTTTTACACTAGCATTTACACTAACTTTCCAGAACTGCCAGTAATGATTCACATGACATTATGATCAATATCTATTAGTTTAATTAATTTATCAAGATCTCACATTAGCTCATGACAACAATTTTATTTAGGAGCTAGCAATTCATTCATAAATGAGCAATGATCCCTTCTATGACTTCAATTTCTCTGTTATTTATTTTTAATAACTAGCTGATATTATTAATAAAAACTGTACATATTGTATATCTATTAGCTTACTTCATGACAAATAAAAAAGAGCTTGATTTGGGATTTTACAATGTGCTTACATAATTTAAACACACTTTAATTGCTACCTCCAAGTGTAATCATTGTATTTAAGAAACTAAATATGATGAGTCATTGAGCTATTTTAAACACAGATAAATGGAAATTACTGAGTGTTTGAAAGAAACCTCTCTTGAACATGTAAATCACCTGGGGATGTGATGATTACATTAAGAACTGGGGAGTTCATCCTGAAAGACCCACCTGATGTTTCATCTCTGCCCACTGAGACAGCAACTGCTTGAGGGGTGTGGCAGAAGGTGGACAGCAAAGAGGGGCAGAGGCCACTTGGCACCAACCCCTGCACACACATGGAAGACCCACCCCCCATGGAAATGAATTTATGCATTGTTGATGTGAGCCAGGTGGAGCTACGATGAATGAGCCAGAAACATAAATAAATAAAATAAATAAAAGCCTTGGGTTATGCCAGCTTACAGGGGAAGGGGGGAACATCACCAGAGACATCTGAGGCTGAAAGCAGCAGCCCAGGAACTTCTCTCTTCACCACCTCCATCACCAAAGAAGGACCATGGTCCTCTCCTGCTCTCTTTTTCTCCGTTCTCTCTCCCTCTCTCTCCCTTTTCTTTCTCTCACTGTTTTGTTTGCTCCATCCTCTTTCTCTTTAATAAATAGCCTTGTCTTAATATATGACCTCCTTTGTGTCTTAATTTCACTCACAAGAATGTTCAAAAAAAACCCCAAAAACAAGTCTCCTTCCCAACCTTCAGATTGAGGTACTGTTTAGAGTACATTTTCAAAGTTAAGGGGACATTTAACCTCTAAGCTCCCAGTGATGCTACTAGGAGTTTCATGGTGTAACTCCTTTTCCCCAATTCAAAACTTTCCCCAGTCTATTGGGTTGCCATTAGAATTATCCAGGAAAGAAAGTGGCATATGGAAGATCCTCCATATTTTTTTCACACATTTCTCTATGAAAAGGGTATGGATTAGAAAGAGCCACTCAGCAACAACCCTTCTGCCTGCTTTTACTTGTGTTGTTTCTACTCTCCTAAAATAAGAGATCCATGCATGTGAAGTAATTGGAACTGAATCACAAATTCTTCTAGCTCCCAGATTGCCAGTTCTGACCTGGATGTTTAAAGGTAAAGGTTTATCTCCACATCAAGGAGTGGATCTAGATCATCCACTGGTCTAAGTGGATGGGTCTGATTCCACAGAGAGCTTGAATGGGAAGTCTTGAATGACCTGGTACAGTAGAAGTGATTACTAATTGGCCAGAAGTTCTCCTCTTCTTCCAGACGAGAAAGTAACTCATGTTGAGGAAGTTCCTCCATATAATGATGTCTCTGATGAGGAAAAGGACTATGTTCTGTTTACAGATGGATCCTGTCGTCTTGTCGGAAAGAAGTAAAGATGGAAATCTGCTGTGTGGAGTCCTATATGGAGAGTTGCAGAGGCAAAACATGAAGAAGGTGAATCCAGACAATCTAGAGAGGCAGAAGTTGTCCAACTAGCCCTTGACATAGCTGAATATGAGAACTGGCCTATACTTTACCTCTACACTGAATTATGGATGGTAGCCAATATCTTGTGGGGTTGGTTAAATGACTGGAAAAAGAATGGATGGCAGAGGAAAGGAAAGCTGACTTGCAGCAAGATATTGCTACTCATTTGGACAGAATTCCAGTGAAAGTGCAACACATAGATGCACACATGTCTAACAGTAAAGCTACTGAGGAACACCATCACAGCCACCAGGCAGATTTGTCTGCCAGATGCAAACTGTGACCTTGACTTAGACTGGAAGCAGAGAGTTAACTGTTTGTAGCTCAGTGGGCACATGATTCATCAGGACATCAGGAAAGAGATGCAACCTACCAATGGGCTTGTGACAGATCAGCTGACATATCCATGGAGGCTGTAACACAAGTCCTACGTAATTGTGACATTTCTTCTGCTATTAAGCAGGCTACGCAAATCAAGCCCTTGTAGTATGGCAATCAATGGTCCAAGTACAAGTATGGTGAAGCGTGGCGGATTGATTACATCACTCTAGCTTGTTCTCAGTCTGGTAAACAATGCGTGCTGACTATGGTAGAGGCAGACACTGGATGGTTGGAAACTTATCCAGTTCCTCATGCAACTGCACGTAACGCCGTTCTTGATCTGTAAAAACAAATCTTGTGGAGACATGGTACCCCAGAGAGAATTGAATCAGACAATGGGACTCATTTTAAGAACAATCTCATAAAAGATTGGGCGAAAGAGCACAGCAACAAGTAGATATACCACAGTCCCTACTATGCACCACCTTCTGGAAAGATTGAATGTTACTATAGTTTGCTGAAAACCACCTTAAAAGCCATGGGGGGTGGATCTTTGAAAAATTGGGATAAACATTTAGCACAAGAAACCTGGTTGGTAAATCAGATTATAGGTAGAAGGTGATAGAGTTCCTGTTAGTTATTCATGAAAAGAATCTGTTGGGGAGAACTGTTTGGGTATTTTATCCTTTGGGCAAGGATAAACCTGTCTGAGAAGTGGTTTCTGCCAAAGGTCCTGGCCATACATACTGGGTAAAGCAAGAGAATGTTGAAATTCAGTGTGTTCCACAAAGAAATCTAACTCTAGCTGAGAGAGTTTAAGTTCAGAATATGGAATATAAGTTGTTAGGAATTTCTGGAGTTTCTTTTCAGGTACAGCATGGCACCCAAAGAAAGAATCCGAGAGGAATCTACAGTACATGAGCATGAACCATGTCACCTGGGAGACCCTGTTTTGTCTCATCTGCTGAGAGACAGACTGTTTACTGTTTCATGAACTTCACATCAATCTACATCTGAGAGAGCTGGAATGGAGAATGAACTGAAACCTGAACTTTTACTGCTCATCATAACGACATTGGTTTTAGTTAGAAGAATGGCTTGATGCAGACAATGGTATGAGGTAAAAGGGGTGGAATGTTGCAGTTTTGAGACTGACATCTTAGTTGTAAACAAGTTTTTTCCAGAAGATTCGAGTCTAGGGATGGACAGCCTTTAAAGGCTAGACATACAATAATGCAAGATAAATTTAATTCATTCCATTGGACTGCTGAGTATTTTATATTTTGCACATGAGCTTGACTGATAGGCTAGGGCTATGCCTTTAAAATTTTTCACAGATCTTGAGCAGAAAGTAGCAAAAATGTAAATAAATCACTATTGGGTGTACAAAGGAAAATAATGATTATTCTAAACAATTCCATTAGAGGGATACCTCGCATAAGATTTGGTGCCCAAAACAATCTTCAGTTCAGTTCAGCTCTGTTCTTCTCTTCTTGTTTCTTCACTGGGAAGATACTAACAGGCTTCTGCTGACCATGACTGCGTTGTTTTTACTGGTATTAATCTACCCTGCCTCTTTTCTCTCTTCCCTATGTACAGGGAGGTCAAGGGGAGGCAGAGACGGGGAGGCAGGCAACCAGCTTTCCCTGGCCTTTGGCTAGGGGGTCCTTGTGCTGTTTTATTAATTGTAAATAGCTGTAAATATTGTAAATGCTCTATATTTGTACATATTCATTGCATTCCATTGTAGATTGTAATTTGGCTTGTAAATATAGCTCAATTTTCTTCCAAACTGAGCTAGTCTGGTAAAGTTAATGTTGGGGGGGAATTTTCAACCCACTACATTACAAAATTAATTGGTACCCAATGTGGGGCAATTGCTTGACTGATTAGTTCCTGCTCAGATTAAGGAAGCAAAATTATGCTCTTTTGGGTTTTGTGGTATTTGTTGTATTCTGTGTTGAGTATGATGTTATATAAATGGTGTGTTTCTGCAATGATTGATAAATTAGGAAGATATTTAGCATATAAACTGTTCCTCTGGTTTAAATACAAGCTAAAGATCTTTGGTGACTACTGTCTAGGATTTATTGGCTTAAGAAGACATAATAATACAACTGTGACTGTTCCTTCTGAGATTTATGAGTTTAGTATTCCTGTTTCTGAGAGTTATCTCCGCAGTTGGGATCCTAAAGTGATTTATTGGCTGTGACTGAATTTGCTCATCACATTGTACTGAGAAAGACGTGCAACTATTTCCTCTAGGTGCAGAAGGAGGCATAGGAGGTCTATGTCTAATGCAAACAGTGAGGGAGATACAGAGACTAATTCTACTGGTGAAGAAATTACAGGCAATTATAGACAAGCAGGAGTTAATGCAAAGGCTACTCTGAACAGCAAAAGTGGCAGTAGCACTGGCACTAAGCCAGTGGAGGGGTGGCCACAAGTTTACCGGTGGCAGAGGAGCCGCCAGCATCTAAGACGGCAGCAACAGCTTCACAGGCAGTGGCCATTAACAAGGCAAAGACTCTTCTGCTCTCTGCAGCTGGAACAGAAGCAGCAACGGCAGCAGGGTCCCAAAGAGTACCTGGTAATGCCATTTCAGTGCAAAACTGCTCTGCTTCTGCCCATCCTGCTGTGAATCTAAAAGCAGCACCAGTGAAACTCGTTGTTGTTCTGAGCAAGTCTAAAGGCAAGGAGGTGCAGAAGGAGATAAGGCTCTTTCTGATGAACAGGAGCCTTCTGATGAACAGGATCCTTCTGAAACTAGATTTAGGAAATGGGTTCAGACTCGAATGCAGGCTATGAGGCAAGCCAAAAAGGATGCTTATGATGAGGAAGAGAATGTCTGCCTTAGAGATTTAGCTGAATTAATGTGGCCACCAATGGATGGTGGAGATGCAGGACAGAATATGGGTCCTAGTAAATCAGGAACTAATGAAGGTGCTTCTGAACTTAAGGAAATCCTACAGAAGCAGGGGGACAGCAGGGTAAGGAAGGTGAGGAAGATGACGATGATGATAAGGATGACAAGGCACCTAGGCAAGAAATTAGGCATGTAAGAAAAGACTGCATTAGAGGAGATATTGAGCAATGACTGAGCTGGTTAGGGAGATGCTATGACACAGGTGGTCATGCTTTAGAGGTAGGTGACAAGTCAGATGCGTAGCTTGGAACGCTCTCGAAAGACACCAGAATAGACAGGCGCTTAGGCAGGTGCCTTGGTAAAGTTTCTCCTGACGGTCCTAATGCACTACCCCACCAGAGATGATCTCTCATGAAACCCACAGTGTTGAAACATGATGGATGAGGAAATTAGGTGTTTGAGAGAGTTTGCTGTGAGAGAAGTAGTGTATGTAGATCATAATACGCTGAATCCTGATGAAATTACTGTGGGAACAGGCCTTACCAGAAAGCTCATTAAACTTGCTCCTCCTAATTATACTACTATTCTGGCAAGCATAATTGTGGCAAGAAATTATGGTGGAGCACTACCTACTGTTGGCCATTTCACTGACCAAATGGGGCAAATGGAAGATAGTCTTACACATGTTTCTTTGGTTTCAGCCATTGAAACTCTGTCTAGAGAGATAAAGAATTGCACGAAAGAGCTGAAGGGGGAATTTAAAACCTCCATATCTGAATTGATGAAGGGGGGTAATGGTAATTCCTCTTCTTCCAGATGAATACAAGTTTCAGCTGTTCTAGAAATAGACATCCTCCAAGAAGTCCATCGCAAAATAGGCCAAACCAAAATATGCCAAACCAAAATAGACAACAGAGGCAATCACATGGGAGTATCTGGATAACTCTGTGTGATCAGTTTGGTGAGAACATGAACAGATGGGATGGTCAACCAACTTCTGATCTTTTCAGGTGGTTACAGGAGCTGCAGAGTGGCAGAGCCCAAGGTAAAAATACCAGAAGGGTAGTTGTCACTTCCTCAGTTTCCCAGAACTCTAATAGCTCCAACAGTGATTCTAACTCTGACATCATACGTTATGTCATTTATGCATGTGGATATAATCCCCACAATTAGGGGTTCCCTGCCTTCTGCAGGGGGAGGTAAGGGATAATGGAGATAACAGAATCTATTGGGATGTATACATCCAGTGGTCTGGCACTTCAAAATTTCAGAAGTACAGGGCCTTGGTTGACACAGGAACTCAGTGCACCATAATACCATCAAATTATCAAGGGTCAGAGCCTACAACTATTCAGGGAGTCACTGGGAGTCACTGGTAGATCTCAAGAGTTGACTAAGCTGCAAGTTGCCGTAAGTTTGACTGGGAAACAGTGGAAGAAACATACTATTGTAACAGGACCTAATGCACCTCTTATTTTGGGGTTTGATTTTCTGAGAGAAGGGCATTTCAAAGACCCTAAGGGTTACAAATGATCTTTTGGAATAACAACTGTAGAAATTGATGAAGGATAATTGAAGTTGTCTGTTAGACCTAAGCTTTCAGATGAATCTGCAGTTGTGGACATCATGAGATAGAGGATGTGAAATTGCTGGTTGCTTCTCGAACTGTGTATCAGAGACAATACAGAACCAGCCGTGACTTTGGTGCCCAGTCAAAATTTGATTCATCAATTGGAAGGTCAGAAAGTCTTTAGCAAAACTCATTCACCTTTCAACAGTCCAATCTGGCCTGTGAGAAAGCAGAATGGAGAATGGCATCTGACAGTTGACTTCCGTGCCTTGAATAAGGTAACTCCACCAATGAGAGCAGCTGTACCAGACAGGATGGAACTCCAGTATGAGCTGGAATCCAAGGAGGCCAAATGGTATGCTACCATTGTCAATTTTACCCCAGAATTAAAATCCTACATTCTTACATGACTCTGGGAGAGTACAAGGTGCTACAAGACACAAATAGAATGCAAGTGCTTTAAATGTTAGAATAAATGTGGAAAATGATATGTTGGAATGACTACAGCAAAATTCACCCTCCTCACCCAAATAAGTCATTCCATATAGTCGTCATCATCATCATCATTTAACAACAATAAATCAAACATGTTAGGCTGGAAAAATAAGATTTTTTTTTTAATTACTCCAAACCGGAATTGAGAGCTATGAAATGCTCTAAAAGTAGTAGATTCTCACCTAAACCTGTTGAAATAGCGAAAAGAATTTTCCTCGGATTATGTAAAACTGCACTTTTGTGCCTGAAAAAGACATAATGTATAAAATGTCACTAGTGCATAGCCCAGTCGAAGACTGGTTTCACTGGAATGAAATGCGTCAATGAATGACCTTAGAATTTAATGCCAGGGGCAACACCAGATATAGCAAGTCACTTCCCAGAAGCTGTATAACCTGAAAGGAGATCAGATAGTGCTACGTGCTCAGTTAGCTGCCTGAGGAGCCCTTCTGCTAGCTGTGCTGAAAAAAGTATCAAAGATACACATCAATTGCATGTCTCTTAGCCTTCCATCTTGTAAGAGAGTGTCAATGGAGACAGTAGAATAATATTAAACTATCATTCCACCTACAACTGTAGTCAAAATTGAATCCAGTCATGAATTTGCCACTGAGAAGGACAATTTACAAAGTTACCAGTTTAATTTTAGTAATACAAGTTTGTCTTACCAGGGATTTGATCTGGTTATCTGAAATAAAGTGGGTTTTAGTTTTGTGTTTCCTTTTTTTTTGGGGGGGCGGGTTGGGTTGGTTTGAGTTGGTTTGGGTTTTGTGTTTTGTTTCTTTGGGGTTTTTTGTTTGGTTGGCTGGTTTTTGGGGCTTTTTGGGGGGGGTTGTAGAAAATATATACTTGAATAAGTGCACATTATGTAAGTGTTAAGACAGCTATTAAATAGTGTAATGAGCGTGCTTGTTACACATACAGTTTTCCCTCCTAGTACTGAAGAAAAAAATTAATTAATAGATGATTGTTAGGATTATAAAAGTCTTGAAGACTCTGTATAGCACACAAGAAAAATTCATTGCTCTAAGAAAGATTAATTCTCTGTGAAGATCTAATTGCAAGAAAAGTACTTATGAGTTATATTCGTGGAAAGAAAACTTATGATTTTATTTTTTTTTCAAAGGCTAATGATTGTGAGAACATAAGTCACAAACAAACAAGATACGTTTAGACATTTTTGTCAAACACAAACAACTGAAAATGCATTTTGAAAGAGTATAACTTATATCAGAGCATACATTTTTAAATGCTGGCTGATTTAGGTTAAAACTAAACAATGCCTGATTTCATATATCTTTTTAATATCTGTGTCATTCTCTTCCCAGCTCTTCCTGCACACCCCTCTTTCTTTCCCACTTTATCCTTTTTAATTTCCTTCCTCTTTTCATTTTCCACTGAGAAACCTGTAGATCTCTTCAAAATTTACATTGCTATGCTTTTTCTCATCTTACCTGTTTAAGCAGAGAATGACTGATTCACATAATGATGGGGGTTGTGAGGGACCTAGGAACCATCTAGATTAACTCTCCTGCTAAAACATGTATGCCTAGATGAGGTTGCATGGGAATGCATCCAAGAAGATTTTGAAAGTTTACAAAGAAAATCCCACAACCTCTCTGGGCAGTCTGTTCCAGTGCTCCAGCACCCACACACTAAGGAATTTTTTCCTTAAGTTCAGGTGGAATTTCCTGTGTTCTAATTTGTGACCATTGTCCCTTGTTCTGTTGCTAGACACCATTGAAAAGAAATTGGCAACATCCTCTTGATACCTGTCCTTTAGATATTTATATGGATTTATAATATACCCTCTGGGTCTTCTCCAGGCTAAAGAGCCCCAGGTCTCTCAGCCTCTGCTCATAAGAGAGATGACTTTAATCATCTTTGTAGCTCTCCATTGGACTCTCTCCAGTAGTTCCTTATTCATCTTGAACTGAGGAGCCCAGAACTGGACCCAGTACTCCAGACGTGGCTTCAGTTGGGCAGAGAAGAAAGAAAAAATAACTCCCACAACAAGATAGTCACAGCTTTTTAGTGTACCCAATGTTTCACTAAATCACTTTTTATTGTACACTGAGCCTATGACCTCTCAGTCTACATAAAAACATTTATATTAAAATAATTGCTAGAAACTATCTTCTATAGCTTTTCATTTAGCTTGAATTGTAGTTTGAAGACTGAAAATACCTAAAATATTAGTGGCTTTAAAAAAAAGTGAATTAACAGAACCCATAAATCAGATAAAAGACATCATACATAAATGCTCAATCCTTGTGCTTTTACATTACATTCCTCCTCTTCACTTTGAACTTATATTCTCAATGGATTGTAAGAAAATATCTTCCCTAATTCTATGGCACATTAAGGCAATCTAAAGTTTGTCAATTGCAGTTCCTTCCCCTTTCTCCTGGCATAGGTTCTAACCTGACCATGTGGACCAAGAAAAAAACTACTCCTATAGGATCAGTTCTTGCACATAATAGCAAACTGTATAAGCTCAGCATAGATTGTATAAGAGGGCAACAGAGGTGTAAGTGTGATTAAGATATTATTAATTTATTAATTATGAAATATGAATTATGACGAATATTTTTATTATTAAAATTATTAATATCCAATTAATCACTACTTTATATATAGATTTTAGTGCACAGTTGTGAAAACATATCCCATAACTGGTTTAGGAGGTACAATTTGACTCAAATAGAATATTTACAGAATTTCTATTTAAGGGAACAAAGGGTGCAGTTCCACCTCTTGTCCACCAGATGGTGACTCATTGAGACATTTGGCGGCTTTAATTATATACACAGAGATTTACAATGCTATCAAAGGCAATTCAAGCTGGAATGTCACGTGGCTAGGCACGGGTGCTTTGAATTGAAAGTTAGTGAGTGTTGCACACATGAAAAGATATGCTGTGTCTTTGTTTGTAGCGAAGCAAATTGCTGGATTGTACTGGCTGCTTGCTGCTTATTGTCTGCCCCGGGGCTGGTCTATTCCAGGCAGAGAAATGCTTCCGGGGCTGAGGTTGCATCTGAGCTGCTGGTGGTCCATGGGTGGGGGCTTCCCTCCAGACAGTGACTTTCTTTCTCTTCCTGCCTCTGCAGAAGGGGTGAGATTTTCCTCTGATCAGCAGCTTCCCTTGGCAGGGTGGTCCCACAGCGCAACTGCGACGGCCGGGGGCTGGTGTGGCTGATGCAGCTCCCTGAACAGGGTGGGCCTAGCAAGGCTGGTCCTGGAGGAGCGGTCCTGTGAGGTGGAGCCGTGTCCTTCGGGATCGGCCCTAGCAGGGTCGGCCCTCATGGTGGGGCAGGGTGACAGTTCCCGGTAGGTGGGGTCGAGTATCTCCTATCCTGATGGTGATGGGCTTCAGGGAAGGGGTGTAGCTACACAGAGTGGTGACTTCCGCTTGCCAATTCTACTTGGTGACTGCTTCCCGTTTAAGATTACAATGCTGTCCTTTACTTGAACTCAAAAGAGAAGGCATCTCTCTCTCTCTCTCTCTCTCAGGATGTCCTAAGTTTATATTGCCTTGGCGGCACAGGGCTGCGGAGCGGCAAAGCTGACGGTTGCATTTGTCTCTCACGAACAGCGAGGTCATGCAGGGCAGCTGAGTGCAATTCCTGCTTGTACGAGCCAGCATACATGAAGTTGTGGCTACTTGGTCTGCTGCTTATAGCTGTAGCAGATGTTGGACTGCCAGGCTTGGGCTAGTCCCTCCCACTCTGGGCTTACCCTGGGGAGACCAGTCCTCTTTAAGATATGTCTGAGTCTTCTTCTGATCCATTAATTGTACATATTTGTAAATGTTGTGAATAATGTATATTTTTACATATTCATTATGTTTCATTATAGATTGTAGTTTTGCCTGTAAATACAGCTTCATTTGCTTCTGAATTGAATTGTTATTGTGGGAAGGAAATTTCAGCCCACCACTCCAACAACACACACAAAAAAAATTTCCTCCTACCCATATTTAGATTGGATGATTTATATCCATCCTAACTACCTGTTCTGTATAATAAAATTTACAACTGTGTGTCCCTCTTACATATGTCACTATGAGGGAGCGAATTGTCGCACTTCATCTGTAAGAAAAAATGTGCTCAGGACATAATTTTAGAAGGTCTACCATCTGTAATGAACAAGCTCAGAATCATCAGGACTGCAACACTTTAAACAGGACTTTTGTATCACACGAGTAATTTACTATGAATCAAACTCTTTATCTTGAGTTTAGAGACATAATCCATACAACTCTCAAAAATGCTGAAAGAAAAAACATTTCAATTGTCTTCCTTTAATAGGCGTTATCACATTGTGGCTATCCCTAGTTGATAAAAAGCCTGTAATTAAGAAAGGTAAGGTTTGAGTCCACTGTCTTCATAGGCACTAGTTAGGAGTGAAATGACGTGTTTCTTTACTGATGCAAGGAGTTGCTATTCCTAATAACATTCCCAAATGAATTAATTTCGTCTGAGATTGAATTTCTTTTTTCCCCATGAATTGAGCCATACTTTCTCTTTCATACCCTGTCTAATCTTTCCAAGTGCTTGGAAAAGCAATTCATCTCATCAGGTGAATATCGTTCCAGAAAGAAAAAAAAAAAAAAATCTCTTTCCAGAAAGAAAAACAAAAAAAAGAATTCTGCAGGAAGGTTAATGATGTTGCAGAAATATGCTATATTGTTATAATAGGACAGAAAGTACCTGAAGCAGGTAGGCAGATGTCTAAATAACCCCATAACAATTTTTAAGAATTCAAATTATGCATTTGTTTCATTAGACTGCATCCATTATATCAAAACAAACAACCAAAGAACCAAACAAAAGAAACACAAACAAGCAACAACAACAACAACTACAACAAAATAAACAAATTAAAAAAAAACTTACAGAATCATATATTGCAGTAAATAAACTTTGCATTTTCAAATTAAGCAGTAAATATGTTTGGCTTGTTGTGAGTTTCTCTGGGGGAAAAAAAGGCATTTTGTACCAACTAAAGCCTGGATAGACAGTAAAAAACCAACAAAAATAAAAATTAGAAAGCTAATGACTGTGTCTTCATCTTTAAACAGATCAGAAAAAGACATGGTGTAGAGTAAGAGAAAGTACAAAAGTTTTTCTTCAAACACTGAAGGAAAGGCAAGTGTCTTTCGTTGACTTCCTCTGATCCTGTAGTTTAACATTGCTGTCCTCTGGTAGACTTTGTATCAACACAGCAAAGATGGTGGAGTGGCTGCCACTACTTCTTCCTCTGGCTGAATCTGCTGTGGAGAGTGGCTGCCACCACTGGCTTTGGGAAATGCAGCAAGTATGAATGAAGACAACCAAAAAAAAGTGTTCAGGCAGGACACTGGTAAAGATTGTGCAAAGTCCTGTGTGGAGTTCAAAGCTGCCCAAAAGAGAATCCTTTTATTCTGTCTTCGTATTTTGCCTCTTTTATTTGCAATAGAATGCATGACCAAAGGTCAACAAATATTTCACTTTTTTAACAGGGATCGTGGGTTTTTTTGGTTGTTTTTTTTTTTTTTGGGGTGGGGAGTGATTTTTGTTGTTTGTTTTGTTTTGTTTTGTTTTTCATATTGCATGTTTGTTCCTCTCATAATTTAAATTATTTCTTCTTCTTGTCTTGACTGGTTGTCTCAAAAAATACTCACATTGGAATGAATGACACTTCACTGAGACTAAACATTTCCATAGCCTTCTTTGTATAACAAATTTGTGTTTATAAATTTGCAGAGAGTACAGATAAACATTTCTAGTTACTTTTCATGGGCTAAAACCTTCCTGGTTTATTACGAATTCCTGTCATTACCTAGGAAACATTTGAAAATACAGAGTAAAAGAAGACTGGGAAGGTTATAGAATCTTAGTTTGTCACAGGCAGTAAAATCTCTTGAGTTGGAGAGAAAGAAAATATATCAAAATATTTAAAATGCATACCCTTTGTACAGGGCTGGAAGGCAATAGTATCAGGTCAGGCTGCTACCTCATTCTCAGAGTTTATTGGCCTATCAACCCTTTGCCTGGTGAAAAATTGCATTTGTGGAAAAGAACCTAATAAGATTTTGGATACATCAAGTTCATATACCGCTATCTAGTGACAAGATTCCTTTTAGGTCTGCTGTCCATTTTATTTTAGATAACTGAAGTTTTGTACATCCCTCTGTAACTTTTTCTGAAGCTCATGTTCAAAATTCAAAAGTTCTGCCTTGGAAACTTCCCTTGATTACATAAATTAGCTCAGTGATACACCACCTGCCTCATGTTAAAACTTAGGTTGATGGCAATTATTCTTTGCAACAAAGATAAGTTTGTTTATAATGTCTGCTTATTATACCATTCAAATAAATCTGTTTCTAAGTGAATTGTCCAGTTTACTGCCTGAGCCTATCTGAAAAATATGACCATTCAACACAATCTAAAATTTACAGCTTGGTTCAAAATACACTCAAGTGCGTGATGTTGTCTTTAGCTCTGACTGATAATGAACTGAGGTGTGATTGGACATTAAACTCAATTATTGGAATAATGAAAGAAGAAAAAGACACTTCTTACACAGACTACCAAAATAGCCACTGTATTTTATTTTCTATTAAATCAAAGACACTTCAGGATTGCTTTTCGCAGGTTTTATTTTAAAAACTTTTAAATTAAAATATATCTGAAATTTATTTTCTGAATTTTTGATGGAACCAGGTGTAAAAGCTCAGATTTACCTATGAAATCAACAGCTTTATATTTAGCTGTCAGTATTTTTTTCAAGAGCAAACCTGCCAAGGACTCTTTCATGTTGTAGCGCGTGTAGAGCCTTACTTCACACTCAACTGTAAAAAAACAAAACACATCTTACTTTGTCCTAGTTGCCTTCCAAGAACTTAAGACAAATCTTGATGAATTTAGCTTTTTTTTTTTTTTTTTAACTTGAATGCAGTGGTAATACAAGTGCTCAAGGTAAACAATATAAATGCAATTGATGAGATTTGCTTGGTTTCATAGTACACTAAAGTAATGTGATTATAATGAATTCTCACGTCTCATCCCCCAAGGTACTCGCCCCATCCATGGACACATTTAGCCATATTAATTCAGACATACATAACTTAATGTGGTATATACACAGTAGGACAGACTCTAGACTCTCATTGATACAAGGGACTTGTTCATCACCGCTGACTTATATGGAAGTATGGCACCTCAGGTTTTAACAGAATTTTAAATCTGCATTCTCCTCACTATATCTAAGGTAGCTGCATATAAAATATAGCCTTTTCCTAATACTAGCATTTTTCATGTATGACATCACTCTTATATTCAAGTTTCTTTTCCAGCATTGTAATTGGATAAAGTTGTGCTTCTTTTTTTATTTTTCTAGAACTGATGCCTGCAGATATGTACGGTCATCTCCTCATCTTTCTCCATGTCTGTTTTTGATCTCTTCCTCTAATTGCTTTTGACATTTGCTGAGTGTTGCATGCCACTAACCACTCATTCATTTGCCTCTACTTGAACACTGAATCAGAGAACCTGGGCCAGACACCTCTCTCCTTCTGCCCAGAGAAAGAGAGATGAAATGGGCACCTCTTCCTTACTGGAAGTCTGAATATACAGATAATATTTAATTACGTAAACAAAAATATAATTCAAATATTAAGTATTGTCAGTTTTGACTGGTTTTGAAGTTGCTTGTTTAACAGTTATTCTCATTACAAAGTGTTATCTTTCAGAGCAATAGCAACTTTAACTTTTCTGAAACCATCTTGGGAGCAAAAGGCTCTATGACACTGAAAACTGTATCAGTCAACACAATAACTTTCATTTAATTGTTTTGAGGCCACAACTTTCACTTACTTTCCCAGTACACTAATTTATTTTTCTTTATTTTTTTTTCTTGGATGTTTTTCAAGGTCAGCAATGTGTTGACTATTTTAAGTTAACTGGTAACAGATGTACTCTATCAAGTGCATCTTACTTCCCCTCCTGAAATGTGAAAACTCAAACCAGCTTTAACACTTCTAAATATAATACCCATTTTATAGCTCCTAGTTTGCTGGATTTCACAACAGGGCAGGTTTTTTTTTTTCATTAATTCTTTGCCTCAAGCCATTCTTCAGCTGTAACTCTGCTTTACTTAACAATGTTTAAAAGAGTCCCTCAGCATTGGCAGAGACTTTACACAAAATAAGTCTCAGCTATTTCAAGTGAAGGTTCCTTTTTAATGTTGATTATGAGCTTTTCCACTTGTAATTGCTCAGTTTTGATCTCTAAATTCGACTAGCTCTGAATCTCAACCTATTCTGCTTTCACTCTGGGTAATTTCCTCCTCTACAGAAGAAAGAATTTCATGGGAAGGATTCAAATAAGAATGTCATAAATTCATTCTACCTACTCTCAATCTCTAGAGTGAGAAGAGTGAGACCCATCTAGGTCTCAGGGAAGCTGAGGAAAGAAGACACAGGAATATTAAAAAGTACAGAAACTGTAACAGAAAGCCTTGTCTGTAACAGAAAGCCTTGATGTAGATTTTGGGTACATATTAGTGTGCATCATTGTCCTCTTGAGTTTAAGGAATGAGAGTAGTTTATGTGACATCTGACAAAGCTGCAGTAAAAAAGGCTATGCAAAGCCTGTCCTCTCATGTCAAAAGAGAAATTCCTACTGATTTTAGGGAAAGATTAATCAAATCTGATACATTGAAATGTAAATAAATATTATTGCAAAAGTCACTTTCTTGTCTCAGGTATCAGTGTGAATATAAGGATTTCATTGCTCAAATTCCAACTGCTGGATCTCTCTCAATAGATTCATACCCTGAATCTCGTCTTTTATGATATAATCAATTTGACTTGAGATGTCTCCTGTGACAACACAGAGTTTTTAATCCCTTTTTCACAAGCACTCTAACTAGCTTACAATTTTAAGCTTACTTTGGTATCTTTGTTCTCCTCCAAAAATTAAACCCAGGCACTCACCTCCTGAGTCTCCTTACATTGGATCTGCTGAAAGAAAACTTACATCCTTCTAAGTTATTTTTATCTGCAAAGATGAAATACCTCTGCATGACCTTTTACTAGGACTATCAGCTAAACTTCACAACCCATTATATTGTACTTCTAAGCTAATACTATTGTGTAAAAAACAAAGCCATGAATCAAATTAATCAGGCCTGCCATCTATTGTCAGTTATCCCAAGTGAATAAACGGTGGTTAATGTTTAGATGTGTACAGGTAAATCACACTCCTTCATATATGTACTTACATAAAACACAGTCTCAGTGGCTTCTGCTTGTTTGCTTATCTTTATGATAACAAATCTGTAATGATACAGAAGTGTTCTGAATTATGTTGGCAAATGAGGAGACAACTTTCAGAAGCTGTTTGCACAAGTTTTTTCCTCTGATAGTAGCTTCTGCTATCAAGTAGAGTGAAAAAAAACAAAAACAAAAACAAACAAACAAACCAGACAGATGGGCAGAGTCCAACATGATTCATGGTTCCAACATGATTGTCACTTAACAAGTCCAAGTGCTGGGTTCTGCACTTTGGCCATGACAACCCCATGCAGAGCTACAGGTGGGGGTTGGAGTGACTGGAGAGTAGCCAGGCAGAGAGGGACGTCAGGGTACTGGTTGACAGCTGGCTGAACATGAGCCAGCGATGTGCCCAGGTGGACAAGAAGGCATCCTGGCCTGCATCAGAAATAGTGTGGTCAGCAGGAGCAGGGAAGTCATTTTTCCCTTATACACAACACTGGGTTAGACCACACCTTGAGGACTGTGTCCAGTTCTGGGCTGCTCAATATGAGAAGGACACTGAGATACTTGAACTTGTCCAGAGAAGGGCAATGAGGCTGGTGAGAGGTCTCAAGCACAAGCCCTGTGAGGAGAGGTTGAGGGGGCTGGGGTTGTTTAGCCTGGATGAGGAGACTCAGGGAAAACCTTATTGTTCTCTACAACTTCCTGAAAGGAGGTTGTAGACAGGTGGGGGTTGGTCTCTCATCCCAGGCAACCAGTAACAGAATAAGAGGACACAGTATCAGGCTGTGCCAGGGGCTGTTTAGGCTCAAGGTGAGGAGAAAGTTCTTCACAGAAAGAGTAACCGGCCAGTGGGCCAGGGGGCTGCCCAGGGAGGTGGTGGAGTCACTGTCCCTGGAGGTGGTCAAAAAAAAAGAATGGATGTGGCACTTGGAGCCATGGTTTAGTTGTCAGACGCTGTTAGGTATTAGGTAATAGATTGGACTTGATGATCTATGAGGTCTTTTCCAAACTGATCGATCCTGTGATTCTGTGAAAACCCAGCAAAGCTCATGACTAACTGAACTTCAAGTAATCTGGAAGAAAATTGAGCTGAGTTTTTCAGTTCTTCAGAAAAGAATGGTAATAGTATGTTTCAGCCTTTGAGATAAACAAGTGACATTGGAAGTGAAAACCAATGATGAGTGACAATGCAGTGACAGCAGGAGTCACTCAATTGGTGTTTAAGAAAATTATATTTATCCTGCACAATTTTGTCTTTTGCCAAAGTCAGTCAATCTATCAGGTATTCTATTGGCAAACAAAGGCTCATATGTTATTATTATTGATATAATCTGGTTCAGAAAACCACCAAACTTTCCTGCTTCATACAAGTGTCGATAGTTTAAAAAAAAAAAAAAAAAATTGCCTACAAGAACTCCAGCACTTAGGTGGTTCAGTGTCAGAGTTCAGTAGAATTTAAACTCATCATTTTATGCTTTAGCCTGTCAGGCGCAGATGAAGAATATACAAGGACACTCTGAAAGATCAATACATTATGACCTCAGTGGCCTAAAGTATTGGTCTACAGAGCACTAATTATTTCTTCATTTTCAGTCTTCTTCCACCAAAAGAAAACTGACTAGATAAATTTCCCCAAGATAAATTATTGTACTGAAAAAGATGTCTGCTACTGCACAACATATGCTTGTCCTTAATACGCTCCCATTAATTGCAATCAACAGCTACAATGGGTGAGACAGAAAAATCATTGTCATATCTGCCAGGTGTCTGCCAGGTATCGATCCAAACCGAATAACAACAGATATATCTTAAAAAACAATATTACTAATACAAAAATTATTCTTCTCCTCATTAGAATGTAAGCACTCATCATAATTTCTTTAATAATCTATTAAATAGTAAGCAACAACAAAATTTACTCTTCCTCAGAGCCTCAGAGCTGCAGCTGTTGTAAGTGAAAGTAGTCACTAGCTTCCCAGACCTTCTGGACCTAGGTCTGAAAGGGTTCAGATCTTTATTCTCCACTGTGATTGGATGTTACTCAGAAACATTAAGGAATGTAAGGGCAATGAAAAAAGAAGAGATTGAGTGATGAAAGCATTGCCACAGTGCATCTTATTACAGCACCAAGGACTTTAGGATTGGTTAGAGAAAAATCTATAGATATTTGAAATACAGGATATATGCCCTCAACACTTCCCCAAATGGGATTACATTTAGGTGTATGTTGGTGACTAACCCTTCTAATCACACACAGGAATGAAAAAAAGTGCAAAACATTGTCATCTGAAAATGAGCTAAAATGCTGAGTGTGGGGAAATAAATACTAACTAAAAAAATTGAGAGGAGGGAGGGCAGTAGGGAGGGGGAGAAATGATAACTTTATAGAATCACAGAATCACAGAATCTTAGGGGTTGGAACAATGCCCTAGAGATCACTGATCCTAACCCCTCTGCAAAGCAGGACCACTTAGGGCAGGTTACATAGAAACACATTCAGGTGTGTCTTGAAGGTCTCTTGAAGGAGGCAACATCTCTGGGCACTTGTTCCAGTGTGGCATCACCCTCACAGTAAAAAAGTTTTTTCTCATGTTGAGACAGAATTTCTTTTGATTGGGTTTATGTACATTGCCCTTTGTCCTATCACTGGGTATCACTGAAAAGAGGCTGGATCCATCCTCCTGACAGCTACTCTCCAGATATTTGTAGATCTTAAAAAGGTGTTCTCTCAGCCTTCTCTTCACTAGAATAAATAGCCCCAGGTACCTCAATATTTCCTGGTTAAGAGAGATGCTCCAGTCCTTTAACCATCCTTGTAGCTCTCCATTGAACTTTCTCCAGTAGTTTCCTGTCTCTCTGGAATTGGACACATTATTCCAGATTTGACCCAACTACAGCTGAGTAGAGAGGGAGTAGAACCTCCTTCATTCTCTTCTTGATGCACCCAAGTATACTATTGGCCTTCTTGGCCACCAGAACATATTGTTTTCCCATTGATAACTTATTATCAATCACAAGTGCAAGGTCCTTCTCTGTGGACTGTAGTGGTATATGGTTGTTATGGTTTTGAGACTCAGTGCATTTAAGAAACCATAAAGTTACAGTCTTCCAGAGGCAAAAGAGAGTCCCAGGGGGATGGGCAGTCCAATCCAGGATATTGTAATATGCTATTCTGTTACATTTTTTGGTATCTCACTATTTAAGGAGGGTGTCCAGCTGATACCTCTTCTCTTCTCTTCTCTTGTGCTCTCTGGTCAGGATGCACATGTCTTATCTTATGTGGGGGAGATGGCTTTGGCTGGCACAGAATTTCCATTTGTACAGTTGGGCCTG
Source organism: Indicator indicator (assembly GCF_027791375.1). Classification (NCBI taxonomy): domain Eukaryota; kingdom Metazoa; phylum Chordata; class Aves; order Piciformes; family Indicatoridae; genus Indicator; species Indicator indicator. The sequence continues at coordinate 47,145,396 of NC_072053.1, read as the reverse complement.
GTGAAGCTGCAGTAGGCCTACTCTTTGGTGTCTCAGCAAACTTGCTGAGAGTACACTCCATCTCTTCACCAAGGTCATTGATAAATATGTTGAACTAGACTGGTCCCAGCACTGGCCTGTGGGGAACAGCATTAGCTACAGATCTCCAACCGGACTCTGTCATTGATCATGACCCTCTGGGTTCTGTTGTTAGCCAGCTCTTGATCTGTCTCACTGTCCACTCTTCTGAGCCACTCTTCCTGATCTTTCCTTAAAGGATGTTACGGAAGATAGCGTCAAAAGCCTTACTAAAATCAAGGAAGTCAACATCTACTTTTTTCTCTGTGTCTAGGCTATCAAGCGCACAATTGTAAAAGGAAATCAGACTACTCAAGCATGAATTCCTCTTGGTAAATGTGTGTCAACTGCACCTGATGATGTTATTTTCCTCCGTGTGCTCAGGGATGACCTCCAGAATGAGCTGCTCCAGCACCTTTCCATGGATGAGGGTGAGATTGACAGGTCTTGTAGTTTCCTGTGTCTGCTTTCTTACCATTTTCAATGACTAGAGTGTCACAGGGTTTTCCCCAGTTCTCAAGCACCTCTCCATGTTCTTTCAAAGATGATGGAGAGTGATAGAGCAACAGCATCAGCCAGCTCTCTCAGCAGTCATGCGTGCATCTCATCAGGGCCCATGGATTTAAGTAGCTTACCCAAATTATCTCTAGCCCAATCTTCTCTGACCAATGTAGAGCCCTCCTTCTTCCAGGCTTTCTCTTCTACTTCCAGAGGCTGGGAATCCTAGGAGATGGTCCTCACAATGAAGACTGAAGCAAAGAAGGCAATCAGTAACTCTGCTCTGCATCCTTGGTTACCAGAGCTCCCTCCTTACTCAGCAGTGGGCCCATGCTTTCCCTGTTCTTCCTTTTAGCATTGATGTATTTGAAGAAGCCTCTTGTGTTCTCTTTTACTTTCTTTTCCAGATTTAATTCCAAGAAGGCCTTGGCCTTGTTCATTGAGTCTCTACATACCCTGACTACATTCCTATAATTCTTCCAAGTGACCAGAGCTTTTTTCCACATACTCTGAACTTCTTTCTTCCATGTGACTTTTCTCAACATTTCTTTGCTTATCCATGGAGGTCTTCTTCCTGCTCTGCTTGAGTTTTTACTCAAAGGAATGAATCTACCTTGAACTTGGAGGACGTGACATTT